>NW_017805496.1:2308151-2397285 GCF_001891065.2 Hippocampus comes | reverse complement strand
ATGATAACTGAAAATATTCACCTTCCTTTTAGTGGGGTTTTTTTTTCAGACTCAGCAGAAGTTTTGAACGGTGTGAAGCTACAAACCTCAAACACACAACAAGACCATGGATGGGGAATATCTTGCGTTCTCTGAATGAAGCATGTTAATGCTCCCTTGTTCATGTTCCTTCGTGGATCTCAACTCAATTGTATTTATAGAGCACTTTCAGATAGCCATCGCTGCATACAAAGTGCTGTCCTTGTTTCCCCACCACTAAGATGTCAATCAAGATTTCCAAGGTTGACTTTACTCTTCATATGATGTTTTCAGGTTGGGTCATCCACGGAGGCCGAAAAGAATTACAAGCCTATTTTCCCAAAGTAAAAATAAACACAGTCCCTAAAGGTATTGGAACATCAAGGTCAAAAGATGAATATGAGACAAAAGTTGAGGATTCCAGCTTTTATTTCATGGTATTTACATCAAGAAGTGTCATAAACGCCTTTCGTTTGAAGCGACCCACTTTTCCAGCGAGCAAAAGTATTGGGACGGAAATGATTTGACTTACATTCATCTTTTCATCTGAAAATGAATGTCTTCAGGACACAACAAGAACAAAGGGGTTGACCTTGCCCTTCCAAGACTTTTGGTGGGGACTGTATACGTTTTCGAATGGAAGGTACAAGTCAAAAGTTGTCGGAAAAATAAACACTATGGTAAAGCACGGATACCTGAAAAATCTCGTGTGTAACGAAATACACTATGTATACGCCGTTGCTTCGCAACACACGTATTTAGGAACAATAGACGGTCAGGTAGCGTGGAGGTGCCCCCAATGTGGTCCACCGCGCCGGGGAGTTGGTAAGGGGGGGCAACTTGAAGGACGCTGGCGTTTGTTCTCGTCGCCACACAAAAGTGAAGAGGCACTTAGCACTGCGGCGCGCCAGTTAGCCACCTAGCATGCAAGTGTTTACTTACTACTACTGGGGGAGCAGCGAGCGGCCAGCAGGATTAGCAGCGCGGCCGATGCGAGCCACTTGGTCCGGCTCACACGCATCGTGTAGCCGCCGTCTCCGCACCGAGCACCGTAAACTTTCGTCTTTAAAAAAAAAAAAAACAACAAAAAAAAAAGAATAAATGAATAAGTCTTTCTCTGTCTCCTGCGAGCGCGACCCTGAAAATTCGAAGGTAACGTCAGGTCTGCAGGTTTTCAGGTACTTGTGAAAGACCGCAGAGGCGTGTTGGGAGGCTAAACGTCCGTGTGCGCCCCCCGCATGTCTCTCACTGCTCAACCGCCGTCGTCCTCGTCAGGCTGCGGTTAGCTCGTCTCCATTGCGGTCCGCACTTTTTGTCCTTTGGCTCCTCTCATCTCCACCTCCTCCTCCTCCTCCTCCTCCTGGTGCGTACACTTGCGTCTGTGTGTGTGCGTTTCGACGAGTGTGAGGAGTGCGAGCGAGACTGCATCACTTTGTTCGATGCAGACACGCACTTTTTCATCTGAACCTCCCCTTCAAAGCGTCAAACCCGATGCAAGATTTGACGCATTGACGAGAGAATGTACATTTGCGTCGCATGAGTTGACGACCTGCGTGGGATTTGTAGTGAAATACTCTTATGGAACATTCTGCGTTTGTCGTGACACTGTTTAATTCGTTCATAGGTTGATTTCCAAAACAATTCCATTTCTTACTTTCCACCCACTTAATGGTGCTTTCCTTCCATTTTGACTTTTTGGATTCAGATAAACGTTTTCACCAGTTAACGATGAAGTAGTTCTTCTAAAATTCAGTCAAAAGTTGGGAAACGCCGTCAAATTCTAGTGGTCTCAAACCCACTAAGAGATCAAGAAATTCAAGCGAGCAACTCTTGATAATGCACAACGGTGAACTTGGAGGCATTCCACATTTGGCTATGACTGAATTGTTGCAGATGTTTGAATGGCGACCATTGCAGGGGTGTCCCCCGCCTCTCGCCCGAAAACTCAGCTGGGATTGACTTCAGCTCACCCGTGACCCCAAGAAGGACAAGCACGATAAGAAAATGGATGAAGAGGTGGAAGGTAAACCATTATAATGTCAGTACGGATTGCTGGCTGGGAGAAATAACATGGTTATACTGATGAATTGTTCGAAAATGGACATGCCTTTTCTATACTGGAGCACTTGATCTTCATTTTTGACACGGGTGATCTGGGGACCTGTCTCGCTGGACTTAGGGCGAGAGGTGGCGGACACCCTTGACCGGTCAGTCGTCAAACACGTTTCGCATACAGACAAATGACCATTCACACCGATGGACATTTTAGAGCCTTCATTTAATTTAATGTGAAGAGTGTAGATAAGCGATAATGAAGCGACGCACTTCCCAGCATGCTTGTAAATAATTGTATATAAGTTGTATATAGTGACACGTTGCCTTTTGATTCCTTTGTCGTGAAAGCGTCTCTGATGTCTCTGGAGATGAAGACGAAAATCAAAAGATGTGACCGCGCGTGAGCTGTAAAGGCGAGAGCAGATTCAAACCCAGAGCCTCTCATCAGTGAGGGAGACATGTCCTGCTAACTAACCAATGTGTTCAAATGACTAAATATAAGCGATGCAATGAAAATTTGGTTACCAAATCATTTTAGCCGGAAATGGACCCCCAAAATTGTCATTTTATGTTAACTGTTCTTTTGATGGCGGCGCGGGCACCCGCAGCGGCTCCTCTCTCTCCTGTGGTTGAGAGGAATGGCATTTCATACATGCAGCACATTTGACAATAAAGTTGACTTGAACTTGAAAATGCATTTTCCAGACAAAAGACTTTTCTTGGCACCAAAACAATGCAGCAGAAACAGGATGTGGTGATGATGTTAGCAAAAACATTTTAGGTAACCATGGTGGGTGAGCTAATCAGTGCGAACCCCTGGCATAGCAACCGGTCATCGTGGGGCACTGCCTTGGAGCTCGGGGTGGGGGGGGGGGCATCATGCTCCCGTGGCCGCCCACAGTGCACCTTGGTCGGCCATCCATGTGCCAATGGCCTGTTAAACCGTTTTTGGGTTTGGTTTTTTTTTTAGGTTTTTAAGGTATCGTAATTCACTTCAGTGTTCCAGTTTTCAGCCTTGGTTTCCTCATTTTCAGTTTTCGGTTTCAACCAAGAATGATCATTTTGTTCCATCCCTGTAAAATATGGTGAAATAAATTGCGTTCGAGGATGACTCCAACAAGACAATATAAATCTGGATGGTCAAAAAAAAAATCTTCAAGCATTTGTTTGGCTTTTATTTCAAGTTATTTAGACTCATCAGACTTGATGAGAAGAAGAATCCAACAAAGATCCGGCGACAGAGGCCAGGCTGCAGGTGGTTTCGGAGCCTGGTCTTCAGGAGCCGTGTGTCACTAACACAACCGTCTCTTACTCAACACGTTATGCCGCACTCCAACATTTCTTGGAATTACTTGGTTGCAGCAAAGTGCTACAACTACGTCATCCAGCTTCCAGCAAACTAGCTGTCGTCGAACATCACAAGTAAGTGAGGAAAGAAAAAAAAAACATTGATAAGTGTGGCCAAACCTTTGAAACTCTTCTTGATACGCTCATCCCTCCTACTCCCTCGCATCCTGTGTCCTAAATTTTGAATCTCCCATGAGGGGAACGACACTGCTACCTACTGCAAGTGCTGGTGTTAATTAAGGTCACTTTCCATGTGGCTGAGGCGCATCACTTGGTTGAAGCAGGAGGACAAGAATGGGACTTGATACTGTTGTGTTTGCTCAGGGCCTCGTCAAAGTCCAACATCTGGCCGTTGACAGTGATGTCCATGCAGCCGTGATAAAAGGCAGTCACTGGCGTGGCATCCAATGGGACATCAGCTGAAAGACGAGAGTCACGAGAAAAATATGGAGAGATGATATTAGGACCGGGAAACATTCTGTGCATGGATCTCATATCTCTCTCTCTCTCTCTCTCTCTCTCTCTCTCTCTCTCTCTCTCTCTCTCTCTCTCTCTCTATATATATATATATATATATATATTCCATTTTACAATACATTGTCCTTGAATAGTTGTGCACACTATTTAGCAAGTTACATGGGGTACAATACAAAGAGAGAGGGGGGGGGGGATCGGCATGGGGGAAATGGTTAGCACGTCCGCCTCACAGTGCAGAGGTGCAGGGTTCAATTCTGGCCTTCTTGTGTGGAGTTTGCATGTTCTCCGCGTCCCTGCGTGGGTTTTCTCCGGGTGCTCCGGTTTCCTCCCACATTCCAAAAACATGCACGGCAGGCTGATTGAACACTCCAAATTGTCCCGAGGTGTGATTGTGAGTGCGAATGGTTGTTCGTTTCTGTGTGCCCTGCGATTGGCTGGCAACCGGTTCAGGGGGTGTCCTCCGCCTACTGCCCAAAGAAAGCTGGGATAGGCTCCCGCACCCCCCCGCGACCCTTGTGAGGATAAGCGGATTGGAAAATGGATGGATGGGTATAAAAATGAGAGCGTGAGAGAAACTGACTGCAATTTGGAAGTGTTCAGAAGTCACGAAGTCCCTCCACCTTGACTAAATCTTCAATTCTTGCGGAAGAAAAACAATCCCGAAGCATGATGCAGCCACAGACTCCTGATTGCATTTGTGCCAAGCACCTAGTATGCTTTGGAATCGTGTCCAAAATGTTGAAGCTTGATTTCATCACACCATAACACATTCTTCCCCGTGTTTTTTTTTTTTCATGTTCATTGAACTTGAATACATTTCTGAGCTCTCAACGACTGTCACCAATTGTCAACAGCTACGATCCATTTGGTGCACAGAAAGACCTCGGTTGAATGCGGGATGCAATTAATCTTCTTTGATCATCGCAACGACATCAAACCTCGGGTGTAAATTCTTACAGTTGCGCACTGTGGCCGATTCACCTCCTGAGACAATAAAGAAACACAGATCATTGCTTTCTGGAATCAATCAGGATTGGTCACTTGGAAATGCTTCGGGGGGGGAAAGTTTCCTGTAACTACTTTTAAGCTCGCTTTGAAGCACTTTTTGGAAGACCTCAAAGACAAAACGGGATATTCAGATTGAAATGATTAGCGCCGGCACGTCGGCCTTTATATGGTCAGCATATGTCGTCGAGCGCGCTGCAGAGCAAATAAAGACCTTCGCGAAAAGAGATCCCCCCCTGTCGTTGTTCAGCGACTTCAAACCGACCTGGTATCCCACCAATGTAGGTGCTGATTGGGTTCTGCATGGTGGCGTTGAGGCCCTGGAGTGCCTCCTGCTGGGCATCGATCGGAATTTTCTTGACATTTGAGGAGTTGGCTGAGATTGAAATCTCGGTCGGCGTGACACTCAGCAGCACCGTTAATCGGTCGGGGTAACACAACAGCAAGGAGTCCAGCGTTGCCACCACTACGCCATCCAAGAACACTTGCAGGTTCTGCGACGGAGTGACGACACAAATCGATTGTCAGCACGTCGTTCAGAAACGCGCTTTGCGAACAAACGAGTGCTTTTTCCATCTGCACGTACGGCATCATATTCGCCCTCTGTTAGCACAGCAAGCGACAAAGGGACCCTGTTGTTGGACACGAGAGCAAAGAGGACGCCAGTGCTGCTTGAAGGACGAATAGTCATCCGTAAATCCACCTTCCAGCTTTCAGAGTCACCTGGGCACAGACGGGACACAACGGGACAAAAATTAGGTGCTATACTGCCTGTAGTGAATTCACACGAAGCGCCTTACAAAATATTAGTCACTACTAAGTACACTAAAACCCTTCCCTGATAATGTCACGATGATTAGTTTTGGTTTTGTTTTCCGCATAGCGCAGAGAGTTTTCCAAACAGCTTAGGACATTCAAATATTTAGAAATTCCCAAACACTAATGCAAAATATCCTCGGCAACAGAATCTATTTATTGTGTTACATATATTCCAGTGCACTGGTGTCAAAGTCAAGGCCCGGGGGCCAGATCTGGACCGCCACATCATTTTATGTGGCCCACAAGAGCAAATGATGTGCGTCAACGTCCACGATGCTTGCTAAAATCTGTACCGAAATGTCAAATTGAGCAGTGATTTCAAAACTAGTCAACCGTCAATTTGTTGCGCACAGGGAAAAATTCGATGAGATGATTGCGTAAACATTTATTCGGTTTCACTGCCGTAGCGGCCCTCCAGCGGAAGACGTAACTCCAAAGCGGCACGTGACAAAAATGAGTTCGACACGCATGTAGCTTTTAGTACATCAGGAGCAGTCTAAAATAAGAAAATGTGGACCTCATTTGAGCTTTAAAGTATGCCAGGACACGGCGGTCGACCGGTTAGCATGTCAGGTCTCACAGTGCAGAGGTACAGGGTTTGATTCCGGCTGCAGCCTTCCTGTGTGGAGTTTGCATGTTGCCCGCGTGGGTTTTCTCTGGGTACTCCAGTAAATGTAGAATGCTAAATTGTCCCTCGGTGTGAGTTGTGAGCGCGAATGGTTGTTCGTCTATGTGTAACTAGTTGAGGATGTACCCTGCCTGCCCCACCAAGACAGCTGGAATGGGTTCCGACAAGCCCGCGGCCCTCGTGAGGAAAAGCGGATAAAAAAATGGATGGATGGATGCCATGAGTATTCTCTTTTTTCCTTTCACCCCTACCACACACTCATCTTAAGTCAGACTCGAGTTATTTTAATTCAACAGTCTTGGTTTGGCATAAAGGTGAAGCACATTCAGAGGACATTTCCCTGTGCGGGCGGATAAAGTCTGACTTAACTTACTCACTGTAGTCAACATTGAAGTGTGCCAGTCCTTCCCCAGTGAAAAAAGATCCTCGCTCCACATGGATGTAGCAGTGTTTACTTTCCTTCTCATGGATGGCCTCTTTCACTCCAGATGCTCCCTGGTTCATCATGTTCCAGCCCCGGATGCAGCCGTCAAGTCGCGGGTTGATCTATCGGACAGATGGATGGTGAGCGGCTCGTCCCAAGTGACCTTCGTGTCATTCACTATCATGCGTGACCATCAATCGGGCGCGAGCCAGAGCCAAAGAAAACACGCAAATGGTGCACTTCAACTTACAGGTCTGACGAGACTGTTGCTGCGGGTGGGGAGACCGGCGATGTAAACTTTGGTCTCCAGTTTGCCGTTCACCCCCGTAAAGAGACGCTCTGGGCTGTTGATGCTCATGACGGCTTCCTTGCTGATCTTCACGCTGATGCTGTTTTCCAGTTCGTCCACAGAGATCTGCATGTCGCAAAAGGGCGTCGCCGTCGCCATTAGTCCGATCTCATTTCATACCATGAACACACTCACTCCTAAAAATGCCGACGCGCCTTCAAACCTTCTTACCACATGCCACTGTCCATCGTTGATGGCTTTGCCCCCACTGGTGACCTTTACCGTGTGCTGATTTTTAAACTGGACCTCGATTTGGCCGCCTCGTAGGCCCAGCATGAACCAGGCGTCCTGGGAGGATTCTGCATAGAGAATAACTCCCTCCGGGTCGAATGTGCGGAAGTCAAACTCGGCTGCAAACCTGCCGTCCACAAACGCGACGGCAATCACAGGGATGGCAATTCAATGATATCGACATTGAGGTGATTCACTCCCGTTCGCACACGTTTATATGCTAAGCAACACGTATTATCTGGTATTGATCAATAGTAAATAAGAATTAAATTAATTAAATAAAATAACAAATTAAAAAAAATAACAATATTGTATTATTTAAAAAAATAAATAAAAAATAATTAAATTAAATCACTGTACATGTCCCTGACAGTATTCACTTATAGTGTCACTGTCATAAGGACTGCTGTGAGAAGAAAAAAAAAAGACAGTGCAGGTTATTTATTGACGCGACTGTGTTGTTGTTGTTTTTTTCTTTGGCGTTGCAATTCCAACGTGACGACAGACACGCGCGACTGAGGGTAACTCGCCGCGCTCACTTTGTTGTGTCTGGCAGACGGAAGAGAAGATAGATCACGGGAAGCCCCGCAAACTGCTCCCCGAGGTACAACATCTCAGCGTATTTGGAGTCGTGCAACTCCACGCAGACCGGGATCCTTTCACAAGTGTGCTCGTCGTCCGCCAAGCGGAGACGCTGCCGCCCATCGCAGCGGCAGGTGTAGCTGCCCACATTGTTGACGCAAGTGCCCTCGCACACGTTCCCCGCGCACTCATCCACATCTGCAAGGATGGATTCACACACGAGTCGCTATCTCCTCATGTAAATCTCGCATTGGAGAATGACTTTTAAATAATCATGCAAAAGGGGGGGGCGATAGTTTTAAAACTCACCATTGCAGCTTTTGGAAGTGAAGTTGTATTTGTACCCTGCTGGGCACTGACACTCAAACATGCCTGGTGTGTTGACACATTGAGCTGGCTCTTGACAAATACTCGGGTACATTCGGCACTCGTTGACATCTGAAAAGTGTGAATAGAGACAAAAATAATCCCCAAAATAACCCTTTTGAGCCTTTATAAGACCAAGAAAAAAACACACACGACCTCCTTTCCATTCCAACCTGATGCAGTGTCTAAATTATTTTATCATCTTGCATAATGGCGACTTGTAAGCATCTCACAGATATTTTACTTGTCGAGGTTTCATATCGGTTGCAGTGCTTCTGACGCAAGAAATAAGTCCTCCTTTTCAAATGTTCACATCTTAACAAACCGAGCGCAGGAATACGTAAGAGCGAGCTATTTGCAAACAACCTGACCCGATCAAAAATGTGAGAAAGTAAACGTTTCGCGGTGAGTCAGTGCATGTTTGGAGAGACTTTGTACTCGACTAGCGCAAGATAAATAGCGACAAATAGGAGCGCTCGCTACCCGCTAATGTGAGACAGCAAACAACAGCAAATACGAGGGATGATGTCGGTTTAAGGTTGAAGGCTAAACAATCGTTTCTGACGCCTTGGAGGGCACTTTTCGTTTCAGCCGCCATAAGAATCGATAGTGTAGAAAAAGTTGGATGACCAAAGATTCCATATTTCCTTCTGATTATGCTCAGGACATGATCGAGGGGGGAAGTTGCGAGGGAATTGTTTGCTGAGCTGCTGGACACCACTTTGAAGCGGCTGCAATTCCATCATCGGGGGCGCCGTAAAAACATCCGCACTCATATGTTAGACGACCGCGTGAACGCTAAACGAGTTTGTTATTGCAGCTGCAGGTTGCAGGGGTGTAGAATTAAAATGAGATAGTAGAGTTCTGCACTGAAAAAAAATGGTGTGGTGACTTTTCTCCCATTTTATTTTGTCAAGTGGCTGCGCAAAATAAAGTCATCTGCATCCGGATACATGACAGGGCCGACCATCTTTTGAGTCCGCTAAAACTATTTCAAGCATAATTGTGTTAGTTTTTTTTTTTAACGCAACCCACCCAGGTTCATAGTTCGACCCATAGCAACGCGCTTAACAACGAAAATGCTTTTGTTCGGCAATCTCCGGCAAGTGATGTCATTTGCAGAATGCTGAGTGCCAATCAGCCACTGCAAGGTGGATTGTCCCGTGAACTGCTCTTTGCCAGTGTTACCGAGTTATTCGGCGAAATGCCTCGGCGCTGTGTGGCGATGCGCCGTTCACATTCACTTGCAAATGTAGCTACACACACACACACACACACGCACAATTTTAGCGAAGAAAATCCAAGCGAAATGCGCATACGTCTTACCCGCACAGTTGATGTTGTCAACGAGATAGTAGCCATCTTTACACGAGCAGTGGAAGCTTCCAGGAATGTTGTCACATTTTTGGTTACATCCCGCCATAAACTTGGGATCTGAGCATTCATCGATGTCTGTGCAATGGACAGTTGGCGGGGTAAGCATCATTTGAAAACGTGAAACAAGCTTCGAAAAACAACTCACCTTCATCACAGCATTGCCCATTCCAGCCAGGCTTGCACACGCATGTATAAGAGCCTTGACCGTCCACGCAACGTTCCGTACCTTCCCTGTAGCATGGAAATGGCGTGCACTGATTGCTGATTTCTGCACGACAACAAAGACATTTTGATGTGATGAAAGCAATTGAGACCCCCCCCAAAAAATGTCCCATTTAACTGTGACATGGACAATGATGTCGTCACAAGCAACTATGCCAGCTTCGTGGACCAGTTATGTGAAATGTATAATGATGACGATGTCTCAGAGCACCGAACGAAGCAACGTAGAACCAGCTCCCACCTTTCACGCAGGTCCGAAGGTCTGACGGGATGGCAGAATCGGAATTGTGGTTGTTAATGCCAACGCGGTGGGAGCCCAGACAAGCTTCAAAAGACATTGTTAATCATTACAAAGATCATTCATAGTCCAATATATTAAAAAAAAAAAAAAAATTGGTCTGTCTGCAAACTTACCAACATACCTCGGATAAAAGAAGTCCTGAAAAAGAAAAGGCTTTTATTTAGGATGTTGCAGTGGCAGTAAGGAAAGTGTGATAGCTTCAGCGCCAAGTAGTCCAAGTATTCATGAACCCTATTAAATATCATATTTACAGTTCGGCAATTGTAGGTATTTGTCAATTATTTTGGAAACTTATCCTTCGTTGTTCGCCGAAAAACTCACATCTTCGCTGTTTTGCTGCTCACACCAAAGCTATGTCCAATATAGAAATATTGCTTTGATGCTATCTTGCGGCCAAGAAACTATATTGCAATGACGAGAGGAACTTGGTTTTGTCAGGCCATAGCCATGTCTAATAGAGAATACGTTCTTTGCCGCCATCTTGTGGCATCCATACTCAATGACGTGCCTTTTTGGGTGGCTGTCAATTCCAGATGAATTTTTGCAATTCGCGGGAAAAAAAGACTTTTATCCCGCAAGTCGCATCATGGCATAATAGTTCGGAACTTCTCATTTGAGTGGATTTCTATTTCTTTTGGATTTTTGTTTTTTAAAAATCGTTTTGTGTCGAGAGCGTCTTTTTCCTGTTTTTGTCACCCACGGACGTGCTGTTCGAATGCCATTTGTTTGTGATGTGGAGGAAAAAAATGACACCAATATAAATCATTTCTAAGCCTTTTCCACCATGAATTGAGTCCAGCTCACCAACGACCCAACATGAGGACAAGTGGTCGCGACAATGGTTGGATGGATGGATGGAGCAGGTGCTCTTTTTCCTCTCAGTGAGGTGAGGACAGTTTTGACCCTTCTTACCGTCTCAGGGACGTTCTCAAAGATCTCCCTGGCCTCCTCCCGGTTGCACAGCTCCTCAATGCACTCCCTCTCCAGGTTGCCCTTCTTGCGCTCCTCAAAGAGCGAGTTGGCCCTCTTGCGCCGGCTCAGGAAGTGCGATGCTGTGCCCTTGCTCAGAACTGGAACACACATGAAAACACGCGCATGAACACACGTGTCAACAAAAGAGTTGTTGGTACTTTCGGAACAACAAGAAGTTCCCGCATACGGGATTCATCCAAGAATCCGCGCGGCTTCATGTTACAATAACATATGACTGATGCGAGCAGGAATTTAGTCATGTTTGCTCCTGACAGATGGCAGATGGAGCTGGAGCTTGCATGGAAGAATTGGCCAAGCCAAATTGCTCTTATATGAACTGGCCTGGAAAAAAAAAAAAAAGAGAGGTCATTGCGAAACTGAGATTTCCAAGAAATGACCTTTTGTTAGAATCAGCACCTCGTGATGTGCACGCGTAGTTTGAATCTTAAAACGCACTTTGTGTTCACTCCTAAGAGTTAGCGGTCACACACACACACACACACACAGATACACACAAAATATATCTATCAATGAAGTTTCTCCAAAGTGGCTCAAGACAAGAACTGTTGGGTCTGAATCGAAACGGTCGCAAACTTACATCTCGAAGCTTCGGCGAACGTCAGCAGAAAAACGAGACATGCCGAGACATGATTTTGCCTCCACATAGTCGAGTCGTTTCGTCCCGCTAGGCCCAACTCGGCTCCGGTAAAAGACGGACTTCAAACCTTATTCTTCCCGAAAACTGAGAGAAGCCGCGGAGGGTGGGGGGCAACTAGGGGCAGTCAAGTGCTTGCCTGTGTTGTCTTTGTGTGTGTGTGCGCGTGTGTGTGTGTGTGTGTGTGTGTGCGCGCGCGCACTAACTGCTGGTGGGTGGAACTCGTGCAGAAAACAGATTTACTCCACACAATGCACGCCGGGAGGTCAGCAGCTCCACAATGTGGGCCGGTGGGTCGTCAACAACAAACCCTTCGGTGGGAATTTGGGATCAGAGCGGCAACAAAAGTATTGACGCTCCGTATGCAAGTACAAGTGCAGATAGACTGCTAGGGAAAGTATTGCGGTACAGCACTCATTTAGCTCAAGGAAGAGTAAAAAAAAGAATAAATGCAGATTCTGAAACTTCAGTACAAAAGCTGAGAGCTGAAAATAGTTTCCCTTTTAAAACTTACTAGATTAATGATACCTGAAAAAAAAAAAAGTACAACTTGATGCTTGTAATTTTTAGGTTGCCAATAAGACACACCGCCGCATCACCATGAATCCATAATGGAGCAGACAGCATCAAAAATATGATCTGAAATGAATTCACGGTTGGGGAATACTGTACCCCTCTTCACCGAGTCTGTTATGTCATCCTTGTTCACGGTCGCATGGTGTTTGTTTCCGCCATGTCACTGTGGTGGTGCTCTGCCAGTTTCTTTCTGGCTCCCAATCACAATTAATCAGTCAATCAACAGCTGAGTTGACCTCTTTGTCTTTTTCATTATGTTCATGTTGGAAAAAGTAACAAGCCTTTTTGGTCAAAGGAGTAGAAAGTACAGGCATCTGATTACTGTATAAATGTTGGGAAGTAAAATGAAGTAAAAAGTCATCAGAAAATACATTTCCAGATGCCTGAAAAATCATTAACGGTAACAAAATAGTGCTATGGTGTTCATCTTATCTACTTATTGGGTAAATTAGGTTTCAGGGGTTTTTTGTTGTTTTTTTTTGGGGGGGGGGTGAAGAGAAAACTCCACCCTAACTAACAGTTTCTGCTGTCACTTCAGCCTTCGTCGGCGCTGCCACTGCTTCCTTGTGATGTGTCTTAAAAAACTGTCAGCTCGCTAAGAGTTTTTCTCTTCACCCTGTAAAAAAATGCCTGGGGGGGGGAAAAAAAAACTTTAAACCTAAGTAACAAAATATTTGTAGATGTTTACTTCCCACCAGCCGGGGCACATTATACATTCTTATTTGTCGATGCTGCTGACTAAACGTATGCTCTAACTTTTCAAACGTTTGGGGTCAATGAGGTGAGCTATTCTTGATCTTGGCCCCAAGACTGGCTCTGAAATAGCAGTACTTTTTCCTCAGGATGATCAAAAGCAAAATGATGAGTGAAAAAAAAAAAGCAATGATGTCATGACTTTGATTTGACAGAAAGATCAAAGCACTCAACAGGCACCCCATCAGATTCCTGATGCCTCGTATCCATTGTTCACGGCCTCGAGGACGTGAATGTATTTGGATGGTGTGCAAGCGGTGCTCTGACATGCGCTTCTGTGTTATCGTCCTTAATTACGCCGCAATTTGGAGTTCAAGGAATGCTTTGTCCTTCCAGTTGATTTCCCATGACTTGTGTAATATTTGCACCGTGCTGGCCCAACAACTAACAAATACCCACCGAATCATCTGGAAAATGTTAGGAAAGCATCAAAGAACATGGGGAAGTTCTTCCAAAGGTTTTCGAGTCAAACAGCGACGTTTCCAACTGCGCGACTGAACGAAACAGGCCATGAATTTGCCTTTCTCTTAAATGTTGTCGAACTCTTTTTTCGTGTTTGAAAGTCAAACATGCGAGGACAACTAAATAGGGAGCTTGCGTGAGTTTCGCAAAGATCATAACATGCATACCGAGTACCGTCACTACAACCTTTCATTTGCAAAAATGCCAAATCTAAAACAAAATAAGAAAGAGAACGAAAGAATGGGTCACAATGCTGATGAAATGGCGAACAAACACTTTGGGCTCTACTGAAGTCTAACCGAGTTATTTTGACAAATGACACGGATACCACTTTTGCATGAATATTTTCATTTAGTTGTTAAGGGAAATAAAAGCACAGTACATTTCACCATTCATCCCACTGTTCTATATACAGGACACTGACAATGGGCTATATTTTACTTTCTTAAAATATTTGGACAAAATACAAATAGATATGGATTTTATGTGTTGTTAATTTGCACATGGATGGGAAAAGGTCGATATTATTGCAAGGTCGATTAAAAAAAATAAAACACCGTTGCGGAAATCAGTCATTTGTTGGCTTCAGAGTGGCAAAGTTGCAGTTACTTGAACGACTTTTCCCCCAAACTCAGCTGATGTTTGCAAGGGTAAAAAAAAAAAAAGAAAAAAAAAAAGAACATGACTGAATGAGCTCGGTTGTGTGGTTTGTATTCAAAACCTGAGGAGTTAGTAGACACAAGTTGCACATTTGGCCAGAATTAATTAGGTTCCATGAGAAAGAACTGTGGTACGACATATCTATCCATGAAGAGCAACGGGAACAAAATAAGACAGTTGCCGCATGTGATTAGCATCATGACAGGCGACAGTGATTTTTTTTTTTGTTGTTTTTTAAAGTATATTTCACAATTGGCATGCTGCCTTCTCACCACTAACACTGGGTCGAAAACTTGGCGAGTCAGTTATACGTTCGCACGCCCACACACACACGAAACATTTCAGTCTTTCAACTCTGAGTCAAATTCAGAGAAACAGCTAACTACTGAATTCATATATATATATACACACACACACACACACACACACACACACACACACACACTTTTTTTACGGAGGATTTTATAGATGTTTTCAAAAAAAAAAAAGACTGGCACTGACCACAACGGTGGGGAGACGACCAGGTGCTTACATTTGGAGATACGAAGAAAGCATGTGAATGTTTTCTTTTCACCTGATTGCACAGAAGTGACTGGAGACTGCTGTGAGTACACATGCAGTGGTTTGGCAAGAAAAAGCACAGTAATGACACAGTGATGAGAGGTTGCAAGGACAATACACACACACACACACACACACACACCACACACAAAAGTGTGTGGAAGATTAAAATCCGGTACCTTTGAGGGAATATGAGGTGCAAGCTTGGCAGCAGGCAGCCTCTCAAATACGTTGGACACTACAGGTCCATGTTTCCATGGCAACACACAGGTAGGCAGCCGATAGGCAACACAGCTAGTCACAACGAAACCCATTTCACAATAGCTTGAGATGGGTCGAATGTCAGATGTGGTCGTCAAGAGTAAAGCGAAAGACAAATCTCGGTTGCTCGAGATGTGTGTGATGTCACTCGTTTCATAGCTGAGGGAGAGTTTGCTTCTGTCTTCAAACCAAGACAGAAAATCAACAATTGGATGCCATTCCTATGAATCTCTGCATCCAGTTTGGCAGGTGGCCAATAAAAATGATTGCGAAATGCACGAAGCATTTCGTATGTAGCTTGACACCACCTCCGTCCCGGCGCCGACGACCTCCAACAACGAAGTGATGCAAAGCCAACGGCTGAGGCAATCGTTGAAACTGCTCGCACAGGAACCAAAATAGGCTCGCAGGTTTTTTTTTTTTTTTTTGGTTTGGATTCAGTTCAACATCAGATCTCACTCAACCGGCCAGGGCATGACTTCAAAACACTCCGGAAAATAAAAGCTCAGCATTTGTTAGCGCGCTGATGATAAATGACGGCAGTCGGTGCCAGGGAAGTATCATTTTGCTCACATTTCCAACGCAGCAGGCTGCGCATGGTCCCGAAAAGACATTTTTGTCAGCTATCTAATTTGTAAAAACAAACAAACAAACAAGCAAACAAAAAAAAAAAAAACCCCAGGAAATACTGTTGCTCCTTCTGAAGTTTTGGTCTGTGAGATGTGATATACGAAGAAATATGACATCAACCAAAGTACAAATGAAAGCCATGAAATATAGCTTTTGAAAAATGTGCGGCGAGTCTTGTTGGTGCATTGATTTGGAGGTGATTAAAGTGCGTGTCTTTCACTGTCAATGCTGTCCAGTGAAAAGTTTGGTTCTGTCATCACATCACGGGAAGAGTGAACAGTTCTTCAACTTCTTCTTCTCCCTCCTTGACTTCTGTTCCCCTTCTGTTCGAAATGATCTGAGGTCAGTTTCTCCGTATAGGTGGAGTGTTGCATCTTGAGTCGTCCCGTTTCCCGTTCGGAAACGTCCAACTCGAGTTTTCCCTGAATTCAACACATCCGGCGTGAGCCACTTCGGAGCGGACGGACTGCGATTTACAGTCGAGTCCAACGCGCTGACTCGGAACATCACGGGAGGAGTCTCAAGACTCTGCCCGCCGGTCAGATGGAGTAAGTGGAGCTCTCTGACTGCTGACGGATGTAGCACTGGAAACTCTTGTCCCCGATTGGATGTTCTCTGGGGAAACAAGGAGAACTCACGGTTAGATGTTACAAGACACGGGATTGATCAGGAGTACAATTTCACGTTCGGATGAGCTCCACTGCAAGCGCGGCAAAATGATGCCTTTACAAATATGATCGTGCTCAATTTTGATTGAAACTGCACCGTATCAATGAAATAAGAAACATTTCATCACGATCATGAGCAAGCCATTATGTTGGATCTATTTAGATTGTGCAGGTGTTCCTAATATTGTGGCCAGCGAGCGTCACATTCATGGCTGGCATACTTCACCGCAAAGCCGCTTTTAGACGACCCGTAAAATAGTTTCCAAACCATTTTGGAGCCAAAGCGCATATTTAGAATGACAATGTTCGAAAAAAATGTCCCAAAAAAGCAAATACAACACAAATCACGACAGTTTCGTCTGAATTTCACAAAACCACAAATCTACACAAATTTATTTTGGAGTCAGCCAATCCTCCATGAAGCGTCTCCAGTTGGTCCAAAATTCTGCTAATCACCTCTTGACTGGTACTCGTAAGAGGGAGAACATAACCCTTCACTGGCTCCCTGTACATTTTAGAGTTCTTTTTAAGATCCTATTATTGGCCTCGGGTCTGCGCACTAGAAACTATTCGAGGTACGAGAACTAAGCGGAGGGTCAGAGGGTATCGAGCCTTTTCTGTTGCTGGAATGACCTTCTGCTGAACGTGAGGAAAGCCCCCTCATTGCCCATCATTAAAACTCGCCTTCAAACTCATTTTTATTCTTTGGCTTTTGACTCAGCATGATTTTTAGTTTGACTGTTTTTTTGTGCTTTCTACTGTCTTCGTTATTCATTTATTGTTTTGTTTTTGTAAGAATTATTTTTGCTCCATGTATCCAGCGATGTTGGTTTTGAAGCGCTTCATGAATACAGCTGCATCGACTTGAGAATTGTCCCTCCTGCCATCAAGTGAAAGGGCAGTTAACTGTAAATGAGGAATTTTTGGACCAATTTGATCACATTGAGTAAGCGGAATACCTGATGATTTCTCGCAGCACACTGGTTGGGAATCATGTTGTAAACACCACAATTTAAAAAAAAAAATGTAATTGTCAAGCCGGACCACGTACTGGCTGCCTATCTTGGTCTTCTTGAACTTGTCTCGTTTGTACTTGGTATGCTGCTGCTCCAAAGTCTGCACGGCTGAAACGATCTGCTTCAGGGTTTTGTAGGTCTCCTGGGGATCGTCAATGACAAAGCTGGAGTATTCCTCCTGCTCGGGTCCGTCGTACACCGACTTGCTGCCGCAGGCCTCTGCAGACCGAAGGGAGAGCCAACCAAAGAAGCGAGAGCGTGTGAGGTAAGACAAACAGCTGAACGCAAACGCACATTTGCCCTTTCTGACCTTCCATCTTGATCAGTTTGGTCATGTATGTGCTGTAGAGGGAATAGATCCTCTCAGTCTCTCTGTCCCCGTCGACATCCAGCTGGATGTTGGCTGGGAGCCTGCTAGAAACAGATGCACGCAGGACCGTGAGAGAGCAAAAGAAAAACGATAATGACCACCCAGAGAGGATTTTTTTGGACAAGTCCACACACCCGGTGCAGGGCATACAGCCAGGCGCCGCTTCGGCCGAGAGCTTGCAGCAGAGCCAGTGGCCGTTGAGGTAGGCTGAAGGATGATAGGTGCTGAGACGCTTGTGGTTGCATTGGCTGACTTTGGTCAGGATGTCGATCCAAGCTTGCGCCTCGACGCAGTTGTTGGCTTGGATGTAGAGGGCCCGCTCGTACTGGATCACCTGGAACATCTGCACCGAACCGCACAGGGAAGCCATGATTCATTTGAAAGTTTTCTCGAAATCTGTCAAATGGCTTTTTGTTGGGCTCTGACATTTTTCATCTTGAATGACTCCTCCTCCAGCCTTTCAACGGCCAGGATGTTCTCGATGGGAATGCTGCACAGCGCGCCCTCTCCTGGAAGCAAGAGGTAATGCATGACGTGGGGTTCTTTCAGTTGGGGATTTCTGTTCTAGGTTTCTTTTTTAAATACATTTGTCATAATTATCACCAGCTGACAACACATACACACACTACTCCTCACGCCATATATAAATATATATTTTTTCATTTTTAATATTACCATTAAGTAGAAAGCAATTACAGAAATACACTTGAGCATAGACGCTCCTTTACTTTTTAAAAAAATAGTATCTGTCATCATGTTTATGTCTGACCAGTCAGTACATCAGAAAAATGTGTGTCGGTTTTAATTATTGCACCGATAACACATGACAAATTGATCGGAATTGAGAAAATGTTGAAGTCTTCAAGTGCCGTGTTGGTTGTACAGGTTGGTTGATTGATTCCAGCCTCTTGCCGTTTAATGTGCACAAGGAAGACGCTACCTTTGGTCTTGTGGTACGTGAACTCGTGGTTGGTGAGACGAAACCATCTCTTTTTAAAGTTTTTCATTCCGAATCGGTTTCTTCCTTGCGCTCTCTTTATCATAAATCTGAAAGGAAAAAAAAAGAGAGAGAGACATTCAGCTAAAAATATTTATAGATGAGCCCGAGCTCAAGGTATTTAGGGTGGGGAGAGAGAGAGAGAGAGAGCACTCCTACGTGTTAAATATGTCGTCCATATGTGCGTTTGCCGTACAACTCGCTGATGTACAAATTGCAGTACGCAGTACACATGTGAAATAAACTCATTTTGTCAAGTGAGGAAAAGTAAAAGGATGCGCTTGTGCTATTTGGCTCAAACACAAACCCATAAAATGGAACGTCAATGCAAAACTAACTCACAACTTGGGAAAACGTTTCATCACATCGATAGGAGACCAGGACAAACAGTGCCGCTTTTGGCATGACATTCGCCGAATACGAAACCACAAGCTATTCGCAAGTGCAAGTAATCACCGCGTGGCGGTTTGTGAATCCCAAATGTATTTCCAGTTTATGTTGACAACTTAGCAACTGGCGCTCGGATTCAACGGTGGGAAAATTAGAAACAGCGCACTCTTGAAAACTGCCAGTGAGATTAATAGCGCAGACGTCGCTAATTGACAAAACATGTATCGCAGCATTGAGCACAAGAGAGACTCGTATGTAAGCGCCAGACTATTTAGGGGAAATGATGCAACGAGATTCCACAGTGAGACTTGTCTCTTTTTCGCATTCCTGAGCCCCGAGCGTGCAGATTTTCCCCCGGTGCCAAACCGTTTGGAGCAGTGCTGGAGTGTCTCATGTACAGCGATAAGGTGACAGTGGAGACAAAGAGTACAAAGGGGTCAGGATGTGGGCCGATATATGAGAAGGCAGGAATGTGCGTACAGTAAGCAGTTCCCGCTGTCACATCTGGCGTGATGAGGAACGCGAGGGGCTACCAATGTTCAAGCGAGTCAAATAAGAAGGCTTTTAGGGCTTAACGTGAGACACCTTTGCAGTCCCCATGCACGTCAGTCTGCTTGGCGCGCGGCGTCACCCAAAAGCTGTCACTTGATTTACGTGCGGCGACATAAAAACCAAGCGCAGCGGTTTCTAAATGTGTCACGGGGGGGAGAGGAGGTGGACCACTTGGGGAGGTTTTAGAGTGCACACACGAGGGGTCACGAGGGCAAAGAGAAGCTCTTACCTGCCCTTGGTGCCTTTTGACCCCTTCCCATCAACCCTCTTTATTGTGACTTTTACACTTCTACTCCCGGTAGCAGTAAAGACAAGAGGGCGGGGATGTTGGTGAGTGAGGCGGGAGGAAACTAACTTTCCCCTGAAGCCTCGTTAAAAAGCAGCATTGAAGTGAGAGCTGTGCACAAAACGACTCCGTTCGTATCGGTAAAAATATTCATTTTAGCTCGGGCACAGATGCAGTTGTCATCGGGAAGGGACAGGTCAACGATAGTCGTTAAAACAGCACTGAAATGGTCTACGCGGAGAAATATCACGTCAAGGCAGCATACCCCTCTTTGAGCATGATTGGTGTTTCAATACTCTTCTGATCCCACTTCCCTGACGTCGATATGAGGTCCAGAAACTGTGGAATGAGAACAAGTGTCACCAACGGTTCTCGAGAGTAGATGCTAAATAGTAGCCTACATTTTTTGTGTTGTCAAGAATCTTAGGACACAGGGGCTTTTTTTAAAAAATAATTTTCTCAGTCAATCAGGGGTTGGGAAAAGGGGGGAAAAAAAATTCAAGGAGACAATGTGAAGTCCTGTGAAATTTCTCAACATTAAACATACATTATTTAATATTGGATGTTGAAAAAAAAAAACAGACAAAAAAACGCCCGACTCACATTCTTCACAGCATCGGCATACTTCTGCTCATTGAAGTACTCATAAAATGCTGCCATGTAAGCCTCTTTGAAATTGGCCTTGAAGAAAGACGTGAAGAGGCATCGGGGGGAGAGAAAGCAATCAGACAATGTCGTCAGGATTGAACCGTTGAAAAAACATCACCCCCCCCGTTTCGGTTGGAGAAACTCACGGATTTTGACGTGGCGAGACTTCCCAACGTCTGGATGGTCTTGGAGATGAGGGTAAGCGTTCGGGAGGTGGCGGGATCCTGCGGAACCAAATAACAACAAAGATGAGCGTCGCTAGGACGCATCACAAACGGCAGACAACAAATGACCAACCGGTTTGCGTGTGAGATTGTAAACCGGCAGGCAGTCAATCCAACTCACCGGGTGGTGAGGCCGTAACTGAAAGAGGTTGGGCGAGAGGATGGCCGGAGCGAAGAAACGCAGGAAGATGAAACTGCTCACTGCTGTGTATCGGACATCTTGGTCCACTAGAGGAAAGAAAAAAATGGATTCTCATGTCTGTGCGACATGACACCTGACATACTGTACATTTACGAGTCACGAGATTAGATACAAACGTCACAATCAAATGAGGCTTGACACGAAACGAGAATTTCAGCCTTTCCAAACAGACGTTCATGGTAAAATAAACAATGAATGTTTGTTTCTTGTTGGACTTTCAGTTCTCTTTGGCTCATTTATCTCTGTAAAAGCAGTTCTTATGTTTGGACGTCAACAACAGATTGCACAATTTTGAGGACAGTTAAACAAGCACTGTCAAAACCAGTGAAAAAAATGACACCTGGGCCAGCAGCTCTCATCTACCACCTTCGGATAAAACAACAGCGAGTATCAGTCGCAGTTTGTGTCTGAGCGGTACGAGAGAGCAGGGCAGAAATGTGAGCACTTTTACGAAGGCCTGCTTATTTTTCAGAGGAAATGTTAGTGAGCCTAAAGCTGAGCGGGAGGTTAGAAACAAGACCCCTGGGGGATGTTGTGCATGCGTGGCAAGGAGAAGTCGGTGATAAATTGATGATACACGAGCGAGGAGTTTATGGAGACGTCCCCCCCGTCTCCGCACCCTGACACTCGTCCGAAGGGTTTTACTTCGTTGGAAAGTTTTTTGCCAAAATAGCTCAATGATAACAATGTGAACTTCTTTTTTAAGTGTAGTGTAATATTTTGACAGTATTTGTAATTGTGAGGAACTGCATTGCATCATACTGAAAGTTGTTTTGTATTTGACCAGCGCAGATAGCCCATTGTAGAACAAAAATGCGAGAAAGAAAAACAAATACAATACTATCACTACCACAAATGAAGACAATGATTGAAGACTTATTTCAGTTCATGTCCATCTTACCTTAAATCTTTTTGATGTACTGATTACTTATTATTCAATTAGAAGAAAATCATTGACAGAGGACTGGCAACAGTTTTGATGGCTGCTTGTCTTTTTTTTTTTTTTATAGTCAGAACCGTATTTTCAAAAAGGCAGACTACTGCGAGGCAGTTAATTTGTATTCTTGTGGCTGCAGTACCACACCTCAGCCACACGGGAGCAGCAGAGTATACAACACGAGCTACAGTGTACCGGCAAACCTCATAAAAAATGGCGATCACATAAAGCAACCTGTAATTGTGAGTGAATTGCAAAAGGTGGCCTTGAACACATCGCGCTATTAAGTACCTGTTTATCTGCTGCGCTAGTCACACACGAGGTCAGTTACCTTGGAAACGCGTGACCGCAGACTCCCTCAGCGAGAAGAAGATGTCACACATAACAGTTGGACAGCGAACGCCAGAGGTGGTGATCACGTCAAAGATACGGTCCACATAGCGGCGAAGGTTTCCCTGCGGCGAGAAGGTCAATCAGATTTGTCGGATAAGAGCAGCCGCATGCCGACCCTGCGCAGCCACGCGCGGTCGCTTTCCTACCCTGTTTGTCTCCAGGTTTTCCGATTCCTTGAGTTTAACTGGGTCAATTTCACAGGGCTTGTGTTCGGTGCAGATCTGTGAAGAGATGAAATCGAGAGCGCTTTGATACTTGTGTACTCTATACCGAGTTGCTTAAGATGCAAGAAGAGCGTGTAACTTCCAACCTCATCTATGATTGGTTTCAGTGTGACTCGTAGATAGTCCATCCCTGCCAGTTTCATGGTCTCGTCGATGCATTTGGACGTGAGCGAGTTCCCCCGAAAAATGGTGTTTGGATCCCTACGTTTGGAAGGCAGATTAGTCAAAACAGCAAAAAATATTGACAAATTCATTTGACCATCACCTAGTTGACTCAGGGACCATCCAGTATCAAGTGACCCAGGGACCGTCCAATATCAAGTGAAGTGAAGTGCTTTAATAAAATATAAATATTGATCGATGAAACCATTTTGAAAAGGAAAGATGAATTTCAATCCAAATTCACCTTTTTACTCAGATTTGAATCGGTGAGAAATCTGTCTCGCATTGCATTCGGGATTGCGAGTCAGTAAATAAGGGTCATTTAATCATGAAATGGTATTGTGATTTCCTATTTTTAAAATTACAGAATATTTGACGTGATTTAAAATAGATTTAGATTCACAGTGGTAATGTTACAGAAACATCCAAGAAAAAAAAGGGTCATTTCCAATGCTATTCATTGAGGTTAGCAAAACCTGACACTGGGCGATGGTCTAATAAGTTTATTAAGCACTGCACACATCTTCGTGAGATCATTTCTTGAAGCGAATTCAATTCATTATTTACATTTCGTGAAGGACAAGATCCAATAACAGCTTTGCACTTCATTTCAATTGACTTTCTAGTCTGCAACACTGAGCTGGCTTATGGTGAGTATCGATCGGCTCTTCAGACAATTGGCACATTTACAAACACGCGTCCGTCTTTCCGGTGATGATTGCGTCTCCCTCCTTCCAAAAAAAAACCGCATGATTATTAGAGCACTCACTGTGTGCGGTGAACTTCGGCGTGCGCGATGGCGCTGATGAAAGGCACAATCTTGCCATAGTGGAGGAAGAGACGCACGAGCGGTATGGCGGCCTCTTGCTTCTCTCGACACACCTCCCCCAGAATGTTCGCAGTGGACGCCGACACGGGCTGCACAAAAGCAATGTAAACGTGTGGCCTGCGCCGCGTGGCCGGCGAAGATCCACTCGCTCGCTCGCGTACCTGCACGTTAGCCGAGTGCAACAGCAAATCTCTGAGTGGGGTGTAGTGCTCCGAGGGGAAAACGTGGTCCTCGGTGTAAACGATGTTCAGGCGCAGAGATCCGAGCTCTTCCACCTTGACAGACTTCCCTCCGTTTTCCCTGGGCTGAAGATAGTACCTGAGAAGAGAATTCGGCCACCAAATTTTCATTTTTTTCAAAAAATAAACGGATTCGCTTTACATGGAGCTTCAGAATTGAAAATGCCATATAGGCCCCTTTCAAGTACCGTAAGCTAAATAAGGTCACCAATATACAGTAAGAGAAACATTTCGGTACGATGCAGTGCAATTTCGTATTTAGGATTTTTGAATCCTGGACTGTTTATGTTAACAAGAGATAGGATTCGAATCAGATTGAGGGGATATAGCTGTTGTGCAGTGTGCATGTATTAATTTGTATACAGTATGCACAGTATATGAGTCAGGGTGCAACTACCGATTTCATACATTAATATTCAAAGTGTTCACAAAGGTCAATTCATTGTGAATGCATTTGACATGTTGTGCACTGCATTTCATATTTAAGTCCCGAAAATAAGTCCAGGGTACATTTTGGGTCTTTTTACCCCTCACCACAGGGGGCTGAAGTTTACTCTAGAAAAAAAAAAAAAAGGGGAAAAAAAGCGTACCGTTAACGTGTACCATGGAGAGGTGCTGCCGCATCAAATTATTAGTATTAAGAGCGTTACAGTAAATTTGTTTTAAAAGTCCAATCAATTCCTCTTTTGTTGTGGCTCAACTTTGACTACGTTAGCCTTGCCCCCCCCCCCTCAAAAAACGTGATGCTTCTCTTTCCAAAAGGAAGGCAGAAAAGAGCAATGAGATGATGTCCTGTCAGTCGAACCGGTGTGGGACACATCACACCTACCATGCATCGTGGACTCCAAGTTGACCCAAAACTCTGAGTGGAACCCGCACTCCTCCCAGGAACTCATCACCAAACTTCAAGTTGCTCAAATTACACAGGTCCACCCTGGACATAAACCAGAGTGCGCTGTTTTTTTTTTCCCAACACGCAGACTGAGCTGATTGGAGCGTCACTTTGCAAGGCTGCTTTCTCTTACCTCAAAGCCAGTTTGTCCACATCTTCCTCTTCAACATCAAACTGTCGTTTTGTGTAGCTCAAGGGCCGTGTCACCTAAAAGAAGAGGAACCATCAAATAGGATGGGGGGCGGGGCGGGGGGGTGGCGTCAGCGCCAAACTCATCAAATCATGCCTTGTAAGTAGGTCACAGTCTTGCGGGAACAAAACGGGTCTTCCCCGATCTAAAATTGGAATCCTATGCCTCCCAATATGATTCAGTCCATATTGTTGAATACGGCATCGATTTACAGTGCACATCTTAAGAGCCCGGGCATTTGTATCTTGTGTGTCAATCACAGTCTTGTCCTGTGCATCCAAAGAACAATCGAGGCCTTTTCCTCGAGAACCTTCACTCATCAAAAGTCGTCCAATTTCATCTATTGGACAGTCACAGACAGACACACCTTTTAAGGTCGCTGAAACGTTCTGATTCGGAACCGCCGTGATGAAAACAACAAGAGTCTCCGAAAAAGATGATAGGGCCTTCGCACTATCTCGTGGCTCCAGGACAGGATGTTTGCGGAGTGTGGGACAGCAGATAGGACAGATAGCGCAGTAACGCTAATGTGATTAACCAATGATAGCAAACAATCGGCCATTTCAAACCAGAACATTTCCGTTACGAAATGCTCAGAGGATGGATGTTTTGGAAAGAAGCTCAAAGGCACCGAAGCACACGCCGGCTCACGCATATGTACATACGTACGCACACAAACGTACTTGCGTATATGTGTCTATAAGTCGACACGCCTCTGATAAACACGCTCTCAGATGTCAGCCACTTCAACGTTATGCATCCGAATGGATCAATAAAAGTGATTCTTCGGCGGGAGATGTGAATCAGATGCACTTGAGATCAAATCACAGCAAACCCAATCCGTTTAATTGAGTGAGGCTCACGAAATTACGGCTTGTACTCAGTCCCGAAAAAAGGGTTTCGATTGATGAAATGACAAGAACCCTCCCCGCGGGTGGACTTGTAAGGCGTTGATGCAAATTAGAATCTTAAAAAGTCATCGGGGCCGCATTGATTGACTGCTCCGCATCCGTACCTCTGTGCGGCCAGGCTCCAAAATGTTGAGCAGAGCTTCCTTAACTCTTTCTTCTTATTGAGAGACACACACAACAATGACACGCTAAGGTCGACTTTTGTGGCGGAGGCTAACCAACGGCTGAGTATTTTACCTCAAAATAGAAAACTTCATCAAACTGTGGATTATTGGTTTTCCTCTTCACTTTGGTCTTCTTTACTTCTGACCTGAAGGGAGCGGGAATACAGCAGAAAGCAGTCATTACGGTGAGGGCAATGTGGTTTCCAGACTTTACTGCTGTCATTGACATGTTAGATTGCTGCTTTGAATGTCATCCTGCACAGTAACAACCTCCCGAATCGCACGTTGTCGTCCTTTTATTTGGCAGATTGATTGATTTTTTTTTGTCCAGCTGTTACTTTGTTTATTTTGGGTGTGATTACACTTTCAAGCCAGTTCAAACCAATTAGATGGCAGCACACTACTTTGTTTGACACTGTGAGAGGAGAATGAAAACAGGAAGTATTTCAGCTCAGCCAAGTTTTTAACTGGAGTTAACTGAGCGTCAAATCCTCTTCAATCCTACCTTTTGCACCGACAGAAAGCGACAGGTAGGTTCATTTTATCATTTACATCTTTGGGCAGGATTATTGATGTATATTGTGAGATAACAAAAAAAAAAAAAAAAACAGGATTTCTTTCCTCTAAATATGTAAAACGATCACTGTTTGTACAATATTTTTGTTATGCCTTGTTCCTGCTCTGCCACATATGTCATTAAATGTGTTTATATTATTGAAAAAGTATGTTCATGTTAACAAGAAATGAAGTTCAACTGCATTCAGCCGTATTCCCCAAAAATGTGAACGACGCGGTGGCATGGACATGTGATGTGTTGAATGATAGCAGAAACAACTGTGTGCACTGCGGATCTAACCTGGAAGGACCAAGTAGCGAGACAGCAGCATAAGGGTCACATTGGCCATTAACGATGGGAAGACCTTGGCACTCCAGCACTCTGTAGGGACGCAAATGAGACATGTTTTTTTTTTTTCTTTTTCATGAAACACACCTCGCGCTCCGCACCCACATAAATGGAACAAAGGAAATCAAAATCAAAACAAGATCCCGGATACTAGTGGCCGAAACGAGTTTCCTCCACAGGGTGTCCGGGCTCTCCCTTAGAGATAAGGTGAGAGGCTTGGTCTTCCGCGAGAGATTCCGATGCAAGCCGTTTCTCCTCCACGTCGAGAGGAGCCAGATGAGGTGGCTCGGGCATCTGATTCGGATGCCTCCCGGATATCTCACTGGTGAGGTCTTCTGGGCATGTCCCACCGGTAGGAGGCCCCGGAGACGACCCAGGACACCATGGGGAGGCTATGTGTCTTGGCTGGCCGCGACCCGACCTCGGATAAGCGGTCGAGAATGGCCTTCTTTCCACCTTTTAGTTGTCTCCCAGTACACCAGTGGTTTCCTTCTTCAGGACATTCCAAATGGCTGTATTGGCTGTGAGCGATCTGAAACCTTGGCCCTGATTGATTTTCCATCTTCTCTCAACTTCGCAATTGCTTGTTTTTCATCCATAGACAGCTCAATGCTTTTCATGTTGGTTAAACCTCCAACTAGTCAATCAACGGAGTCTTCACAAGCCAAACCGGAGTTTCTCATTGCCGCATTTTATTGAAAACTAGCAAACTCTGACCAAATCTATTTATCCTCTTTGTACTTGACAAATGTGGGAAGGACAGTTCTGCATTTATCTTCCTGTGAGAACACAATCTGTCTAAAACTGTCCCGCTCCCAGATGACATCATGCCGTAACGGGATTATCACCCACACGGGACGAGACACCCGGCAGGACGAATCACTTCCTGTGTGTCACGGTGATGCACTACTAGTCACACAGCCTGATGAATTACACAGTGAATTGCAGCACGTCTCTCACATAGGCGCGCGCACACACACACACACACACACACACACACACACACACACACACACACACACACACACACACACACACACACACACGCACAGGGATTCCTAATAAAGAAGAAAGGCCGGGTTAAGCATCTCTAATGCCAGCGCACTTCCTGTCCAATAAGCTTGTTTATGTAACCCCTGCTTGGCCTACTATCCGGCCCCTCTCTCAACGCCGCACCGAGTTCTGACATGCCGCTCAGACTGCCCAGCAGACATATTTGTTTTGGTTCATGCTACTGGTTTTTATGGTAATGCGCTTGTTTTTGGCGGCCCCCATATCCTGTCCAAAACAATTCCACTCCAGCAGCAGGATAATGAATTAGAGATCACTCCAAAGTGAGGCAAAAATAGCGTGCCGCGGGCTAAGCAGTATAGCAGATGAAGGATAACCTACTACTGGAGCTGATCTGTGGTTAATAGATAACAGATTTCAAACTAGAATGACAATCAGTAACGTTTCTTATTACCTTCTGTGCCAAATTAAAACAAAACAAAAAAAACGTCTGCATGCCTGAATATTAATGATGGATTAAAGTGAATGTACAGTATTAGTGACTGGGAAACTTGGTGCTCTTGGCTCTAGCCACCTTAGCCACAGTGCGTGGGAGCGCAGCCAGCCTGGCTCATCATCGGACTTGTACTACTTCCTACAGGGGAGAAATTGGAACGCACGCACGCACTCAAAAACATCCATTCCAAAGGATCATGGAGCATTCCTTGCTCGCCTGTCGGCAGCAAATACAGTGGAATGCTCTATGACACGCATCTGTAATTCACTCGATCTTTTCCTGGACTAAATTAATCAATTGGGACAGCAAATTCGTTTTGATTGGTTTCTAGCACAGTCCGTCCTCTAAATTCGTGGAAACGTGTTTTGTTGATCAGGTATTGTTGTCATAGCAACCTCTGAATGTTTGGAACGCACGCACGCACTCAAAAACATCCATTCCGAAGGATCACGGAGCATCGTTCCTTGCTCGCCTGTCGGCAGCAAATACAGTGGAGTACTCTATGACACGCATCTGTAATTCACTCGATCTTTTCCTGGACTAAATTAATCAATTGGGACAGCAAATTCGTTTTGATTGGTTTCTAGCACAGTCCGTCCTCCAAATTCGTGGAAATGTGTTTTGTTGATCAGGTATTGTTGTCATTGCAACCTCTGAATGCAGGCAAAAATAGAAGCTCCTGCCTTGCGCTTTGAAGTCGGTGAGGGTAACAAAGTCATCAACGCGAAACAAACTTGCGCAGCTCAAAACTCTCGCCGGTTCAAACCTGTTTGGCCGGCAACCAATTGTCAACTTGGGAAGGTCATGTAACAGGCATGATGAAAAACAGCGGCAAGCATTCATACTTGGACCCTGTGAGGGCCCCAGCACAGAGGAAGCTAGCGTAGTCAAAACCTCCGCAAGAATGTTTACTAGCAAGAGAAAAAAAAAAAGAGTGAACTTTTTTTTTTTTTTTAAATGCCAATCCTCTATCCATTAGCAAAGTGGAGGGCGGCTGTCCTCAAGATGGTGACGGCAGCTGACGGGAAGTGGTGGCAAGTCTTGCCTCGCAATGTTGATGTGTTACAAAACGGCGCGTGTGGACACACATCCTGCAGGTTGACACTTTGTCAGTCTGGTAAATATCGCCTCAGTGTTCAACTTGTCCAACACGAGATGAGTACAACCAGAACGGGAGGCTACTCGATCCGAGTACAGACCTTTGTCGTGCTTTCACAGTTCCCAAAAGTGGAAGAGTCCAGGATTTCAATCCCTTTATCTGCATGTAGAATTTTGTAAAATGCTAAGAGTAGATGACCGGGACGACACAATCTGAGCCTTTGTGTTTGCCAAATTGTAAGAACAACATAAAGCATGCGCAGAGTCTCACCGGGTGGCTAGTTTGTGGTTGATGACGCCGCTGTCTGTGATGACTTCACTCAGACGCAGCTCCAGGTGCACTTTTCCCTGTGAAAAAGGTGCACAAAAGTGGACATGGTTTTAGTTTCAACAAAAGTTACAATTCACAAAGAGGACATGTTCATCTAATTAAGAATAATTCAATATAGTTTGAAGCGCAAAACCTTTATGTACTTTTTGATTGATTTATTTTAATTTATTTTTTGGTGGATCTGGAATGAACCAAAAAAAGGGCATAAATGCAGTACGGTCTACTCGTAAATGTCATTTTCATATTTGCCTCAGAAACAGTATCAATCATGCGTTCCTAATAAATTAGTAAATTGAATTAGTCAGGGCCAAAGTGGTTTCAATGTTTTATTATGTACTTAAAAAGAGTCACGTAATTCTTTGCCGTGACTGTAAACAGCTCATTGGACATGAATTTTAATGAAAAGCATCAGGTCCAGCTTTTACATTGTGAGACCAAAACAAAACAATCAAAAACATCTTTTGGCGGCACATTCAATGATGATATTTTCGGACTTGTTGTCGAATCGACTTGGTTTAACACGTACATCACGTGTGAGAGAAGTGCCGCACGAAAGTCGATAAGACCGCCTTTTATCTTAAGATAAGATAAAAGGCGGCCTTCCTCCATAAATGAATTTGCACGAAACAAAAACACAAGCACGAGGAGCGGCATTCCACCACTGAGAGGAAATAGTCACGCCGAAGTTGTTTTTATTCTGAAGCGATTGGATTAATGGCATAATGACAGCGTGGCCGTACAGCTGTCGAGAAAAGCTCCGTTAATTAACAGCATCGTGATGCAAACTCGCAGGCGTCACACTCTGTCTGAGCGATTTGAGCAAAGGGAGCGGACCGCGGGGGACAACAATGTGTCCTCTCTCTTGAAAATAGAAAAGAGTGGCTCTCTTCCGACTTCATTTGATCCATCTCGCTTGCGTTTTCTCTTTCACTCCCGTTCTCCTCACCCATCCTTCCGCCCGACGCCCCCTTGGATGAATGAGTCTCTGTTCCAGGGCGACACACACCCATCTGTCTGCAGATGTTCCCATTCATTGTGTTTTCGGATCCTGTATGTGTGAGAGCCTCTGTGAGGAACTACTGGGGTGTGAATGTGAGGCTGTGCGTGTACTCCTGACGACGCGTACATCTGGGCGGGAGAGCCGCCGGACGTCTGAATCGTGAATAGCCCAACAGCAACGCATGTGGGAGGGATCAAGCACTGGAAGCTAAGTCCTGAAAAAGAACTTCAGGGCAGCAAAATACCTACAATGCCACATCGTGCAGGGCTCCATTCACATTTGTTGTTCGTTAAGTAGACTCAAGGGGCGTAGCTAGAAATTTTTCAGTGGGGTGGCCTGGGCCAGGGTAACACAACACCTCCACAAAAGGAGGCCAGCGGTTGCTGCACATGCTTCATTCTTAATTATACAATCCACACTCAGGGTTTCATGAGCTAAAATCCACACCTCTCCAGAAAAATGCCCATCACACGCACGATCAAGCCCGGCTAAGTAAAAAGGGATGTTTTGCTAAGCTTAATTTTATTTGATAATGCCCTTTTATTTGCCGTAGCTTTGCTTCTGTGTGCATTTTATTTCATGAAACCGTGACTGCGGATGGTTTGGTAAACAAAGACTTGTCAGCCATGTGGCGTGCTTGCTATGGTTATCTCTGGCCATCATGTAGCTCCACCTCTGAGTACAATCGCAAACATTTTACTTTTTAACTTTCTTGCCTGTCATATAAATGTAAAAAAAAAAAATAGTTCCCCACTAAATGTAAAAATGACTAATGTACTCTTAAAAAAAGGCGGCGATATACGTCTTGAGATTTTCAAAGGATTAAAAGTTAAAAAAGAGAGCAGTTTCGAAGAACCTTAATGGGCTGGATAACCATGACCGTGAGATAAAATATTTTGATCAACTTTACTTTCTTTTTTTTTTTCTTTTTTTTATGAAGATTTAAATCACTTCAAAAGGGCAAGAATAAACGACCAAGGCCGGGAAAAAAAAACGTTTTCCCGCTCAGCTTGAGATGGTATCTTAGGTATTGTGCATGAAGAGCTTTGATGAGAAATGATAGTAAAGTTGAACCCTGCAGTGCAGGTTATTCTTTCTTCAGTCTGTCGGTTGCTCAACAACGAGTCACACTTACAGGAAGTTTCTCTTCAGCTAAACTGACAGCTTGCCACCAGATCACAAAGTAGCATGAGCCCATTGACATCTGACAGGAACAAACTCATCGACTGTAATTGCCACCGAAAGCTTGGGACCGGAGTGGAGCGTTACAATGTAATCTGACAATCGAGCTATAAACATTAGCGCCTATCTTTTTTTTTTGTTTGTTTGTTTGTTTGGAATGTGAGCGATGAGGCCAAGCTACAATTTCAAACTTTTAGGGTAACCTAAGTTTGAAAAGGTCACAAGAGGTAAAAGGTGGATTGGCCCATATGATGTGATGACAGAACAAAAATGAATACCAGTAATTAATTTGTCACTCAACGCCGCTGGTACTTTGTTGACCCAACCACGAACAAGGTACAGCGCTAAGCATTGTAACGTGTTTACGACGGATCCACTGACAAAAGGAAGCAGAAAAGCTTCCAGTAGAGCTATTTAAAGAGTGGAAGACTTTGCGCATTCTCTTTGTGTGTACTGACCTGCACCTCTGAGTCAGCGCTGACAGGCTGGAGCTGGAACCAGGTGTCTTTCCCGTGATATTTCTGCAGGTCTTCTTTCTGCACCGCAACTTTACCTACGCACATCATTGCAAGTCAGAATGACGAATGAGCTCAAAAAAAAAAAAAAAAAAAGGAAGACACGGTCGACATTCAAAGAAATTCAAAACGTTTCAGTTGTGAGCAGGATGAGCGGCTGCGAAGCATATCAAAAAGAACTCCAAATGATCACAGCGCTTCAGTGTTAAAACGGACGTTCTGAGATGTTGCAGAGGCAAGAGGGATGGGAAGTAGACTACTGGCATGTCATTCTCATCATGATCACACATCATCAACATAATCAGGACTGCTAATCAGAGCGATGAAATATTTCGCATTTTAACTTAAAAAAAAAACACTGGAAACACATTTGGGGTTTTTTTTGTTTTGTTTTTCTGACCAAGCAGAAATTCTAAAAATTATTAAGTCTTAATGCCATGTTAAATTGCAATGTCATAGAAAGGGAAAAAAAGACATCTCATTGTTTCAGTTAATTAGGCCTTATTAGATGGAGAAAACTATGTTTGCGTTAAAAATGTGAAAAAAAAACCACGCATATTAGAATTGCCAAATGAGTGTTTCGAGAAAGTTTGTTTTTGACGATATCAACACTGTAGTGCCATTGAAACTTTCCATCCCACCCGGAGTGTAAAACCACAGACTGCCAGCTGCACTTCCTGACTTTCATCTGACATCTGTTGATGCGTACGCCACAGCGCACCCTTTCAGAGCGATGCCACAATAGTAAAAGCGCCATTAAGTATCCCGGTTAAGCGCTTTTCTAATGAAAAGTTTTCCTTGAGAATCGCCCTCGTGCACATCAACGAGGGGTGCGACTTTGGTCAGGGGTTCGCGGAATTAGTGAAGTCGGGCTATAGTGGAATCTTGCTACCGGTGGTCATTTTATTAAACTTCAAAATCCCGCTTGAAGGGGAAATCATGATTTCGAATGTGACTCAAATGCTGTCTGAACATTTTGTTGTTTAGAAATAAAAATTGAAAGTCCCACTCATTTATTCTGCAGCAGTCAAGACAGCCAATGAAATGCATTTATGTAAACATGACTTCCGAATCCTCACGTGTAACTGGTTCGGTCAGTGAATTCCACCTGACCAATCCATACGTACATGAGACCATATCTGAGATGTTTTTGCCCCAAAAACAATTTAGCTTTTTACCCACCGATACTTGAGTCCCTCCTGAAGACGTCCCTGTCAAAGATATAGAAGGAGAGATGTCTGAAGCTACGTGGGATCTCACAATAGAAGTCCTCTCCATAGAACGGACTGTCAGAGAAAGGGGACACAAGGATGAAGAACAAAAAACAGTGTTATGTGAAGGAAGACTTCAAGGCGAAACTAAATCCTCCACATGCGACAACAGTTGTCACCTGAGATGTGAAGAGCGAGCGGAGGTAAAATTACAGTACAGTGGGACAAGATGTAAGAAGAGCCTACGCTGGCACAACAAAATACAACTTGTTCTGTTGTGATTTCACACACAGACAAGCAAGGCGGCTCAGGATTATAAACTTGGCAGGACTTCCAAAAACATAAGATGTGACACAGATGGGATGTTTTTTTTCTTCTATTTGGTGCAGTTAATGTGATTGTTATTGCATCAGATTCTTTCTAAAAATAGCAATCCAATAAAATCCAACACACACACACACACACACACACACACACACACACACACACACACACACACACAACAGGATTGTAATAGCACAGAAGGAAGAATTAAAGAAAATCAGCAAATATTGACATGGATGGAAGCGTTCAAAAATGATAAAGTACGGCACCATTGTGAAAAGAGAACCAATTCTTGTTCAGGTGATCGGCCAGAGGTGATGATTTATTTAGTCGTTATTTATGCTTGCATTAATCATTGAGATCAGTGGCAGCTGGTCAGTAGAGTTCGCTAGGCCGGGGCACTGCCCCACCGCTGATGTGAGTCAGCCTGAGTAAGACTAAAACTCAATCATGAAAATGTAATATAGCAAACATATTAGAAAATACACATGTAGCTATTTTTAGATAAACTGGATACAGTTAACCCATAAGAGCCCAGACCCATTTTTCCAAAAGGTTTTGATGGGTTAAAATCAGACAAAAAGTTTTGAAAAAAGATACTGGGGAGTTCAAACTGTTTGTTACACTGGTGTCACCGTGGGCTCTTATGGGTTAAGGAGGAGTAAAAAAACGTTTGGTTCACCTCAGTTGTCTCATTTTGTGGCATACTTCCAATTTGTGGCGCAAAAATCTTGGCATTAAAAGTGGGACATGCTTAATAGATACTTTTCAATACAAGAGAAAGAGCGTGCCGGAGTGTTAAGTTCCAACACCCACGGAGGAATGCACCCGATTATCACATTGCTGACTGACAAGTGGACCTGTATTTATGCAGTGTCGCATTCAACTGGATTGGGTTCACTCATTGTCTGCTGGAACTGGGTTTCAGGGTTTCATTTTAAATGATTTTTTTTTTTTCTGTGATGCTGTACGTACGAACAGATTAGGAAGGTCAAACAGTTTACGATTTCACTATACTTAATTACCTTTTTTTGGGAGGTGGGGGGGGGGACAAAAAACTAAAACTAATACCAAAACAAATTTAAATTTTTTTTAGTAAAATGAAACTAATAAATTATTTTAAAAATCGAATAATCCTGTTGTAAAAAATAATTCAATCTAACTGACTCAAGAAAAAGTCAAAATGAAGTAAAAAATAACGATAAAAAAACATCCAAAACTATCATAATCCTGATAGGGACAAATACACTCACACAATGACGATAATGTGCTGCATGAAATTGTCCCTGGAAATCTTTAGGGCTGTTCCGTGAGACACAAACAAACCAACTAACCCAGTTCACCAGGGAACAGAAATTTCAGGTTTGTCGGTCCTCACGTCAACCTCACGCAAATCGCCTTCATTCCTTCTAAGTGTTATTTGACGAGAATGTTTCCATTATGTTGGTTGTTGAAAGTTGTGTGTTTCATCGCAACTTCCTGCCCACGCGGCCAAAAAAAAAACCTCAGGAACCAGAAGGAGGCAGGATGGTAAGCATACCAGAGCGACTTCTCAACAATCTTGGTTCTGAAGACTTCTTCTTGGTCCAGATTGACAGTGCAGTAACAGTCCCTCATCCTGTTTGGCCCCGGGTATGGAGGGATGTTTTTGGCTTCTCCTGTACACAGAGCGAGAAGAAGAAAGGTGCGTGAGTGTGTGCTTATGATGCAGGAACGCTGGGGTAAGCAGTAACAAAGTGTTTACTCGGGCACCGATGCTAAAAGTGATTCTTTATTAAAGAACAGCCACAGTAATAAAACACCCTTATATAAGAGTGTACACCTGTTGGTGTTTTGACTGAACCACACATGCTCAACACACACGATCATGACATCATCAAATCCCACAACGTGTGTCAAGAGCTTAGTTCTCGTAGCGTGGCTACTTCTAAACGGGGCACACTGTCATGTTATGCTTGCAGACAACCACTCGGCGGGCATTTCCAACAACGTGCCAAGGTTGTTATTGCGCATCGTGCGTGTGTGTGCATGTGTGTGTGCTTGATGTCTGATCTGTGAATGAAAGGAACCGAGTGGGACACTTCCTTCATCCTGTCCAAGTCTGCTCTATCTGTTCCTCAAACATATGTGACAGATAGCACTCCCTTTCACAAGAATGCGGTCCAACCGCCCACATCGACGCGCATGCATGCACACACGTGCGCGCGCACGCACACACGCACACAAAGGTAGTGTCCCAGTCCCCTCGTGAGGAATATATTCCCCTTCCACAAAGCCTCAGATGAATAGAAGTCAGTTCTTTGTTATGTTCGCCTTCATCCAGGAGACCCACACACACACACTGATAAAAATTGCGTGTTGAATTTACTCCACTTTATTTTTTGTTAAGTGGCCGCACACAATAGAATCATCCGGATGCAGGTGCATTTATGATGAAGTTAAATGCACTTGACGAAATAAAACAGAGTAAATTCCGCACACCATTTTTTTTTTCAGTGCAGCTCAGCAGTCTCAGGGCCACATGTGTTCATTCAACACGCCTCGCTCACATGTGTGCAGCCACATGCAATGATGTTGTTCAGCAACTGAGCTGCAGCAGGTCTATCACCACTAGTAGTTCGCGCTTGGACTCAATGACTCCGCGTAAGAAGGGCACATGTATGTGGTTGTGTGCTTTTAAGTGTCGAGTAAGACTCAATTCTACTACGATGACCATAGATGTCATTAATAGAAAGGTAATGTAACTTGAAACCTTTTGCAGAGTTACTAAATCATAGAAACAGACCAGTGGAGCCATTGTTAGAGACAAACGAGTGCCAAGTAGATCATCTGGGCATTGACTGCATCTACAAATGGTTTGCTGTGAGCAGAGATATAATACACCGCTTTGTTTCCGTGTGCCTGATGGGGGAAGGGGAGAAAACAGCAAACAGATTCTCCCCGTGAAAGGACATGATTGATGAGTCAGTTTATCAGTGCATGAATACTCAAGACATTTCATCAATTTTACACTTCTATGCCTTTCCATGGGGAGCCTTGCAAACCATCTTTTTTCAGAGTGTGTGTGTGTGTGCGTGTGTGTGTGTGTGTGTGTGTGTGTGTGTGTGTGTGTGTGTGTATATATATATATATATATATGTATATACACACACACACACCCACCCACACACACGCAAACACAGTTTCTGTGCACCCAGTGACAGTTTGAAGGACGTGTCATCATCGTTTCGGTGACAAAATTACGCAGTTGAAGAAGGATGCAAGGTGCGTTAATTTATTCACTCAGTCATTTTTCTTATGGAATTGTGTGACAAACCCATTTCTCAAGAGAATTTCTTCTGATTCCCAGTGAAAGACCAAAACAGAAAATTAACGCACACTGAAGAAAATGCTGCGCTGAATTTACTGTTTTATTTTGTCAAGTGGTTGCACAAAAAAGAAAAAGAAGAAAAAAATCTGGATCCAGATGTATCTTTTAAGTAGGTTAAGTAAGTAGACTTCAAAAATGTCTCTGCATCCAAATGATCTGATTTCATTCAACCCTTTGATGTAATAAAATTGAGCTAGTTCACACATTGTTGCAATTGTTAAGATGAGCACGTTGAACCATTTTTACCATCCTCGAAAAATGTGATGGCGTTGTCGGTCCCAACTTTTGACTTTTTTATAAACAGCATGCAATGAACTTGTGGAGCGACCAGCCCTTCCAGCATGGAAGCCATTTAAAGTGAGCAAAAAAAAAATGAATTGCTCTCATTGTTTCATTTGATCAGTGTAAATTTATGGCCTAGATAGAAGTTGTGACTTTTGGGTTACATTGGGGTCATTGGAATGGAACACTATCGTAAACTGAATAGCCTCTCTATAAAAAAAAAAAATGCTGTACGGAGGGTGTGTATGTGTGTATTTTCTATGAATGTACTTTTCTAATTTCTTGAAAAAGTAGTCATGGCATACGATGTGTGGAACTGCAAGCTCATTTACTATTATTTAGACTCTTTAAAGTATGTAAAACAAAACAAATAAGATTGTTTGCCGTTTGGTGTAACTGGATTGAGCCACTGCTTCGCTCATAACTACGGTTCAAATGGCCTCAGGGCATTTGTGCTGTCCTATTTTCTCTGCCATTATCTCTTTGCTCCAGTGACTCAATCAGTGACGCAATGTCGCCTCTTCCTGGATAAATTACGATCGAAAAGACAACCTCTCAGATCCGACAAAGTCTAAAAATACAGACGGCATCGGAAGAATTTTATAAGCATCACTGCATCACAAAGGAAGTCTGTGGCAATGCAACCGAAGGTAATGTGTGCCACTCTGGGGGCTGATTCATACAGCACCGTTCATAAAAACAGCAACAATCATTCACAAAATTCTTAAAGATACCGAGGTTTAAAAGTGGGATTCCAATAACACCCTGGTGAGTAAAATAAAAAGTAAAACGTTTCTACCCATTATACCCATCAAAAGCTGCTCTTTGAAAGCAAAATGGTGGTCTTGCCTCTCGTCATTGTATGTCTTCACTCCTTTCCATTTTTAAATCACCTGAACGCTTCACTTTGCTTATTTATTCTCACGTTCATTCCATCACTCAGCAATAATCCTTCATTTCCAATTCCATTCCAATATTTGTTTTCTTCTCATCCATGACCTAATAGGTCCCTTGGTTGGACTGTGGCATCAAGGTTTTCTTTGTAACCAAACCATCGTGGATTTACTTATTTTTCCGTAGTGTAAAATCTGCCAGAGGGTACAAATGAGTGCTTACACACATTCCATGACTTGTTGTTCTGGGTTCATGTGTTGAAACAGTCAGTTAGATATCGACCATTACAGCTATAACCAAACTCGTCATGTATATTTGGACAAATAGCTAGTTAATTACTTAATATGGTATGAAAATCAACTTGAAACTGGTAAATTTGAAACTCCTGGGATATTATCTAACATCATGACCTTTTCCATCAACTGTTGTGCAACAAACCGGATATATTTTATACTGCTTTCCTGTACTACTACATCATTGCTCTGAAAAGCCATACTTGGGTGTATCTACAGGCCATTTTTTATGTGTCTGTCTATCTGTCTAGCTACCTAGCTAGCAACCTAGCTCGCCAACTAGCTAGCTATCAAGCTTTTTCTCCCTCTCTCTCTCTCTCTCTCTCTGTAGCTAGTTAGCTATCTAGCTAGCTATCACCTACTTATCTACCTACCACACTCCTTTCTCTTTTAGCCTTCTGATTTTCTTTCCTTTTGTAACTTTTATGCCCACAGCTTCAATATTCATTTTTGAAACACGTTTAAACCTCATTTACATTTTTTCCGCATCGCCCCCACCCCCTCTTTTTTTTCTCCAGAGGGTTTGGATTTCATTTTCTCAACTCAATATTAAAAAAACAAGCAGCCAAAAACAACGGCTTTCTCCTCTCATCATGCAAAGCTCATCAGCGCTGCTGTCCTTTTAGAATACCTCGCCCTTGTATGTGAACAAAACACACACTGCTCTTAGAAGGTGTGTGCAAGTGCATATGCACACAAAACAAGATGAGCATATATGAGAGAAACAAACTGGTGCACACGAACACTGGGTCAACTCTCCATCCGATTACATGACTGGAGAGTGAATGAGGCAAAGACGGATGATGCAAGGAAGGCAGCAGGAAGCACAAGTGGCTGAAGCAATGCCCTCAGTGAGATGTGTTGCTTTGTTGATTTTCCTTCTTTGTCGCATGTACAGTTACAGCAAGGGCGACTTGTGGTTCTAATTTCCGGCGAATTGAACGCATCCAAGGATACACGGGCATGAATACTTTCAGTCGCTGTTTGCACAACACGTAAGGAAGACATGGGCTTCAGGAAATAAATGGCAATGTATGCGAAAGGAAATTATATGCAGAGGACTCAGTGAGTTGTGAGGAAGAACAACTACTGTGGAAGGGAAAGAGAGGGGAGTGGAGAGAAGTTAGCATTGGAGAATGCTACAAGAGGAAATGAGATGAGGAGAAAGGAATTTCAACTGGATCCAAGATGTAGCTTGAAAGCAGCAAAAGCCCCACTTATGATCCAGTGTGTGTGTGCGTGTGCATGTGTGTGTGTAGTTTATTTTCACAGTTCGTCTTATTTTGACGTCTAAGTACATATGTCAGCCTTTCTGAACAAAATGTCAACCAATAATGATAACACGATGACACGCGAAAAGTATTGAGGCCACTAACACAAATCTTAAAGAAACATCCACTCTGGTTTCATCAAAAAGTGACTAACTGGTTCCTTGGCTCAATGTCCTGATGTGACATTTCCCCTAACACATCTTGACACGTTCATCATCTTGACAGGTAAACGTTTACATACTTCCAAACCACAAGCAGAACAAGCTTGTGGCAGTAGTATTTGTGCAAAGAACATAACGATGGCAACAAAACAATCATTACCTTTTACTTACAATGACAAACACTATTTTTTTTCATCCTTAGATGGTCAGATGGAAACCATCTTTGGTTGAAGTGGTGTTTCTATTTTGAACACAGTATTTCCGTTGTGAACGCAGATGACCCCTGATGGCATCACCAGGGTTCTTTGGTAATTATGTGACTCATTCCAAAGCCATTGAATGTCAAATATGCAAACTGCACGAAACTTCTCTTCCAGTTCTAAAACCACTGCAGATAATAATGTTAAATTAATTACGAGGCGGATGTGCGAACCGGTCGCCCACCGTGCCGCCCCAATTGTACTCCAAAATGTTTAAATTCAACTCAATTAGAGGGGGAAAATGTGACAGAATTTTATCAGCATAATAATCATTAAATTGAGAGAAAAAAAATAGAGACTCTTACATGCAAAGAGAAGTCACTTTATCTCTTTTCTTTTCCAGCAATTTTTATTGCAGTGGTGGCACAAGTGCTGCAAGCAGGAGCCTTTTGGAAAAGTGTATTTAGAGTTAATGACTGCTCATGCAGCAAACCGTCGTCCCTGGGAAAAAAAAGCAGGACTGGCTTACTGATCAAACTCATTCCCATGTTGCGCTGGCAACTGCTAATGTTCACACCAATCCGCTAAGTCTCAATGGAAAACTTGAGTGAGACAAAAATAAACAACCACAAACATGCACTCAAACGCACACTTGCGCAGCTCCATTGTGCAAGTTCACTAAATATGGGGAGACTTTAAACATGTGGATGTGATACAATCCAAATGTTTGCTCGGTGGCCTTACTTGGCTTTTCAGAAAGACCGATGTTAAGAATAAAGTTTAGAAGAGGCTTGGATATAGGCTGCACTCATCCTCAAACACGCATCCATCCATCCATCCATCCATCCACCTTCTTCCATTTAAGCAGGGGAGGCCAGACTTCCTTCCTCCCCAGTCACTTCGCCCAGCTCTTCCGGGGAAATCCAAAGGCATTCCCGGGACAATCAGCCAACAGAGTCACTCCAGCGTGCCTCCGGGGCCTCTTCCTGGTGGGACGTGCCTGGAACATCTCACTACGTTGCCGTCCAGGAGGGACCCTGCTCAGATGCCCGAGCCACCTCAGCTGACTACTTTCAATGGGATGGAGCAGCAGCCAACCAAGCTTCTCTGAAGGACCGCCCGGAGGAAACTCACTTCAGGGCGATTTTACACCACTGGAACATAGATGGGGCACTCCACCCTTTTCCGATCGAGTAACATGGTCTCGGGTTTACAGGTGCTGATTCTCATCCCAATAGATTCACCGAGAGTGGAACATTTTGTCTCGATGAAGCCAACAGACGACATCGTCTGCAAAAAGCAGAGCTGCAATACTGATGTCACCGAACGGACGCCGGCAACCCTAGGCTGTGTCGAGAAATTCTGTGCATAAAAGCTACGAAGAAAACCAGAGACAAACGGGACCCTTGGGGGAATCCAACCGTCACGGGAAACAAATCAAACCGATCTGACACTGGTCGTACAGGGACCCAACTGCCCGCCCGGAAACTGCTGACTCCCGGAGCACCGCCCACAAGATCAATTAAGCGCTTCGTGGAACGCCTTCTCCAAGTACCAAACTCCCACGCACCCTCGAGGATCCGGCCAAGGATGTAGTCCGAGGCTAAGGTTCTTTTTCACAACTCTGCGTCATTTAAACCACGACTGAGGTTCTCGACCGAGGCTCGAGGTCACGACAGGGAGAGATCACATCTCTGACAGGACCTCTGAAGGGCAACATCAAGGAGCCGCGTACTCCAAAGCCTTTATTTACCCCTTCCATCCCCGCATGCGGGGCCTACTGTGGCCATTCCTCGCTATTCCAAGTACCGCTTGCTCATTGAGGCCAGATTACTGAGTAGGACCTTCTGTGTCCGAAACACTGTCTCCGCCTAAAGAGTCAACACAAATGTTTTCAGAACACTTCTGTAATTCCCAGAAAATTTGCTTTCTAGGACAAGGCAGGGGAAATATATTTTGCGATATTGCAACTCAAATAGAGGTGTTCCCAAGAAAGAGAGAAGAAGTCGGCTTCGGTGGCTTTCCTTTCTTTCTCACTCGCTCCGTGCCTTCTATTCAATCCGGACAGGGGGAGGTTCGGGAACTTCTGTTAGCCAGCTGTGAAGGGGGTGAGGGGAGAAGCCGGAGGTGGGGGGTTTCTGTCGAAAAAAAAAGGTCACTTTTCCCTTCCAGTCTCAGCCCCGCCGAAGTCATACGTCTAGAGGGGCCGAAATTCAGCTTTCCTAGCACACAGCCTCTTCACATCTCAACTCATCCAGTTTCTACCACTGTGCCGTGTTTCCATCACATCCAAAAACACACTTGAACTGAAAGATGCTATGAAATGATAACAACAAGCGATTGGGTCAACACTAAAGCCAACTGGATTGATGCCGGGCAGAGTTAAAGACTTTATACTCATAAACCTGAATTAATACAATCCAAATTTGGCAATTTGTGCCCAAAACAGATGGACAATATCTGGTTTGACATGTCATAGAAACAATTCATTTAAGTATCGGTTTGCGCTCATTTATTTTCCCCTAATTTTAAAATACTGAAATTCACCCCGAGCCCCGAGTTCCATTTTAGTTCAGCCTACCAGCAGTTTCATTCTTGGAAATGTATATGTTCCTGTAGCTCAAATAGGTGAATATTGAGATTGCTTATGTAGACTCTATAGGCTCTACTTTCATGACCGGCGTGAATCTGGCATGGCAGGCGGCGCATCTCTGTGCACGGGAGGTTTAGAAACAACCGAGTTGGCTAATTTCTCAGACGAGTGCAAGTTGGCGGATCTATGAGAGGGAGGGCTGCGCAGCGGAGGGAGTTGTCATATCCAACTTCACTCACGGCCAATCAAAGTGGCTCCTTCATTCCCTTAAAGGGTTAGGGGTAAAGGTTGGAGTCTCAACATTGCGAAAGCATATCTGCAGTTGGAGTTGGATTATTTTTATTATTATGAGATGTCATATTTTCAATTTCAAATGATCCAGTGGTTTTCAATGAATGCACACATTTCTATGTTTAAAGCTAGTTTGAATGGCTTCAGGAAAAAAAATGTAAATTGACCAAAAAGAGTGAATGGACAAGAATCTGGCATTATTAGACAGTACATTCTGCACTTACAAAGTATATTCTAGGTGATGTTAATGTGTTAAAAACGCTGTATTTACATTTTAACCAATATTGGGATATGAACATTAATTTCACCCCCCCTCCCTTTTTTTTTTTTTTTTTTGCTCTCTTTGCCAAGTGTGAAACACCGGTCGTACAGGCTTTATTATAAGTACATTCTGTACTTATTCCAGGTGATGGTGATATACAAAGAACATTAACCTGGCATTTACCTCTTAACAAATATTAGGATATGTGCATGATTTCACACTGATTTTAATCCCCACCAAGTGTGGCTGTGCAAAAGCGAGAGGCATTGTTTTGAACCAAAACATTTTTCATTTGTTGGAAGTGAGATTATGTAAAAACTCCATAACCAATTTCCATAAATGTTGCTTTTTTTAAAAACAGAAAACCCAATAGAGATCGACTATAGCTGCATTTTTTTTTTTTTTTTTTTTTAACCGAAAACCCAATAGAGATCGACTATTGCTGAAGTTGTTCCGGCTGCATGACGACATGAACGTCGTCCGTTTGGACAGCCGCAATTGCTTTCAACACAACAGCGCGGGAGAAGTGAGTGTTGAGTGTTGACCCAACAGCCATATTGGTCCAATGACTTGGTCAGCTTTTCTATGTCAGTGTCATTTATACCAAACGGGTGCCCAAGGAAAAGGCAGATAAATCTCCCCTTGAAGAGCTTGCTTAAAAGTATCTAAACACAAATACGACCTTCTACGGTTTCACGGGACCGACCGTCTTCTGAACCAGCAAGTGAGCGGCAAACAAACAGATCGACAAACAAAATGCACTCTTTTTTTTTTCCACTTGAGCAAACAGTTAATTCTTGGAAGGCACAATTTTGCATGCCATTCAAGCTTGTTTATATATTTTCCTAAGCTCTTGTTTTGAGTTTGTCGAATTGGAAACAGTTAAAGACAAGTCAAATGCATGTGCTGTAGTTAATTAGTGCCAAGTTTCACCTCCGGCTGTGCCTCTGAGAATCAAGAAGTGACAGATAAAGTGCAGCCCGGGCCACTTCTGTATGTTAGACACCAACTCTGTCCCCCTTCTGTGTCCCACCGCATCTGCTATGTATGAGCTTGATGCCATACAGGAAAAAACACAATTCTTCTGTAGTCTAGTGCAGCCAATCAGGAAGCGAATCGGGGGGTTCTTTCCTGTTTCCTGTTTTACAGACGGTATGTATGAACACCCACTATCCCTTCTTGGTTTCCGAAAATCAGGGGAGTCATCATCTGGCAAGAGTGTCCCAATAGGAAGTCGTCTCAGAAGCAAAAATGTTCAGGTCTTAGTCATCGGCCAACCACATGCCAAAGAGAATGTGGTGAAAACAGTGTGACGCAAGGGTTGCACAGGCCGATAAGGATCACACAACTTGACGGCCGCTCAAGAATACGCGGCGGAAACTCAACTGTATGATATTACAGGGGGCGGTCTCACACATTGAGCTTAATGGTGGAAGTGATGACAAACAGCGATAACAAGTTGCAAATATTAAGCCGTAATCATCTACTTTATCCACACTGAAGTAGGTCCAACTGCTATACTGTAATAAAAAATGAATGCCTTTATATGTGAATGCATGATTGACATGTTGTATTTCTGACGTATGGAAAGAAATGCTACAAAAACTCATTTTGCATCAGCTTGACTGATTTTGTTCAACGCGTGTATGTGCCGTCATTTTATTTGACTTTTTTTCCTTTTGTTCCTCCCTTCTGTTGCGCATTTGGAGTCAAAACAATCCGGGCATCACAGTTAGGATGAATAGGGTGCCAGATGTCAGTGAGATTGTTCCTTATTGACCATGTAGGAATAACAATTAGGGCACACACAGGAAATGATGTGCGGCTGAATTCATTAAAAAGGCCAAAAATAGAAACATACAGAGCGCACCCCATCTTAGACGAAACATTTACTATCATCACGACGGAATGTGTTCGGGTCACATAACTGAAACCATTTTAGGTGCATTTCACGCAACAACAAAAAAAATGGAATGACTGGAAGATTATTGAAGGTAACTTCAGACTTGCATCCGAGACTATGATGTTTCTTAGACTGTAACTACTGAAGTTATTATCTATTGCAATTATGGAATAGGCACCCATTCAGTCCAGTACGTGTATCGTGGACTGCAACGATCATTTCTAAAAGGGTCAAGAAAGCTCCAACAGAGCTTTCACTGTAAGACACTTTGAGCATTTCTGGCTTCATTCATAACAAATCAGTGTACGCACTATGCACTCAACGTGTCTCTTGCAAACCAGGATACCCGCTGGAGACATCTAAATATAGCAAGCTTTTTCAACAATCAATGACTAGACTGTGGTAGTGGTGGTGTGGTATCGGGGGATTTTGAGGATGACCATTAGAAGATGAACTATACAAAAAACGTTCACTTTTTGTCCATTATTTGCAGGCAAATAGAGGCATTGCAATCGGAACAGACGAGATGGCTCTTGTGTGCCAGCCAGCTGCTACATTCCCACAGTCCCCCCGAAGCCACAAGGCTGTCGAAGTGTCTTTTTTCCACTGCACGGACATTTGTTGTACAGTCTACACGGAACCGCATGTGATTTGAATTAGAATAACATTAACAAGACAGATCAGTCTCGCTCCTCCAGCCCTCGGTGCCCGTCTGGCCCATAAACGAGGAGCCATCAATCTAGGCGCTCAGATTGGGGGGTGGGGATTCTTTTTTTTCCTTACCTATTTTAATTTTAACGCTCTGAAAAACCCGCAGACCTTCCTCTTCTACCGCCATGCTGTCGTCGTCCCTGAGTTCCCTTTAGCCGGCTGAACGGACGCGGACGTCCACGCTGGTCGCTTGCAGCCTCTCCAGCAATGGGATATTCCAGAGGTTTTTGCACATCTATGCGCACATAGCTGCGATGGCACTCTGAATCCAGCACCGCGTCGCTGGCTGATTGAGAACAATTGAGGACCGCTACAGCTCTCTCAGTCCGTCACGCAGCAGCGGCAGCGGCAGCAAACGCGGGGGGGGGGGGGGGGGGGGGGGGGGGGGGGATGGCTTCGCCGAGCCCCGCCTCCTTCTACGAGGCGTGACAGTGGAAAGGAAGTCAGAAGCTGTGCGGATAAAAAGACGAAGGAGCATATTCTAATCAGTTCGGATGCGAGAGCTCTATAAACATGAATATGGCCGTGTAATTGATGCTCACTTTTGATTACCTGTCACAGTGGTATTGTTTTAACAGTATCAGAGGTGGCAGACGTACTCAGTCTTTACTGAAGTAAAAGCACCGATTTTTTAAAAAGTAGAAGCACTGATTTCAGAGATGGCACGACACCGATGTTAGGGGGCTATAGACCCGTCCGAAATCTGTTTAGCCCCAGTTAAACCTATCTCGCACTTTATTTTATCTTCTAAAATAAATATCGAAATTATTTTCCTTGCCTCCCTGTGTATTAATCCATCGAATTTTATTAATATAGCACTTTTCATACATCGGTCAAGCCATTACAAATTCATCAAATTGCATATTGTCCTCATTCGGAGTTTCCAAGAGATAAATTACCTTGTCGTTATTTTTTTTTCTTCAAAAAAATAAAATAAAGTTGGTCAAATGCTTTTCATGACAGAATGTCTATTGGGTTTGGGGGGGGGTGGTCATGAGTAGGCATTAATCACCCCTCAAACACAGCATCATGCTGATGGCTAAATTACAGAGAAAAGGAACAGCCTATAATTATGGTCTTCTTCAGAAAGTATAATTTTAGCAGTTGGCAAGGCTGGTCACCATGCCCACATACTTGAATTTGAACCCATCTCTGAGCTTTGGCAATGAATGATCGTGTTTCCTGCAGTGACTCTGCCGCAACTGACTGGTACCTAAATCGAATGGATTGCAGATGTTTTCTCAACAATAAAATCATTGCGGTATTCGATCCATAACCATGACTTGAGCAAGATACGGTGTGAACAAATATAATAATAATATAATATAAATATAACTATCAACAGAAACCTTGTCATATTCTGTGCTGCCAATTGTTATTTTCAACAAATTAGCGTGACAGTAAGTCATAGAACACGAAGAGTCCTGGATAGGAATGGATCCACTTTTCCTGTTGACACTGATCTTGGGACAGATTTAACATAAGGAAGTCCAACTGAAAGTGTTGACCTGACCTGTGGGATGTATGTCTGGGAGGGATCAAAGGTCCATTCAGGTGGAAAGCCCAAGGCTATTATCAAGCCACATTCGAGCCTACTGGGCCACGCCTACGAGACCATAATGGCCACAATTCTCAAAATAACCCGGCACTGGTGCGGAACATACGACCTCAGCTGGCCAAGCCAGAGATGTGGGCGTAAGGAGCAGTTGGACTTCCCCTTCACCAGAAATCACTGCTTGCTGCACTGTCGAGATTAGCAGTGACTGCTTTGGAAAAGCTCTAAAGCTAATTAGGCTGCATCTCCGCTAGACATGCCTGACATCAGAAATCATACTCTCCACACGCTGCGGCGGTCCGAGTGTTCATATTAGTGAGCTGGTAATGCGTGTATCCCTGGCTATCTGAAGCGGTGTGCCCATTTTCAAACACAATAACCAATCTTGTGAGTGACGAGTGAAACCGCACTGCTCCCGCCAAAGCTACTATATCAGTGACCCCAAATCCCAGCATTTGCAGAAAAAACCAACAATAATTGTGTAGGTCTACCAAGTTAGCCACATCCTGCAGCATCTAAGATGCACACTTGCTGCATCATATCGAGAAATAACGCCTAGAACCAGATTGTATTTCATGTAGCTGTTGTGACTACGCCCTGTGGCAAACCACAAGCCTGTGAGTGAAACTGTATGTACTTTTCTTTGCAGAAGATTTTAGAATTTTGGAGGAGCCTCATTTAACACAATGTATGGCAACTAAATTAAAGAAAAATGGAACGATGTTTGCAAAAATGTGTACCTGCATGACAAAAGCAAAGAAAAAGGCAATGTAAGGCAGCTTTATTGACATTTTATATACCAGGCAACTCACTGTGCTTCACACAAGCAAGGAAACAACACCTAGACGCTTTTCACAAACACATCGGTTAATGATATTCAGAATCAAAACAGATAAAAACAAGAGTAGCCTCCCAAAATTACTAAAAGAACATATATTGACACATTAAAAGAAAACTTGAAAAACATTCACTAAAAGAAAAACGATTGTAAAATGTTAGGACTTCAAGGGGATGAAAAGCAAAATGTTTTTAACCTGGATTTAAAGACACTGCAGCATAAAAGCTAAATGCAGCCTCGCCATGTATACTTTGAACTTGAGGCTCCACCAATTGTCCCAAGTCTGCAGATCTCAGCACCCTACCAGGCTTCTATTCAATCAGATTTTCTTCAAGGTATTCAGGACCCAAACCATGTACTGATTCATAGATCAGTTGCAGAATTTTAAAACCTTTTCTCCAGCTAATTCGGAGCCAGTGTAAAGATGAGACAAAGCACAGATTTTTTTTTCCCTGCAGATACATGCTGATCAACCACTACCACAGAGTGTGAGGGCGTTGTCACACTTCCAACTGTACGACCACTGTGGTTTGTGCTAATTCACGCACAACAACTCTTAATGCGGATATGTGCGCTCAATGACTGTACTTTCTAGCTGAGTGGGGACTTGACTGGAACAGATGGTGTTTGACGTGTACAAAGTTAATCTTTCTCGAGCATTATTCTCCACACAGGGCTTGTATCAAATCAGAGTAGATCCCTCAAAATCTGATGTGATCTGTGATGAACAAAAGGACCAGTGTGAACTCAGCCGGGCGGATCAGGCCATCAATGATTTTTAACCTGTTAACCTGCATGCGTTTTCATGAATGCGGTCGGTAGCCATCGTTAATGCAATGCTTTCACCTTGTTGTGCTGCAACAGCGAAGACAACAACAGGAAAACAGATTTTCTGTTCTGTTTTAGGCAACTATCAGGTAAAAGCATGTGCACAAATGGATGTGTTACTCAGATAATTGTACTCCATGCTGTGTCCCCATAGGGGTTTAACATAGTAGTACAGTACAAAGTATTTTCAGGGGTTTATGGATTCAGTGGAAATCAAAAGAACATTTTGGTGGATCAAGTCAAATTTTCAAATGGACTTTATCAAGACACATGAAAAAAAAAACATCAACAGTTACAGTGACGGGACTGTACAGTACCATAAGAACACACAGTGAATAGTCACATATCTGCTCCAGCAAACCCGACCCTATATAATAATAAGGCTCAGCAGTACAGAGAATGGATGGATGGATGTCTATCAGTATTATACCACCATCTAGTGAGCACACAGTCAAACATAATCCACAAGCATGTGGACACAGTTAATGTAGTTGAACAATGCCTTTTCAACCAATTCTAACAGTCCCTAATCTGATTCTCAGCCATATAAAAATAACATGAACTACCGGAACTTCAATGGGCGTGCACAATGCAATGATTTAAAATATTTTTTTGTAAAAACATAGTTAATACAAATGAGTGTGACTTTTTTATTTTGACATGTAAGGCTTCCATGGCCCCTATGTATGCATGTATGTATGTATGTGTGTGTGTGTGTGTGTGTGTGTGTGTGTCCGCGCGTGCTCCTGTACATTCACATACAATAACTTTCTACATACAAAGCTTGACTCTTAGTTGAGAACTACTTAAATATATGGCGAACTCCTAATTTTCATGGGGATATGGACCGAGCCCTGTTGAGAATTGCGAGTCTTTCGATGGTCACACAAAAAAATTGTAATTGCCTTAAGATGCCACAAGATGGAAGCAAAGCACTTTTTCTCTATCAGACAAAGTTATGGCATGTAGTATGGCACTAGAGGAAACTCCATTATTTTTATAGACACGGCTTTGGCCGGAGCACAAAAAAAGTGAACAGGTCGGAAGATTAGTACATCAGAAACAAACAGAGAATAGGTGAATTCATGAACAGCAAATACTTAAGCTGTTCACTGTAATTCCTTGACAAAAAAATACTTTTTAAAATTTTTCTTAGAGAGATTTGGTGCTATTTTGTGACTTCAAAGTCCGACCGAAAATGCGAATAGGTGAGTTTTTCCATTAAAGGTTTGTTGGGGGTGGGGGACAAATAGGTTATTTTGAACAAAAAGAACTGCAAACTGTGTTGTTCTAATAGAAACAGTAAAGGTGTTTACTCTGAAACAAACTCATGAGTGAGTTATTTGTCATTTTCATATTACAGCTCACGTGACGGCTACGTATGGTGTTGTGGCCCTTTAACAAGTCTCGTCCACTCGCTCTGTGCGACAACCGTGCTTGGCATTTCGCTGCTATCTGTCATATCGCTCTTCGAGTCATGGCTACCCATTCAACCGAAGAGCCGTTCCCCTTCCACGGACTGCTTCCCAAAAAAGAGACCGGCGCCGCGTCCTATCTAAGCCGGTTCCCCGAGTACGATGGCCGAGGGGTTCTCATCGCGATCATGGACACCGGAGTTGACCCAGGGGCGCCCGGCATGCAGGTACAACTGAGCCGGTCGCTCGACCGCGAGTTAGCTACAAGCTAACTGGGGGCAATTGAAAGCAAAGGCCACATAATCTGTACAGTCACTAGCTAGTAGGCTAGCTCACCTGTTGGGCTAAACAAATGGCATTCATCCTGCGACAGTGCAATTGACAGAATAATGACAACTTAATTCACACAAAGAAGCGCATTTGTCGTTTTTTCTTCAGTTCTCATGAATGATTTTACGATGGAGTCCAATTGCCCAAAGCCGTTAATGTAGTTAGCCTTCTATTAGCATACAGCAGTTGACTCACTTTGTAGACACTGTCGGATTATTTACGTTATTACATGTTATTTGATTATTATTGTAGGACACACGCAGTGAAGATAAGTTGTGAAATTGAAATTCAAAATACCGTAATCGTGAGCTAAATAACGTAAGGCGAGAGTGATTCCGATGTAATTTCCATTTTCATACATGTGAAGGCGCGGGGCAACAGTTGACCAGATTTTGTCCGTTTTAACCATAAAACGTTAATTAAACGGTATCAGCTCTGGTGAGCTCTATTCTACCAAAGGGCAGACATTGGATTTCATCGCGAAACTATTTTATACTGTAAAATTATACACTGTAATGTGCAGATGACACGTTACAGTTTGCTGCATATGGTCAATGTGGTGGTGCTGTAAAAAGTAGAGTGATTTATAATTTGTGACAATAACTGATGAGATCTTTAGTTTGTAACGGGCAGAGGCAGATTCGGATCGTGTAGTGACTGTGTTTTTGCAGGTTAGAAATATTCCCGTGTTCTTTATACAAAAGCTAAATGTAAAATTTTGAATTATTATAATAGTTTACTGAAGATCTCGAGAGATTCTCCTGGATGTCGTTACCATGTTGACATGACAAAAGGGGTACTGACTGCGGATTTGTGTCTTCATCCTCAGGTCACAACAGATGGGAAGCCAAAGATTGTTGATATCATTGACACAACAGGCAGTGGTGACGTGAACATGACCACAGTGGTGGAGCCGAAAGAAGGGACAATCACTGGCCTCTCTGGTAGAATACTGAAGGTTTGCCGATTAATATTAGTTACTGAATTGCAGCTGTCAGTTTGGGGATTCTTTTACAAACAACACCAAATTGTGCATTCATGTGTATGACACGGGCTGATTTATCACACTCCTCTCTGGTTTTCATGCTGTCCTTTACCTTTGCAATTATCTTCGAAGTATATCTCATTTGCTGTCTTTTTATGTCAACCAGATCCCTCCTGCTTGGGTCAACCCATCAGGGAAGTATCACATTGGAGTTAAAAATGGCTATGAGTTCTTCCCTAAGGCCCTGAAAGAAAGAATACAGGTAAGAAAATGTCGTGCTGTATTGTTACTCTTTATTTGGTCAGTAGGATTTTGCACCGTACTCATTAAATTACTCACAGTATCCGGTCATGTTAAACAAACATGTGTAGAACCTCATTTGAACATCCCGTGGATGGAAAACAGTGAGACACTGACATTTAGTAGAGTAGTCAGGGATGCGTTGATACTGATACCAGTATCGGGACTCCTAAAAATGGCCGGATACTGCATCTACCATTACCACATCACCAGCCTGATACACCTCGTAGAAACCATATCAGCCGCGTATGTGAGGAGATACTTTTCTAGGCCACTGCAGTCGCATAATGGCTGCACGAGGATGCTTTCATTAACACACTCTGTGAGATCACACTTGGAGTGATTCATTTGTTATTGTTTATTTTGTTTAGTAACGTGGTATTTCATGTGTTGGCGTTGTAACGACAAGCTGTTACCCGAAAAAGTTGAGTGAAACAAGTCACGTTCAAGTTCGATTGAAATAAAACCCATTGTGATCACAATGGCCTCGTCAAGTATCGGGAGGAGCTCAAATGTAAGTGCTTGCACTCGTACTTGGTGTGAAGAAAAGGGCTATCTATGCGTCCTTGATTCTTTGCGATTCCGTCTGAGTGACAGTGCTTCAAATGATGCGGATAATTGGAAGGCCTCGCTGCATTAAAAAAAAAAAAAAAACAACACTCTTCTACATTGCAGAAAGAGCGAAAGGAGAAGATGTGGGACCCAGCACATAGAGCAGCACTAGCTGATGCCTGTCGCAAGATGGAGGAGTTTGATCTCTTACACCCAACTCCATCCCAGGTAACAAGAACGATCCGTCACAGGAATGATCTAGTCAAGCTGGTGCGCTTGTGCCATTCATCCTGCCGTTTTGTCTCCAGTTAGAGAAGTTACAGAGGGAAGAGTTGCAAAGTCAATCAGAGCTGCTTGTCTCACTAGAAAAAAAATACAGTGATCCCGGTCCTGTATACGACTGTGTTCTTTGGCATGATGGCGTCACATGGAGGTAAGTCCGATACATTGACCGTGTTAATCGTTACCAGTATCCTTCACAAGAATCTCAAATTGCTGTTTTTCTGTTAAGGGCCGTCATGGACACCTCCGAGTGTGGAGAATTGTCCCAGTGCACTGTTCTGAGCTCCTACAGAGAGTCGCAAGAGTATGCAACCTTGGGGAGTGCAGAGATGCTAAACTACTCTGTCAATATTTATGACGAGGGAGCGACACTTTGCATCGTTACCAGTGGAGGTGAAGTATTTGAAAACAGGTTCTCGTCTCAAATGCTCCCATTTATCACCTAAAGGAAGTTGTTGTTGAGTGGTTTGTGCAAGGTGTGGGAGCGCCACGCTGACTTGGGATGTTTGTATTCAAAGGGGCTCATGGGACACATGTTGCAAGCATCGCAGCAGGTTACTTCCCAGAAGAACCGGAGCGCAATGGGGTCGCCCCCGGTGCCCAAATCTTAGCGCTGAAGATTGGAGACACTCGGCTGAGTACCATGGAAACGGGCACAGGACTTATTCGAGCCGTATGTTAATTGGATTTAGATGTGATCATTGAACTGTAGATAATGAATTAATGTTTTGTTTTGTTTGTTTTCCCTGTTCACAATCACGCGCCAACCCAAAGATGATTGAAGTGATCAACTACAAGTGTGACTTAGTTAACTACAGCTATGGAGAAGCCACCCACTGGCCCAATTCAGGGTAAGCATTGTGAAGTTTCAGGAAAAAGAAAGCCGACGTAAAGGGATTTGTCATTCTTCGGATCTGTTTTTTTTTAGGAGGATTTGTGAGGTGATCACAGAAGCTGTGCAGAAGCACAATGTGATATTTGTGTCAAGCGCGGGAAACAACGGCCCCTGCCTCTCCACAGTGGGCTGCCCCGGAGGAACCACCAGTAGTGTCATCGGTAAAACATCAGCCTCTTAATTTATTTATTTTTTATAAATTTATGAATATGCCTCTGCAAGCCACCGGCAAATACATTATCGACCACAAAAGCATACAGCCTGATTAAGATAGCAACAGCATACCCAATTTTGAGGTTGCACTCTCATTGTAATTGATGAATATATTTGTACCAGTACAAGTTTTATCTTTTCAAATTGAACGCAAAGTCTGATGCGCACACTCTCCTCAGGTGTTGGAGCCTATGTGACCCCTGACATGATGGTAGCTGAGTATTCCCTGAGGGAGAAGCTGCCCCCCAACCAGTACACCTGGTCCTCCAGGGGCCCCAGTACAGACGGTGCACTAGGGGTCAGCATAAGTGCCCCCGGTGGGGCCATTGCATCTGTACCCAACTGGACTCTTCGCGGTACCCAGCTGATGAACGGCACATCCATGTCATCCCCCAACGCCTGCGGAGGCATTGCTCTCATCCTCTCTGGTGCGTCAGGACTTGATGCTAAACAGTAGCGATGGCAAAATGAAGCTTCAAATTTGCTTCATGAACCAGTTATTGGAATTTTTTTTGCCTCCTCTAGATGGCACCCCTGGTTGAAAGACAGGGGTTTAAGAAATGCTAAATCGGTCTGCTTTCAGCCCTTTGTTGAACAGAGTGCTATTAACAGGGCTCAATTAACGCAACAACTGATTCATGAATCATCTTGAAGCCTCATTTTCCCATCACTACCAAACATTACTGTTTGTTGTATGGTCTCACAGAGCCTTCCCTGAGGGAGAAGCTGCCCCCCAACCAGTACACCTGGTCCTCCAGGGGCCCCAGTACAGACGGTGCACTAGGGGTCAGCATAAGTGCCCCCGGTGGGGCCATTGCATCTGTACCCAACTGGACTCTTCGCGGTACCCAGCTGATGAACGGCACATCCATGTCATCCCCCAACGCCTGCGGAGGCATTGCTCTCATCCTCTCTGGTGCGTCAGGACTTGATGCTAAACAGTAGCGATGGCAAAATGAAGCTTCAAATTTGCTTCATGAACCAGTTATTGGAATTTTTTTTGCCTCCTCTAGATGGCACCCCTGGTTGAAAGACAGGGGTTTAAGAAATGCTAAATCGGTCTGCTTTCAGCCCTTTGTTGAACAGAGTGCTATTAACAGGGCTCAATTAACGCAACAACTGATTCATGAATCATCTTGAAGCCTCATTTTCCCATCACTACCAAACATTACTGTTTGTTGTATGGTCTGACAGAGCCGCTCATGATAGCTTGTTACTTTGTTCGAGACAGGATTAAAACAGCAGGGGATACGTCCCTCTGTTCCTGGAGTCAGGAGAGCACTGGAAAACACAGCTCTGAAGGTTGATGACATTGAGGTGTTTGCACAGGGCCATGGAATCATTCAGGTGACTGACCTATAGCTGTTGATAGTTTCGTATTGTCATTCTACCATGTTGTCTTATATGTATTTTTGCACTGCTGATTTCAACTTCTGTGGGTAGGTGGACAGGGCATTAGACTACCTCATCCAAAATGCCTCCTTACCTACGAGCCATCTGAGTTTCTCAGTAACCGTGGGAACACAGAGAGGCATCTACCTCAGGGATCCGGCACAACTTCTGTCCCCCTCAGACCACGGCGTCGGAATAGAGCCGATATTTCCTGAAAACACAGGTATTTTCTCCTCACCTACCATCCCATTTTCAATACTTTAGATTGGTCAGTAATCTGTAAAAATAACAGCCATCCACCTGGACGGACCATTTAGTCTCCATTGGTGAAGATGACATCAATCATGGCAGAGTTGTGCAGACTTTGTATGCTCTCGTTTGCTCATACTATATTTCTGATTCATCCCAGAAAACACCGAGCGAATATCCTTGCAGCTACACTTGGCGCTCACGTGTGCAGCCCCGTGGGTTCAGTGTCCATCTCATCTAGAGCTGATGAACCAGTGTCGTCATGTCAATGTCCGTGTGGATCCTGTGGGCCTGAGGGAAGGGGTGCACTACACAGAGGTGGGCATTTAAAAAAAAAAAAAAAAGGTCAGGTTTAGTATGTACGAGCTATTGTACCAACTTAGAATGTATCATTTTCAGGTATGTGGTTATGACACAGCAGCGCCTGGTTGCGGGCCGCTGTTCAGAGTCCCCATCACAGTTATTATTCCCACCAAGTAAGCGACGACATTTTCTTGCTCTTTCTCTCAATAGGGGTGTTGTGAAAGTTTTTGTTTTCACTGTTCTTTGTCTCTCTCTTTCTCCCTCTTCCCCCTTTATCTGGCAGGGTGACAGAGAGTCAGAATCACGAATTGTGTTTCAAAGACGTCCACTTCAGACCAGGACAGATCAAACGGCACTTCCTCACTGTGCCTCGGGGAGCCTCCTGGGCAGGTTGGTACTGGTTGGGTGCCACATGTTCTCCTTTCTCTTAAGGTCGAAAGAAGAAGAAGCAGCTTGAATGCGGTGTTGCGGTTTCTTACTTTCTTTTCCTCTGCAGAGATCATGCTGACTTCTCATTCTGGAGACGTGTCCTCAAAGTTTGTTCTGCATTCGGTGCACCTCGTCAAGCAGAAAGCATACCGAGCGAATGAATTCTACAAGTTCTCCTCACTTTTGGAAAAAGGCTCGCTAACTGAAGCCTTTCCCGTGCTGGTTTGTACATTTGTGGCCTCATTTACTCTGCGTGAACCTTCACGAAGTAACCTACGTGAAGCGCGTTGTCGCTGAAAGCCCCTTAGAAAGTTTTGTTGATGGTGACTAATTCCGTCTTTTTGTTCCCCGCCTTTTCCAGTCAGGTAAGATTGTGGAATTGTGCATTGCACGCTGGTGGGCGAGTCTCGGCGATGTCACAGTGGACTACAACATCTCATTCCACGGTCTCAATATTTCTCCTTCGCCGCTGCACATGGTGAGTGGAGCAGTGACACATATAAGAGCAGAAACGTGACATTTCAGACACCTTCCGTCACGCCTCCGCCTCTTATCCTCGGCCAGCATGCGTCAGAGGGAGTTACAAATTTTGATGTGTCATCGCCGCTGAGGTATGAGGAAGTTTCTCCGACAATCACCCTGAAGTCTTGGGTTCAGCCTCTCAGGTAATTTCACACTCTAATCGTTGCTTTGTGGCGCCAGTGGTTTATGATGTCGTCCTCTCCTCTAGGCCTCTCAGTTCAAAGATCAAGCCTTTGGGAGGGAGGGACGTTCTCCCCAACAACCGGCAACTTTACGAAATTATTCTCACCTACAGTTTTCATCAGGTACCCCCTGATGCTTTGAGCGCACAACAGTCACGTTTTTTTTTTAATCTCATGGTATTCATCGCTTTATGTGTGCAGCCGAAGAGCGGCGAAGTCACACCCAGCTGCCCCTTGCTGTGTGAGCTGCTGTATGAGTCCGAGTTTGATAGTCAGCTGTGGATGCTGTTTGATCAGAACAAGAGACTACTGGGTTCAGGGGATGCCTACCCACATCAGGTGACTTTTTCCACGCGTCTTTTCGATTGGTCTTTTTGCCAGCGCAGTTGTGCCAGGTGTAAACGTTACGGCACGCACGCCACTTTTCTCCTTCAGTATTCTCTCAAGCTGGAAAAGGGCGACTACACAGTACGCCTGCAGGTGCGCCACGAGTTGTCGAGTGAGCTGGAGCGCCTAAAAGACCTGCCGTTTGTTGTCTCCCATCGTCTGTCTGCCACCCTCAGCCCGGATGTCTATGAGACGCACCGGGCGGCCCTTTTGGCCAAGAAGAAGGCAAACTCTGTCACCCTGTCACCAGGGGCCACGCAGCATTTCTATGCCACAGCCTTGCCGGACGACAAGTGAGTTCAAATGGAGGCTAAGCAATGTAGCAACACATTTAAAATAACCAAATGTCTATTGAGCAGAATTCCCTGACATCTTAGCGGTGTTAAACCGCCTATTGATGGCTGCACATATTGAATTTGGTTTTACGTAAGAAATGTGTCACTTGTGTCTAAATCATAGTCGCCACCCGATAGGGAGGGAACACACGTCGGTTCTGGCCTATAATTGTGTTATTTCTGTTTTTGTTCCCTCTTCTTGTCCTTCCTTCAGGATTCCAAAAGGGACAAGCCCAGGGTGCTATCTTTCAGGGTCCCTTGTTGCGGCCAAGAGTGAATATGGCAAGAAAGCAGTGAGTCATTTCAGTTCTTTCATACTGTTTTCCGTTCTCCAGACCAGTGGTCAATCCTGCGTCTCAGAACATTCACTCCATTTTGATTACGGAATAAAATGTAACAGTAAATACGCCATGGATGAAGTAGATATGGCGTTGGGGCCAAAGGCCATTTTCATAGCCTTTTTTATTTATTTTTTTTAATTAATGAATCAATACTATTGGCCAGCCCCCAACCCATGTGCACCTTTTTTTTTTTCATTTTTTGGGGGAGGTTTTCTGAAAAGGGATGGTTTTGGACATATGATCAGTGAATGTTCCTGAGGGCGAGGGTTGAAATATGGTCCTTTAAAGCTTTTGAGCTTTCGTTTTGCTCTTTTAAAAATTTGCCACCAGTGCCGGTTGCTGTTGTCCTTCAATTAATCGGTGGTTCATTGTGGGTCTTGTGTTTATTGCATGTCACGTTGACCGTCTGCCGTCACCCGTGTGCCTCCTCAACACATCTGGTTTTGCTCGTTTATTCTGTAATTAGATGACACATTATTAGTCATATTTTCGGCGTGAACTTGGCCTGTTAACGTGTCTGTGGCTCGCGTGTTCACTTGGTCATGAGGAAAGGCAGGAGCTCCATGGGTTGGGGGCGGGGGTCGCAAACTATAACGGGGGCGGGGTATAGGTGAACCAGTATATAGAAGAGTATTTCCCAACCTTTATCGAGCAAAGGCACACATTTGATGTTGCATTCCAAAAATGTGGTGACACATCACCAAACAAAATTGTCATAAAAAAAATATACGCACTTCATGGAAGATCTTGTCTCAGTTTACTCACAAATTGTTCTACTCCGTGTGTTTGGTTAACCACAAAGCTGTTACTCAGTAGTAAAAAAAACGGCGACAGTTGGACACACTAGAAAATTGGACTTTTTTCTACCGAGTAGAAGAGCATTTGATTATTTCACCTGTCGATCGATGGATAAACAAAGATACATTCCAAGGAGCAAATGAATGAAATTGAAATTGGGTAATTTGCCGCAGCTGGCCTGATGATGACCTCATGGCATCTTAATGTGCTGCAGCTCCGTCGTTGGGAATCACAAAGATGGAACACGCATTATATGGACAAAAGTTTTATTTGGTGTAGAAGAACTTGAGTGGCACTGAGAGAGTCCCGATCTTGACACGCTCCGAAACCTTGTTGACGGTCTATCAAAAAGATATGAGACTGTTTTCAATGCCACAGTTTCTTCCATTTTTTTTTTTCATTACCAGCTTAGCAAGGTCCAACGCCTTTGTCCATATAATGTTGATGTTTCTTCGGCAGACTGTAGTCAGTGTCAACAATGCAAAAGCCATTGATCACTTCTTATTTGCATTTAACAATGAAGCTCATTTTTCTCCGCTCATCTAAGAGGCGCATCTACATATGTTTGTTGTTTCGTACGTGGTTGTTCTTCAGTTCAGAGGTGATGATTCCGGGCGCAGGAGTGTATGATCAACGAAAATCAGGCTTTTTAGTTCCAACTTTGTGTTTGTCAAACAGGTAGGTGGCTGGGTTTTCCATCCGTGAAGGGCAAACTGTTACCGAAAGAAAAAGAATCCTCTGGCGTGTGCTTGTGTTGTCTCTTCCTTACTGTGTGTTATTCTGACCACCAGGGGCAGTCCTCTGCAAAACGACAAAGAAAGTTTAAAAAGGTACTGGATGAGATAGAAACTTTGTGCAACAGAGCGGCCACTGCTCTCAGACTCATTACCCTGTGGAAGTGACTTTGACTTCACTTTAAGATTGCATTTCTTTTATTCCTTCCATTTCATCTGTCAAACTATGCCACACTGTGTCTTTTTTCGAAGTACAGTGAACCCTCATGATAATGGGGTTCACCTTTCACGGCTTTGCTGTTTCACAGAATTTTTTTTTTTTACAGTGCATTTGTGTTCTGCCTTTCACGGCTTTGCTGTTTCACAGAATTTTTTTTTACAGTGCATTTGTGTTCTGGATCCTGATTGACTAAGGGACTGTCGACCAATGTCAACAGTCTCCGCGTCTCGTCTCTGTAGGCGTGCCAAATTTACCTTTGCAACAAAAACAAATTTCGATCTTTGGTTTGATTCTGTAGTACAGTATTGTGTAGTAATTGTAAAAAAATACAACTGACTGTAACTGTCGTGATTATAAGTTGGTGGTAAAGTTAAAATACAGTAATGTACATTTCTACATGACCGGAAAATGACAATGATTCCACATTTATTTCGGCTATTTTGCCCCCTGCTGTTACATTTGAGTTTTGCATTGAGTGGCAGGAAATGGTCTGTGTTGATTCGGAGTCATGTTAGTTTGGGCATATAAACGAAAATGTGAGGTGCAGACGGCAAGAACTTCGATTTCTTTTAATTACTCCTAAATTCCTATTTACATGGCGAAATGGGATGTGGCGAATGTCTGTTTTATGGTATCTTGTACATTGTGCAATTGTACATTTTGCTCCTAGTTTTTCCAGCCCAAAATGGTGTTCATCAGCCAAAATAAAGGCTGTTTTAACATTTGCCGACTCGTCAAGTCTTTCTAAACTAGGGAGAAAACCTTGAGGAGCCGTTACACTTTTTGGAACGTAACCCGCTTAACCAGCAAGGGTTCACTGTATGACAAAGTAGGACATGGGAAAATCTTGCGTTGAGGGAAATGATTTAATATTTAAGTTTTTTGTTTCTCCTCTCTTTCTTGTCAGTCAGTGTTCTCATGAGAGCTTCCTCCGAATAAATAATGGGATTACAGCCCTCCGTTAAATAAATAAGAACCGTGTTGATTTTGAGTGGTCAATTGACCCAGGATGGCTGCGCTAGTTGAGGTCCGATGGCAAGATCCACATTGTCTGTCATTGTTGTGCAGGGTGCAATAACCATTCTATTCAGACTTTCAGGTTTTTATTTGGTCTTCTATCCAACCATCACGCTGTACCCCCCCCCCCTTTTTTTTTTTTAATGATTGTGACTCCGGGCGGAAAGCCATAATGTCCATGATGTTGTACCTCGGCATGTCTTGACCCAAATGATGTGAATGATTCAACACGCTTGTGCTGACTGTGATTATAAGTTGTTGTTGTTGGCGTCAGCGCGAAAATGACCGATGCCGACTTGTACGTAATTGGTATTTAATGTGACAACTAATTGTGTTTTATGCAGGATATTGTGTCAGTGATCTACCACCTCATCCCTGCACCCAACAAAGCAAAGAATGGAGGCAAGGAGAAAGATAAGGATGCCGACAAAGAGAAAGACGTAAAAGAGGAGTATGCCGAAGCCATTAGAGACTTGAAGATTCAGTGGATGACCAAGTGAGCATGAACAAAAAAAAAACTTTATAGAATGCCTTATTTATTTGATTTTATTTATTTATTACTGTTGTCCTCTTTCTGTTGCTCAGGTTGGATTCTAGCTCGCTTTATGATGAGCTGAAGGAAAAGTACTCTGATTACCTTCCTCTACATGTGCAAAGACTACATCAGCTGGACTCTGAAAAGGTAAATGACTCATCATCGGGTCGTGCGGGTACTGGCAGCCTATCCCAGCTGACTCAGCCAAGAGGCGGGTTACACCCTAGACTGGTCACCAACGTGTGTCAGCAATTTTCTTCATACCAGGAGTAGGCAAAGTTTTGTGCTGAAGGGTTACTTTTGAATTTTAAAATGGGCAGATGGGCCTGGTCATTTGTAGATGAAAAAAAAGTTAAACAGTTGAAATTATATTAATCAAATACTCATTTGTTCTCATTTAAAAAATGTATTTTAAGTACTTCATAAATTAACCAATTATTTTATTTCGAGATGTTTAGCGTACATCAATTTATTTCACAATGACATTATACTAAAATTATGATTGACAATTAATCAATGAGCCAATTATTTAATGAGCCCGATGAAATAAAAGAATGAATAAAAATACCGTTACACTGTAATCAAACAATTTTAAGAAAAAACATTTGCTAAATGACTTCACAGTGTAATTGAATGTTTGTTACTATTTATTTGATTCTTTTACATAAAAGTAATAAGATCAAACTAACGTTGTCTGCCCTTTCCTAGGAGCGTGCAAAGCGTCTTGGGGAGGTGGTGTCAGCCGCTGACATGGTCATCTCTCACATTGACCAGACAGAATTGGCCGTTTACTTCACCATGAAGACGGACCCTCGACCCGATGCTGCTACCATTAAGACGTATGTGAGACTCTTGCTGTACCACATGAAGTTGTCCTTGCACAAAATCTGATTATTTTAGTCAGGATTATCCATCCATCCATCCATCCATCCATCCATCCATTTTTGAAATCGTTTTATCCTCATGAGGGTCGCGGGCGTGATAGAGCCTGTCCCAGCCGTCTTTGGGCAGCAGGCGAGGTACACCCTGAACTGGTTGCCAGCCAATCGCAGGGCACACATAGACGAACGACCATTCGCACTCACAATCACACCTAGGGACAATTTGGAGTGCCCAATCAACCTGCCATGCGTGTTTTGGGAATGTGGGAAGAAACCGGAGTACCCAGAGAAAACCCACGCAGGCATGAGGAGAACATACAAACTGCACACAAGAATCGGGCCCTGCACCTCTGCACTGTGAGGCGGACATGCTAAGCGCTCGCCTACCGGGCCGCCAGTCAGGATTATGCTAAAATATATTTTTCACCAATATTTAATTTCCCAATTATGTGCCAACTTGTAGGATAATGAATTTCTGGTTTATTTACATTTGTTCCGATTGAAAGTTTGTGAAAATGTGTCGAATTTTTCAGCACATTTTTGCGAATGTCTCCATTGTGAGATAAATTAAGGTTTTCTTATCTTAACAGCAGTTGACTGTACTCAACCTTTTGTTCAGATTTTTTTTTCTCTCCCATGAGTTGTAGGGCAAACTTGTAGGTATAAGTGCTAGATGGTGAAAGTGAACTTGCAAGTCAAGTCACTCCTCTCTTTTCTCAGCGACATGGAGAAGCAGAAGTCGTCTCTGCTGGACACCCTGTGCAGGAAGGGCTGCGCTCTGGCCGACCAGCTGATGAGCGTCACGCCGCAGGAAGGTGGCGGCGGCGGCGCTGTCGCCGCCGGCCAAGCCGACGCCGGGGAAGTTAGTGAACAGGAGGCGAGTAGTTCCGACGACTCGGCGCAGAGCATGGCGAACACTCTGACGGAAACCTTCTGGGAGGTGCAGAAGTGGGCGGAGCTGACTGACTCAAAGGTGCGTTCAGATTTTGGTTTGTGACACCAAGTGAAATCATTAATTTTGTTTTCTCGTGTGCCGTTGCTGTTAAATGAAAAGAGTCTTTGTTCCAGGTGCTGATGTTTTCCTACAAACACGCCCTTGTGAACAAAATGTATGGCCGAGCCTTAAAATATGCCTCCAAGATGGTGGAAGAGAAGCCCAGCAAAGAGAACATGAAGAACTGCATCCAAGTATGTCATAACATAAAGATAGCGATTGAACTTTTTATTTCGAACAAGCAGTCAGAATCAGATTCATACCGAAACGCGGTACTGTCAGTCCAGAAAGGTGGAGGAAGAAGTTCAAATATGCTCATTCATATTAAGACTTAACTTGCAGGCGATGTGTCACTGATGGGTATTTTTTTGTTTGTTTGGATGCGTCACCTCAAATGGACGCACTGTGCCACCTTCGCTGAAAACTGGCTCCCTGTCATGTACCCTGCAGACTACAGTCCCTTCTAGAACTCCGACCAGCGGCATGAGCAGCACGGCCACGCTGAAGCATCAGTATGACAGCTCCTCACGATCGTTTGGAGCGAGGGCTTCTTTTTTGGGGGGGGGGGGCAGTGAAGGACAGCGTGGAGCTCACAGGTCATTTTAAAAGGACACGTTAAGCGTCCGTCTTTTGATTCGAGTGCCACCAGCAGCACAACAACAAACAATTGTATTCATGGGTCTTTTATTTCCTTTCAAATCCACAATTTGTAGTTGCGGTTCCGTCTTTTTGGAGGTTCTCTAGCGTCATGATCACATTTTTTGCTCATGGACAACAGTTTACACTTTCTTTTCTTTTTTTTTTTTAATCTCCATCTTTTCCTCCAATCTTCAATTTTCGAGGGACACCAGGAAATCGTCCCACGTCTCTGTGCCATGCTGACCTGGATGTTAAGTTGACTATTGGACTTTTATAATCTTGACGTCACTCAAATGAACAAACCTCAGAACTGAAGCAGTATTGCGGTGCCTTGCATCCATGTACCTTTACTGACATGAGGGGGGAAGATGTGCTTGGACTCTGGAACTGTGTGATTTTAAAAAAAAAAAAAAAAAACCTAAACCATTTTTTCTTTCTTTTTTTGCATCGGTCGGCACACCAAGTAGCGTAGAGGCACTCCACTCATCAGCCTCTGCCGTCAAAACGGGCCACAGCTTCATTTTGCGTCACGCCGCTTACCGCGCCTCAAGATAAGTCGAGCAGCGGCACGTGGCCACCCATCGGTCCTCAGCCGTGGCACGACATGAACTTCACCGATACACGTTCGCTCGTTAGTCGATATGTTTTCTGCGCGGCATTCAAAATGTTGCTCGTGTACACTAGGAGACCTAAAATATGTACGGACACGCCTATCGGAGCATAGCAGGATGCAATAAGTATACTGTAATACTAATATGCCAATCTGTATTTTGGAATATATGCATGCCTTGTAGGATTTCAGGAAACATGGTTTTAGTTGGAAGCTAATTATAAGTTGAATACTTTTTAAATATCTGAAACATTTTGTCAGATAAGTCGGTGAATGAATTGAATTTATGGCAAGCTTTTTTGTTTTCCATGAACGTCAACTGAGCAGAAGGATGAAGGACGAGTACGTGGCTTCCACTGAGGCTCTTTTTGCGTGTTTTTGATACTTTACCTCAACTTACTTTCATTTGTTGAAGCACGGATGGCCATTTTGCATATGATGCAGTGGTTTGACCCTTTGGATGTATTTTTGTTTTTCTCAGCAATTTTCCATCCATCTCTTGACACATTTATGACATTAATTGATATTTTGGGGGCGGAGGGGGAAAGTTGCATATGTACAGTGAACAGAGACACGCATACCTTTGTGTGACAATTGCATTTATTGATGCATTTCAATTACAGATTCTCATCACTGCAAGGTCAAGTTGGTCTGAAGATGTTAAACTGGGAAGGATTTTTTTTTTTTGGTCAATGGCCAGCAACGTTTTATAATTCAGCAATAGACTGGTGTTGTGTAGTTTGTTTTTTTTTTTAATATGTATCAATAACAATATTTAAACCAATGAAAATTGTCAACTGAGTTGTGTAACTGGACCTGGGTTTGTTTAAAAAAAAAAAACATCGCTCCATCTGTAATTACAGGTCACTAAAATGATTTTTTTTTTTTAGGGGGGGGCACTCACAGTTCATGTTGACATTGCGCTTCTGTTTTTAGCTGTCATGTTTTAAAGTCAGTTGCCTCAGAGTTTTCACCTATTTGCAGTTTTCATGGAAACATGAACCTGCAGTTTTATTTTTTTTGGTTTGTCTTTCTTGCATTGTTGTTACTTTTACCCCCATCCCTGTGTTTGGGCGGGTCTCGGGTCTGGTAAACAAAAAGTTCAGGATTCTGCTATTTGCCGCATGTGTTGCCATTGACCATCTCCCCGGAAAAGGCCTTCCACCATCATTGAATGCCGTCCATTTCTGGCACCAAACAGAATTCTCATGTTTCTTTCTTTGCTGGTGTTAGGACAGTAAAAAAAAAATAAAATATATATATATATATATATATATATATATATACATATATATATGCGCACACACACACTGTTGTATTCTGACTGCAATATTTTAGGCATTAATTGCGGCAAGGGCCAATAAATTCTTGGTATAAAAGCCTTTGTTCTTCAGAGACTTGTGTAAAAATGGGGGAAAAAAGCGGATGCAATCAGGTCCCACAGAAGGAACGAACACTAAATAAAATCATTTTCAAGAACGTGTTTATTGATCATCAATTACTTTGATGATTAAAAAAAAACAAATAAATAACCCATATGCATCTGTTTGCCTTTAAAAACAAAAAAACGACTTGATTGACCCAAACACAGTCCTGCAATCTCCAACTTGCAGATTGAATTTGACTTGATACTGTACTGACGTCAGAGCACACTCACCTGAGACAATGTGCTTCTCTACTTTGGCCACAGAGTTCACTGATTGGCTCGTTGCCTCCTCATTACATTCGTTTTTTTCTTCTCGCCTCTCCAACAGCTTCTCCATCGCGTCCTGTATTACGAATCGATCCGGGAAGATTTTCCATCCATGTTTTCATGGCAACGGCCTCCCTCTCCTTCGCTGTTCATTCCCTCCCCTCGCGCCTTTCCCTTCTGAAGATCCTGCATGTCCTCTCCCTCCTTAGCTTCTCTGCACGTGGCCATGAAGATGACTAATGATTCGTCTTCTTCCAGCAAGCGTGTATTAAAGACCCTCTTAAATTTGTCCAGAAAGGTCTGGTCAGACTCCAATCTGATCTTGTTGGCCAAGAGCAGGGTGGTCCCTGGCTGGCAGAAATGCTTCAGGGTGGCCAAGAGCTCATCCAGGAAATCGTGGTGGTAGACCACATCAGCTGCCAGGATGTAGTCATAGCGATAGATCGCCGTGGGGTAGGTGCGCTCCAGGTCGTAGCCCCAGGACAGAGGGGCCACCTGGGGGGTGTGCCGGCAGCGTCCCCTCGTGTTCTTGCTCACGTTGAATGTCAGGTTGCCCAGAACATCTGGCAGATCGGTGGCGGTCACCCAGGCCCCTGTAGACCACAAAGGTCATAGGACAAGGGACAGGCAACTTCAACGCACATCCTAACTAGATGAAGAACAAAAATGCCACATTAGATATGAACAAAGTACATCATCCATATGTTCAAAATACGCACTCTTAAATAGAGTTCATTTTTCATCATACATTTCTCAATGCATCATGCATAAAAGATCCGCGATCCCAAGCCAAAAACAAAGGGTTACAAGCCAACAACTAAATAACCACAAACTAATATTGCAAAGGGATCTCTTGCATCAAAATGACCACTCAAGGGCGCCACAAAACAGTTGAACAGCAAACCAATAAGTGCAAGAACTCATTTTTTGCTTTTTTTTTTTTTGCCAAAATCAACTCACTCTAAAGTTAAACATTACTGAGTTTGTCCTGTATATCATTTCAAATCCCCAGAAAACGATTTGGGTCAGCACAACAACTAAGCCATGTCTGACATCGAGTGGTGATATTACCACTAAAACTATTGGCGATATGTTGACAGTTGCCCATCCCTGACTTGGGGCCTGGTTCAGCTTCTTCGACTTTCTTTTGACAGTAGTATCAGGATTATAGTCTCTGATTTTCTATTTAATGTGTATTCATGGGGCATAAAATACAAATATTGGCCCGCAAACTGTAATCCAAAACCACAAATTTCAAGCTGACATATCTGCCTCTGTGTGTGTCTCCCTTACCGAGGAGCGAGGCCACAATGGACAGCAGGCCGGTCCCTGCACCGATCTCCAGTACGGCTTTGTCCATGAGATTCAGCTGGCTCCGATGCGAGTCCAGGTACTGACTGAGAGCCAAAGCCTGGGAGCAGCACGCATGACATTGAGGCAACAGTCTCACATTGAGGAAGAATGCGGAACGACTCACCCCAGGCCATATCATTCCCGCGTAGGAGTCAAAACCTTCCTGGATGACGATCTCCTGCCCGACGTAATTATACATTTCTTTATCGGGCCTAGAGAAGAAACATGGAGCCCAACCTTGTCTTTGCTGCTTGTGGACAACTTCACTGTTGTGTGATTGCTCTGCATGACGCAAAGGAGAACAACGTTTTACGGCGCGGCCTCGTTCCAGCTGTTCGTCCGTGACACTCTTTCTTACCCATCTCCTCTGTTTGCTCTTCATCTTCTTCCATTGTCACTGCGGTTGGCTTCCTCGCCCGATGTTGACAAAGCGGCCGGATGAAAATGCACTTCGGTGTTTGGCAAGCATGCGAAGACATGGGCGAAATGGAAATGGAAAATATAGATCAAAGAAATACGTCATAAGACAGCTTTATAATTACACTGTGGAAGACAAAAAAAAAAATTTGGGTGAGCTCAAAATGTCAATCCAACAAAATTTCAAGCTGGGCAATTCAACAAAATATTTCAAGTTTTGGTTTTCTCACACTTCACGACAAAGAAATAAGAGTTGACAGAAGTCGAGCCCCATCATAAGGAGCGAAGTAAAACCAACTCCACAGATTGTTTTGGAGCAAACAACTTACCTGCTTTGTTGCGCTGACGTTGATGTTAAATGTCAATAATTTCTATTTTAAAATTGTTTCATCTGAATTTACAGGAACAAAAAATACAAGTTGTGTTTTGTACAGTGTATATTTTGATATCCACTTTGACATTGTCTACAGGTACATTCTGAGCCTTTCATAGAACCAAATCAAAAGACTGAATGAATGATAGGAAGCTCTCTCAACATCAGAGACGTTTTCCGCTATTTGGTCATTGAGTTGAGCCGCCTTTCCACTGGAAATCTTTGCAAACTCCATTCTCAGCTGACTAAATCCCACTTTGCCTTCCTCCTTGGACCTACCTGGTGTCGTGTTTTAATCCCGGGAGAGTTGCAATCTGTGTGCATCCACAGATATCTGCCTGGGTGGTTATAGAGAGCATCCTGGTAGACACTCCCATCATCATCACAAGGGCACGTGTGTATTTATAGAACTGCAGCCGTGATAAATAAACACAAGCAGCGGTAGACGCAAGCATGTACACGCAAAGATGATTTGCAAGGCGGAATGACAAATATGTCATGAGACCAGCGCTGGCCCGGGAATCGACTTCCTGTCGGCTTTGTGGTAGGCCGCGATGGAACGAACATGTGTGAGTGTTCACCACGCTTTGGGTAGATCTGGTTGAACGATTCAAGTTGTTCCCACTTTGCTAAAAAAAAATACTCCCAAACACTCATTAATACTTGAATGTATGTGACGAATGAGTCTTTAAAAAAACAAAAAATTAAGCAGGAGATTATTTGATTTGATTTTTTTCAAAGCTGTTTTTTTTCTGTCGATGAAAGGAGGTCATTTCTTTGCAAATTTTACTGGAAGCACGTAGGCAGCCTGAAATGTGGTGCTGGTTTCAGTTTCTTCAACCAGATATTGACGGTAACCAGATCGGGCTTGCACGCAACCACATCAGGCGAGCAGCCCCCCTGAGGGTGAAAAGTAGGACGCGGCTACAACATCAAGTCCAATTAGCGCTGTAAGAGCACCCACACTTACTTTTTTTTTTTTTAACCTTTGACCCTTAAGTTCAGTTCACAGCAAGGTATCATCGCTTTAAATCCATGCGCTTTCCAAATACAGAAACCCATCCATGCCTTGGCATGAACAGAAAACGCACAGCGGTTAGGTCATTGCTCTACTTTTATTGTTGATGTGGATCAGCCTTATATGGGGGGGAGGTGGTGGTGGGCGGGGGGGGAGATAAGACTTTGAAAGCTGATGAGAGGCGACAAATTAGCTGCGTGGCTCAGCAGGAGCTTGTTTATATGCGTGTGCGCTCGGATAGCTTTCGGCCGCCGAGTTTGTTTTGACGGAGACACGACCCTTTGGTCCCGTCGGATCAACAAAGCCTTTGCGTTTTAATCCGACGTTCCGCCGTGGCACTCTGTTCGCCAGCCAGATTCACGCCCACGGCCTGGCCACGAGGCAAACAATGTTCAGGGATTTTGGCATTCACAAATTGTGCGCCAGCTTTATATCATACAACTGGCAAGTTGCTCAAACTCTCCAGCCCGTGTTCATGTTACCAACGCATTAAACCTGCCTGTGCTTAAAATATAGATTCTGGCGCCAAGCAGGAAAATACACAGCTGCTTAGGGGGGAAAAAAAAAAAAAAAAGAGTACCGACTGTTTTGCATTCGTGAACTTTTACGGGATATTGAATTCAACCATTCCGGACTCACTGGAGGTGCTTAAACTTGACCGTGCCGTACATATTTTCATTCTGATCCCAAAAAAGTCAAGTGATGCCTGTTGGAAAGATGCGCCTGCCTCATTTGCCCACATTCTTGCCGATGATTTGGGCTGGCAGACACCGTTCGGACTGAGAACAACCCGCGGTCAAAGATGACTCTGAAATTGGCCTTCAACCTCAGCGTAACAAAATGCAGCCACAAGATTAGCATGAAAAGACACGCAGGATAGGATTACGCAGCCTCCCACAAATGACAATTTCATCTGTGTTAGCAAGAATGTTTGAAAGCAGTCTAACTCAAAAAAACACATTTTTTCCCCCCATTATTTGAGAAGACTGGAACAACGTGTAGTATAGAGTGTTAAAATTAAAGCCAGGACTTATGATGACCAGTCCTGGCTGGCAGAGGCAAAAGTTCACCCGTAAACTGAAGAGGAAAATCTGAAGAAAAGGGATGGGTTGTAAAAACCAGCAGTTGTCAACTTCACTGTAATCTGCCCCCGAAAAGGAGTGGAGTACGGGTCACAATTCAAATTGGGTCTGTTTTTTTTTTTTCTTTTTTGCAATACAAAAATATAATATTGCATAAATATTCCAACATCTGTTGTCAAAACAAGACGTGATCATCAAGCATCAACAATACTTTGAATGAGACTTTTAATGAGGCCATTTTGGACAAGAATGTCACAGTCAGCCCCTAAAACGCATAGAGAAATATCAACACATAATCCAAACATGTTTGAAATAAAAACCATTGTTGTTCATTGAAGTCAGCTGGAGCATAGACCTTCCATTGATATAGCGTGTGTAGCTGACTAATACTGGATTGCAAATATAATATCAGATACAGCTTACTGTACATTTAAAAAAAATTTCAGAGGCACATTTGTCAACCCCCCCGCCCCCCAAATAAATAGATAAATATTGAAGAATCGGTAAACTGCTGACAGTGCACCGTCAGCTGTGATTATTTGCGTGGTGTAGTAAACGTACAAAAGAGTACACGGGCTCAGAAAGACGCATGATAAAACCATCCAGTAAATCAACGGCTTAAACGGTATCGTCGGTTCTCTTGTCCCTCCTCCAGGCTCGGTAAAGTTTAATACTCAGACTGGGGAGGTCATAGAGTTCCTCCAGGTGGAAACGCTCCCCGAAGCGATCCACAAAGCTGTTCTCTGGGTCCAGGCGGAAACGCATGGCCCACAGGATCTGGGTGTTCGCTTGACAGAGGTGGCCGAAGGTGTCCAACAGCTGGTCCAGGTATGGGTGGGCGTACACCACGTCGGCAGCCAGGATGTAGTCGAAATAGTGCGTGCGCTGTGGGAACCTCTGCTCCACCTCTGGGCCCCAGACTAGCTCTGTCACCTGCCCACGATATGCAAATAAGGTCGGATGAAATGTATTCAGGGTCCATCATGCAAATGCTAGATTATTGTTATGTTGAACAAAAATGAACAAAATAATGAAAAGTAGAATTGAAAATGTGAGCACGGTGGTGACTGGTTCGCACGTTTGCCTCACAGTGCAGAGGTGCAGGGTTTGATTCCGCCTGCGGCCTTCCTATGTGAGGATAAGAAATTGGATGGATGGATGGATCAAATTGAAAACAATTATTTTCAATGATTGACAAAAAGTTTTTTTTTTATGGATAACTAACTGAAACCGCACTGTTTACAAATCTAGTTCAACAAAAATGACAGTGAACCTGTCTTTTGTTTTGGTCTTTGCCAATTGAATTTGATGCCTGATTACAGAGCTATTTATTTTGGCTCAGTCAGTTTAACAACGGCAACGTGGGTTGAAGTTGTGATCTTTGTGTGCGTCTTTAGACTGCTAGCTATTGTGATTTTTCTGTCATGTCGACTTGTTACATTTGATTCAAATCAAAACAAAATCAAAAGGTTTCTTTTGAGTTTTTATGACATAATACATATCGTGGCCCGTTAGAGCTCAACTGGAATAAACCGCAAATTACAGAAACCCCCTAAAACTAACAGTGAAACGAATAAAAAGTCAACTAAAACGGACCAAAATATGTACACGAGCAATCTCTCATCAAAAACGAATAAAAAACCCCCAAATCGAACACACTGTAACTTGTCCGTAGCACATACCAGGGGCACGTATTTGCACCGTCCTTTTGTGTTGCATGTGACGTTGTACTGGAGGTTCCCGAGCACATCAGGGAGGTCTGTGGAAGTGACCTTAGCACCTTAGCATGGAAAATAAGAGCAAAGGGACACAGTCACGACAGAGTCGGTAGAAGTTTGAACAAAGTTCGGTTGCTTTACCTAAAAGACTCGAGACGATAGAGACCAGACCAGTTCCTGCGCCGAGTTCTATCACGTTCTTGTCCATCAGGTTGTACTTATCTCGGTTGGTCTCCAGGAAGTGACACAACACCAGAGCCTAGATGGTGATTGTGTTCAATCAGCAGCGCATCATCATCATCATTATCAGTTCTGAGACATGTTCTTTGTATGTACCGAGGGCCAGAGTACAGCTCCGTAGAGGTCCGTGGATTCTTTAATTCGGATCTCCAAACCGGAGAAGATGTAACCCTCCCACGTCTCCGGGCCGATGACGGAAGGGTGGAACTGGCGTGCTAAAATGGCTTTGGCGAGTTCTTCATCCACAGCAGTGTCTGCTTCGAGAAGTGCATGTTTCTTTCATTTGATCTTGTGTGACGAGCTCGGCGTGCATCATCAAAATAGATTCTTCCATTTCTTTCAGAGTTTCATTAAAAAGAAGAAAAAAAAAACGGACACACCGATTGTATGGATGATAGTGTAGTTGTCATCAATCGCTACTGTGTATCTCTCCAAAATGGAATGGTACATTTTGACACTCCATCCAAGAGATTCAATGTCCCTGGCACACCTCATTCCCAAACATGTGGACCCAAAATGGCAAGATCATACTTCCCTTAGGTCGGGAAAATGATGCCTCGCAGAACCAGAAGTCTGGGATCGTATTGTCGACAAACCTCTGCCTTCGACGTAAACACCGCAGCTGGCCCGTGCTTATTTGGAAAGGTACCGTGCCACCCAGCCCATCAACCAGCCAGCAGCAGGCTGTGAGGAGGAATCCACCCGTGATGTTGACCATCTCGGATGCTGCGCATTCCAGATGACCAAAGCGGGGAATCAAGTTGCCATTTCAATTCAGGATGCTTCGTTTGTGAAAATAATCAATGATGATAACTAGACTAAAAAGAGACAACTGAGTCACTAGTGTTATGGACGTTATGGAGAAATCTGTCAACCTGCAGCACCGAAGCTGAAACGTCACCACGGGCAGCCGTTAGCATGTTACTGAGTGTCAATACAACACAGGCCATTGCTGCGCTAGCATACCTGAAGTGAGTGACAGTAGAAGCCTACAGATCAATTTTTGGGGTAGTGACTTTCATCACAAGAATTCCGAATGATGTCAGGATAAAGAAGGAGAGTAATGAAGAAACTTCTGGACACATATCTTCTTTGACTTGATTCGATTTTATTTTGAATAGAAGGCTGTGTCTTTCAAGATCCAAAATGGCGCGCACTTGCAAATCTTGTTGCTTGCCTTCTTACAGGGGCAGGCAACTTAAAGATTGCATCGCTCATGTTTCTTTCTTAATGTTGAGTAGTTGTGCTTGAAATTTTAATGTTCCAAATGGCCCCCATGGAAATGATGCCTGTTCTTGCCAGTAGCATTCTGGACTCCCTGTTCTTTGAGCTGATGGGCAAACTTACCCATGAAGTGTTTATTGGCTTTAATGGCTGAAGTTGCAGCCATCAATAATGCTCAGACTCCTATTCCCGTTGCCACGAGACATTCTTATGAGGGCCAGCTGCTCTTCCAACTCAAGAGTTTGGGGCCCTCAGTCCTCTCCAAGGCCCGGCAAGGGCAGGTACAGGTTTATGTCTGTCACGTTCTGGGACAGGTGGCGCAAGCAACTCCTTCCAAACTTCGAAGCACGTCGGGACTGGCAGTCAAATCAAAAGGGTTGTTTTCCTCAAGAACAGCTGAGTACCACAGAAGGAACGGTCACTTGGTCACAGGCCTTTTATGGTAAACACGGGGGGAAGTAAACCAGGTTGAGGGAAAGGTCAAGAAAAAGGAGGGAGGATGTTTGTGAGAACCGCAGATGCCTTGATGTTGAAGTGTCATTGAAAACCTGAGCCAGTGTGTCGATCTTACGTCAATGTAATTTTGTTTTTTGTTTTGGTTATTTTGTTTTTTTACTTCACACAAAAAACGTTGGCCCCACCACTCAAACTATGAGCCCATCATTTTCTTATGCAAGTTTTACTAAACGAACGCGTTAACATGATAATAGTCATATTCTAATTGGAAGTTTGAACTTGCAAAGTATATTTCCTGTAAAAGAAAAGTGAGTCTGTTGAATTGACAGAATACACGCACATCATGGTGCATGGTAACCTTTACCTCAACGTGAGCCAGCAAAAACCCTGAAAGCAAATTGCAATTTCTGCGCAAAAGACACAAATGAAGTCCATCTTGATTAATCTGTGCATGTCATTTTTTTTAAAATGGCTGCTGTGATTAAACGTAGTGGCACATGGAACCACCACATCAGAATAGATCAGACAGACAATTAAAAAAAAAGAAAATGCATTTTTTTGGTCATCAATTTAACGTGTACAGTATATGCTGATGTAATCATGAGTTTATCTCATTTCGTTTTTTTCTACCAACGGTATGACTCTGTTACACATCCGTTTGAATGCTATATTTGACACAAGGCTTGGGTTACGTAACACCAGTTTGGTCCAAAGATCAGGGGACCCCATGCAGCGACAACCCCCCGGACTTTTTGTGTCTGTAAATCAAGGTGCTACTTTTCTTGACAGGCAAACAATAGTTTGAAGACCATTGGTTTGTGCTTACCGAAGCGCGTCGTTACATAAACGTAAAAAACATGTCTTGATTTTTTTATTTTTTAGATTTTGTGATATATGCAACTAATGCGCCAAGCTAGAAGTCGCGGTCATGAGACCTTCTTGATTCACGCTGGTTCACACGGGGCACTCCGGGAAAATCTACTGAAATGAGAAAAATGGCGTTTCCAAAATTTCCTCACCTTCTTCTCCGGTCTTGGAGCTCTCCTCACACTGCTGAGACTCCATAATCAAATGAGCGCACAAGATGTCACCCTTGAGAATAGTGTGGAAATCGAGAGCCGGTTTTGGTTGCTGGTCACGCTTAAATCCTTTTGGGATTAGGTCAATCTGGCAACAAATCTCTGGCTGGCCACTCGATCGCATCTAGTTTTAGGTTACACACGGCCCCAGAGCACCAAATCCAGCATTTCCCAACTTCTTATCCAAACATCCCATCTGGCCTCTGCAGTGCATTTCCAGTTCTCGGACACGGTCAGGCGCTGATTGGCAGAAACAGCTGGCGGGTCCGACAACTGAGCTGCAGTGCACAGGACGCCTTTCTGGTTTCAAATAAGGACAATATGAGACTCTGCCTACAGACTTATAAATAAATCTTTTTGTCTCAGCGTGCACCGTGGGTGTTTTTTTTTGAGTTCACAGAAGCCGAGGGCGTGGAAACCAAACTGTAGTCTCAATTCAAACGCAAGCTGAATGTATTTACCAAACTATTCAATATGTAAATTTGTAGCATACTCGTCAGTTTGGACACACCGTCCCTCAACCTTCCCAAGTGACTTGATCGTTTGAATGAAACGCATATTTCAATACAGAAATCTTGGCATCGAAAAAGAGACTTCACAACAGTTTGGGGGAAATGCATTTTATTCCGCTTAACATGAAACAATGAATTATAACATTCTAAAAAGTGTTTTAGGATACATTGCTAGTCGTGAAATAAATCATTTTCAGGTTTTCTTTCCTCGTCCTCTCCTGCTTTTAGGACGGCGACCTCTCATGCTTCCCTTGAACACAGACTGAGCCGTAACCATAGCAACTTGACCATAATTACCTTCGCTGTCCTCATCAGAGCTGCTGCTGCTCGGTCTTGTGTGCTGTGGGACAGTCTTGGAGGCCTTTGTCAAGTGTGCCTCTTGGCTAGCGTGGCTCACATCATTTAAAGACGGAATCAGAGTTTCTCCGATTCCCTCCGAACCCAAAAACCCGCCTCCGGCCACAGGCCCGTCCCGTTCTCTCACTTTTCTATTTTCATCTTTTTTCCGGCCCCGTTCTATCGTCTTCCCTTTCTTGGATTTGGTCGGTGACGCGATTTCCTCGTCCGTCTCCACGTCCTCTTTCCTTTTCATGCAGGTGATGGCACGGCGGAGACGTTGACTTCGGATGGCCTGCTTTTCCTGTTGCTCCATGCGGAAGAATGCGTCAATCCGCGTCTGAGTCTACACAACAAAACAGCATCAACGTTACGGAGGGCCCGACACCCAATCACTTATAAAACAAAAGAAAGTCCCTTTATAGATCCAAATAACATTTACGTGACCCGTGAATGAATACGACACATTTCTGCGGCATACAGAGGAGGATGGACTATAAATTCAACAATCCTTGGTGGGATACAAATATTTTAGTCAAGTATTAGGTGGGTCCTTTTCGGTAAGTTGGAGTCAGTGTCTTTTGGAAGCTTTGAGATGCGAGATTGTCGACAGTGGGAACGGGGGCTGCCAGAAGAGTGTCAAATCTACGAACCGGTCAAACAATCGTATGCCAGACAGGGAAAAAAAAAATTGTGATTTGTGTGAACGTTACCTGTTGTGTGTTAAGTTGCTTGATCACAGGCTGAAGGGTATCTGCTGTTTTTCTACTAGGCCAACCGAAGCGACTTTGACAGAATGTAAAGGGCCGGTTAAGGAAAACGGGCACCCGCGCGACGCTCTTTGACACGAATGGGATCAAGTGGAAGGATATTCTTTGATCATCTCCAGCTGAGGGCGTCCCCAGCTGAACGAGGTGTCTGACTCGTCCACGGCGGGCTGCAGGTAAGCCTGAGCCACGGCCGGGTTTGGGAATCCGGCCTGAAGTTTGAGCTCCCTCAGCTTTTTTTTCACTTTTGTGTGTCGAGGATCAGCAGTCAAACGCTTTTTCTCTTGAGCCTCTGACCACCACGTCCTGCAAAGACAGAACAACCGTTTTTTTCCCCATATTTGTGGCATAGTTAATGAAAGGGAAAGCCAGCATTCGTGTTGTCCTGTCAATTGGATTGGACTGGACAGTTTTTAGTCGACCTGAGTAGAAAGTCTTTCAAGCTTTGTAAACTAATGTCCAGAGACTGTGATGGTCAGGTAGAGCGATAGCTTTGTCCAATACTGGACGTAAAACTGCTTTCACTCAATCTTCTTCCAGGGAAGTGAAACACACCTGAACTGTGTTAATGGCTCCAGCCCATGTCCGGGGAATTCATTCAGGATTTCCATGCCAGTCACATATCCGACCCCGGGCACGCCTTCGGTGTAATCACTTCCGAGCAGGTAAGCCAGGTTGATCAGTTTGGTCCTGTCCAAACCTGTGTTGGAGGACAGAGGGAGGGAGACGGATGAAGAGAGAGAAAATATGAGAGAGAGAGAGAGAGAGAGAGAGAGAGAGAGAGAGAGAGAGAGAGAGAGCGAGAGCTAGCTTGATAGCTAGCTAGTAGCTAGCTAGGTAGCTAGACAGACAGCTATCACGCCAAGAACATCAACACCTGCTGATAGGTGAGACGTAAACAAATGCGATTAGCGGTTGGATGCGGCCTCGTTGCCCCTGCCAACGCAATCTTGATTTGCTTCAACGTACGCACGCCTTATAGTCGTCAGAGTAACAGTGACAAAAACTGAATTTGAGATGGGGCGTTTTGAGTACATCTGGAAATAAATACTTCTTACATTAGAGTCCATCCGAAAGTTGTGTGATAACATTTGTGATGGGTGTTTCCATAAGAACTGGGGGAATAGCTCACTTATCATCAACTCTTCTGTGTTTAGGATGAATTATATTTATGTCGTGGTCGCTCAAGTGGAACAACTATACAATACATATAATATGTGGGAAGGGCAGACGACAGTGCTTCCAACCCTTCCTGAGATGACTCCATGTTCAAATAAAAGAAAAAGGGTTTTGGGGATCTGACGATGTTCAAAATGGTCGAATAGAGCGACACATCGACAACATGGAGAGGCCACTGACCCAATTGGTTCTGCAGGTCACTGTACTGGTAGTGCTCCACATATTTATTTTGGCTGAAGAAGTTTTTGTAAACGTGTCGCCCTCCAAAAAGCCAAACGTCCGAGTCGTCGGTAATCGTCCCGTTGGTCTGGTCGGCTCGGTCGAGTGCGGCGCATTGCGCCTCGGCTTCCATCGGCGCCACCAGAAACGGAATGCCGAACAGTCGGAGGAGCTCCTGGAGTCACGAGAACAATGTGTTGCATTTCCGAGGGTTATTTTGACTGCGCGCGTTTTGTAAAAAATCCGCTTCGGTGTGAACTCGCCTGGCTCTCCAGATACATCTGCCCTGTGACGGTGTTGGCCATCCGCTCCTGCTGCTGTTTCTGCTCTTTCAGATTGCGCTGCTCCACCAGCAGGGAATTCTCTACGGACTGCAGCTCATCCTGCATCACAACAGCAACACTCTAAATGGGTTGGCAAGAGTGTCGAAAAGCAGTTCTATGCAAAAAAAAAAAAAAAAAAAAAATCTTCATAAAAGTCATTCAGCATAACAATGTGGTTCAAATTATGTAAAAAAAAATGTCACGGTCAGAGTACAAGTCAGTGTCTAAAGTCCTGTTATAAACAAACATTTGAATGTGATCCAAATACAAATTGTACCCCCCCCAAAAAAAAAAAAAAACAAAAAAAAAACACGAATCCGATATATACTGAAGCAAGGATTGCTCATTTTCACAAAGTTTCCACTTTATCACCTATTCTGGTCTGAGTTTCAACGGGTCTTTTAAAAATGAGCATGACGGACAACGCAGATGCTCACCACGTCAAAATCTTCCCATTCGTGGACTGCAGGAGCTGAGCGGGACGCTTTCTCTTCTCCCTCGTCCAACTCTTGCCCCTCGTCAGTCGGCGCCGTTTCGTCTCGCTCTTCGTTTGACTTCAAAGAGTCTTCTGGGATGCCGGCGCCACTGGACGGGCTTTCTGCTTGCATGGTCTCATCCTCATGGACCCCTTCCGAATCCTCCTCGCATTCCTCTTCTGATACTTCAACGAAGCTCTCTGGGGGGAGCAAATTATTATTTATTTGAATGAACAGTTTTGACGACGCTGGATTTATTTACTTTGACTGTTACCGTCCGATTGACTCTCATCGATGCTTTCGGGCCGAGCCTCAAGGCTCATCTGTTGAGCGGCGGCTTCACGATCGATCTTCTCATCCAGCTCAAGGCGACTTGGAGGCGTTCCGTGCGGTCGCTCGGACATCCGAGCGGCTGCCTCAGGATGGGCGCCTTGTTCCTTCTCCAACATCCATCCCTGCTCCGAGTCGCCTCTCTCATCGGGCTTTCTCGGACTGCGACTTGCCGTCTTTGCGTCAAGCGGTTGAGCGTTGAGCATTTCCTCGTCCTTGTTCAAATCGCTCGTCTCCTCCCCGGCGGCTTGCCTGCCAGATCCTCCCTTGAGTTCACGAAGAGCTTCTCCCATGTGAAATGCTTCATTCGTCTGCCTGACGACTTCGTCCATCGACTCCGAACCATTCTCCAACGTATTGTCGGCTGCACTTTTTCCTACGGCCTCGCCCTCAAAATTATTTTTGTCTTTGACAGCATCAGGTTCCGTCTCCTCCTCTGAACTACTGATGACTATTTGCAACTTGGTGGCAGAGCTGATGCTTGGAGGCCTGCGCTTCACTCCATCCTCTTCCTCCTTCTCCTCCTCAGCCAGGGCTCGTTGGATGGCGATTAGAGTACGTGGAGAGACACTGCCGTCGCCCTCTTCCCGCTTCAAAGTCTCCACATCTGAGCCGTCACTCATGGCGGCCTGGATAGCCTTCATTGTACGAGGCGAAGGCGGCGAATCGAGTTTTGCTCCAGATGCTTGACGGTCTTCTGAACAGGAAACTTGCTTTTTACCTTCTTCCTCGGACACCGGACGCCACAGGGGCTCCGGTTTGTTCACGGCTCGCTTGATAAAGCCTGCTAGGGCGTTCCCGGTCCAGGGTGCACGGGCCGGTTGGCTCGCTGAAGGATTTTTACTTTTGGTTGAGCCTGTAGAGCAACAAACAAACCACACTTGTTATATTTGTAAAAGACTGATAAGACTTGCAAATTTTCTCATAAAATCTAATACAAGTACGAGAAGCACATCTTTTAGGATTAGATTAAAATTTCGGCAGCTTTCACTTGGGTAAATCAATTGCTGGGTTTGACTGACTGGCAAGACAATATTCCAATCCACCTTCTAAATTTAAATGACTAACATTTTTTTTGGTTTTGTTCGGTTAGCCTTTTTTGTATTAGTTGTCATGACAACAAAAAAACTGACATTGGCTAAAGAATAGGGATGCTCGATACAACTTTTATTCAGATCGATACCAGTACGAGTACTCACTCTGGGTACTCACCGGTACCAATATCTCGAGTACTTTTGATAAATACAATTTTCTTTTCAAACAACGACAAGAAATTGTGAACAAAGATCTTTCTTTCTGACATAGATGATGATCCGCCGATGTGTACCTGATACTTGCCCGTCCCTTACTGTATTAAAATACATTGGTCAAAGCAACACATTGTCTCAAAAAATATTTCCTTCAGTAATACAGTATAATAATAATAATGCTGTTACGTTTGTTACCCGTGACTCTCATGAGGACAAGCGATGCAGAAAATGGATGGATGGAAGGTAATTAGTCACGTGATATATTACAAGCGCATTTGTTTTTAATAAACGAAACATTGTAATAGTCGTGAAGATTTTTTTTTTTCTCAGACAAAGGTATAACACTGGATCTGGATGGATGGTGGTGTACCTAATGTCATCTATAAAGGATGCCTAATGTACAAAACAAAACAAAACCTCCAATTTGTAATGCACAAACTTTTGCAAGTCCTTGCCGCTCCTGAATGATTGATGAACTCGCCTTTAATGAGGATGTAGTGAGAGTTGTCTTCTGAAACAAGTCGACGTGACTCAACGTCATGACTCCGCTGGTCCCGTTTGGAGAGCTGCGGTGCGCTGCCGGCACTGCGCTGGTTCATCTCTTTTTCCACTCCCTCCAGATGTTGATTCAGCTTGTTCCTGTGCAGCAAGCCGGACAACTGGTACTGGGAAAAGTCTGTGGAGAGCTTGGAGTGAAGTTGGAAGTTAGGAGCTGCGCGCGTGTCTTTGTAACTGTGTGGACATGACGGGTATGAATGACTGAGGTACCTCGGGGGGTTTATGGTACAGGGTCCGGCGCCTTTTCGAAAACTCTTTCATGTCTTTTAGGATCTCATGCTTCATTTCGAGTGGTAGGCAGGCAAACTCCTCTGAGTTGATGTCAACAGAGTTGGGATCCGCATAAACTTCCTCCCCCTGGGGGGATATGTAGGATACTACTGAACTCGACAGCAACAACTTACACACGTGTACAGGAAATGTACTTTTTTTTTTTTTACCTGATAAATATCATCAGACCCATCCTCAGACTCTTTCTCGTCCTCCTCAGAACTGTGACAAGAAAAACTGGGTTTCAAGAACCGTGTATTATGTAAATATATATAGAGAGAGAGAGAGAGAAAGAGAGAGAGAGAGAGAGAGAGAGAGAGAGACTGACACACATGTACATACATTTACTTATTCTCCAGAATAGGGACCGGGCCAGCCCACGTATCGCAAAAATTTGCATTCATTTGAGGATTATGAACATTTTTTTGGTTGTTTTTTTAATAACAAACCCCCAAAATTCTTCAGAAAACACTGATGAGCATTCGGTGTTTTCCATGAAAAACGGGGAGGAAATGTGGAGAAAAAAAAAATCCGGAAAAAAAATAAGTATGTTTTAAGAGATGGAAAACAAAATCTGCAAATGTGCAAATCCGCGGGTGCTGAATGGGGAGTACGTGGGGATTAACTGCACTCCCTCAAATGACTGATATTCAAAGTACAATGTATTACCTGTGGATTATAATAGCGCTGAGAAATTTCTGAAAATAAATAACAGGACAGCCTTTTGGGCGTCTGACCTGCTCTTCCTCCTCCACTGCCGGTGGCAGGGCTGGCAGAATATACATCTCATCCACCTCATTTCTCTTCACACTGGATAGGCTGGGTAGAGGATCCTTACTGAAGAGAAAAAAACTTTTCAGCACTCTTATATTTGAACTCATTCACTGCCATTCACTAGTATACTTGTCAAATGCGTTTTTTTCCAATGGAAATTAGTGGGGGAGCATCGGATGCTGCTCCGCTGTACTTTTGAAAGTTGGAAACAGCTTTACTGATGATGCACAACCACCAGTAGATAACATTAATGCCCCAGTCTAGATTTGAGATGAGCACAGATTGTGAGTCCATCGGGAGAAATGGCTGCATTTAGATGCGTTCTACCTTTTTTTTTTTTTTTACTGTGAATTATAATGGCAGTGAATGAGGTCGTTCAGATGTTCGGTCTTGATATACTTTGTGAAAAAGACCCGTCTGTGATGGTTACCTGTCACCTCCAAGCACAGCTTTGATTGCTTGCCTCTTCAGGAATGTCTTGAGGAGTTTCTCATTAGTCCTTTTGGACTCTTGATTCAACTCTTCCTTCCTCTGCCTCCTCAAGGCCTAAGGAAAAATCCACAATAGAAAAAAAAAGTTACAGTGTGCAACAGCGTCCATTAGTCAATAATCCAATGTGTTGGACCGACCAGAGTTTGTTTCTTCAGCAGTGGAGCATCGCCATCAAAGACAAACACTGGCCTGATGCGGAAAAACAGCAACTTGCAGATGCGGTGGAAGAGCGTGAGAAGGTGCGCGTTCTGGACACTGTTGCCATCACGGTCTCGGACCCCTTTCACGGCCTGATTGAGCCAAATACTGATATCTATTGTTGCCAGGTTAAGGTTGATGTTTGAGAGAGCAGAGTTAATAAGGACAAACCAACTGGGAGAGAGAAGGGTGAAATGATGAGATGGTTGACAGTCGATTAGAACACTCAAGTTTGGATACCAACAGCAAGAATTTTACCCTCCAGAGTCTCTGGATTAATGGGTTTCCCTGTGCTCTCCAGCAGCCTCCAAAGTCCATGCACTCCCATGGCCCAATTTAAAACAGCATCATAAGGTTATAGCCAACCAGATCAATAAATGTTGTCTCTTCGTGGTAACAACAATTCCGTCCGCCCGGGAACCAGCTACAAGAACAAACTTTCCGTCCAAATCCTACTTTTTGCCCTGGTTTTGTACTTGTCAGGCTATGGCTAACAAATGTTTTCTCGATATAAACTTAAAACTTACTTATTAAATTGTTGTATATAGTGACGTTAAAAAAGCTTAAGCAATTTCAAAGACGAAACGGACTGTGAATTTTTTTTTGCTGGGGGAGGGTGGAAAAAAAAATCTAGCCTGAAAGACTTACCTCAGGGTAGTTTATCGAAACAATACCAACCATATCCGGTAACGTCATCAACAGCTGTAAACCGGAGGACCGTTGTGAAGTGTTTTGTTGTCTCAAATATGATCTGAACATGATGGATAATAACTGATACAACCATTGGAATCATTATTTGGGTGTTATTGACGAAACCGGTCGTTTTGGCTCGTACTTCCTCAAAGTAAGTCGTCAATTTGCTAGCCGCAAAATTAGCCACGTCGGGAAGCAGCCGTCTTCATCTGATTACCTTATCAGCTGATAAACGTGACTGTTGACTCTAATCACGTGAGTCATAATAATTGTTAGTGGGAGCATCATTTTCCTTTTTTCATTTCAGAATAATTCCTGGAACACACTGGACGTGGATACCGTTTTTTTTTGCCTCGCCGTCAGCGAAGTAGCCTACCACAAACATCATGTCTACTGCTGTTAGGGGTATGTAGCACTCACACACCCTATAGGTACGTGACGAAAAATCTAATCAAATCTTTGTTTTATCATCAGGACCAATGTTACCGAACACAGCTTGAAAAAGTGAAATACAATTGATTAAATGACATTTTAAAGACTTCAAAAAGTGGGGGAAATGAGCGTTTGTTTTCAAATTCAGAACAACACAATGCCCCGCGATCAGTTTTTAAGAAAAGAAATGCAGCTGAGACCTTGAGCCCTCATATGCTCCCCAAGTGTGGACTGAATTATACAGACACTGCAAGTAAGTGTAGGATTTCACAAGCTAAGTAATAATTCTGACAGTTTAAAAAAAATGAATGACATGACTTAAATATTAATTCGGAATTATCACAAATTTGTAAAACACATTTTTCACCAGCAAAAAAATAATCACCCCTTCCTATCCAAACCATCATTCACCCCACCATTGAAACACAGTTATGGCGGGCTTTACATACAACGCTTCAGAAAAATCATGTTTGCATATCCGACAGAGTAGAAGTTACTCAATTATAATCATTGCAGAAACAGTTGCATTTCTTTATTTGGGGGCGTGTCTTTCAATCCCATCTTCCAGATGCTGCCCGTGTCCCAGTAAGAGTTGCTGGCGATGGCATGGAAACTGAGAAAACGCCCTCCACCCTGGAGGTCAGCACAGACACACTGTCACCAGGTCTATCTGCCACTCCCTACAGCAAGGCAGAAAGCCCCAAACACAGCCCCAAGTCGATCAGTCCTCCTCTCCCTGTCGGCCCGCAACCCCTTGGGGTGCTCCACTTGGGCAAGGTGAGTAGGGAGACCTGCACGGAGGTCGAGGCCATAAGGATTGTCGTCCCTCGTGCTGCCATAAGTAGAAGCAGCCGCATAACCGAGGCGAAAGTAGATGCCGGGCAACAGGTGGAAGAGCGAAGTTCTTCCCCTCAGCCATCGGTGGATGATTGGAGAGGACAGCTGGAGAAGCTTCAGAACTCTGAACGCAGGCTTCTACAAGACAAGGAAGGCCTCTCCAATCAACTGCGTGTGCAGACAGAGGCAAGACCCACATAAAGCGGATACATGTTCCATATGGTTTTACGCAAGCGGTCTAAATGCCATTATTTCATGACGTATGACTAGGTGAACCGTGAGCTCAAGAAACTGCTGGTGGCATCCATGGGCGATGACCTGCAATACCAATTTGAGCGTCTGGCCCGCGAGAAGAATCAGCTGATTCTGGAGAATGAGGCTTTGGGTCGGAGTCTGTCTCACACGGCGGAGCAGCTGGAGCGCATGAGCATCCAGTGTGACGTCTGGAGGAGCAAGTTCCTGGCCAGCAGGTATGATAGACACCATTACTTATTTACCACCCAGTCACGTAGACAATCCACGATCCGATGCAAGTGTTATCCTGTTTGGCGACATGAAGTATTGTACCTGTGCGCCACTCCAAATTGAGCTTCACCATGAGAAATTTGCCACTTTGAACCTGCGTCGTTGTATCTCCAGAGTGATGGCAGAGGAGCTGACAAATGCCAGAACAGCTCTACAGCGTCAGACCCGAGAGGCGCAGGGCGCCATTCAGGACCTGTTGTTGGAGAGAGTTGAGTTCTCGAGGGAAATGGCGCTCACACACAGGTGACATCTACAGGGAGGAGCCCCCATGGCTCAAAATGATTTCCATGGTTTATGCTATGCACAGGCGCATTATTTGAATATTGATGTCGCAGTCCTCTCCCCCATCTCTTTGAAGAAATGCTCATGCCTGCTTAACCGGACAGTTGAAAATTTTGAAGTGAAGTTGTCATTTAATTTTAACTAAGCAGCTCGTCTAAGTGTCTCTTCAGGGTGTTTAATGCGGTCGTGTGGTTCTGCCCATCCGCCTTTGCTGTTGTCGTCGTCGTCAGGTCTCTGGAGCAGCTCCTGGTGTCTCTGCAGTGGGGCAGGCAGCAGACGTACTACCCCAGCGCACAGCCGCTCAGCACGGGAGAGGTGGCGGCGGCCAATCACAAACTAGCGGACGCCATCAACGCTCACCTGTTGGGCAATACCCGCGGCGGTGTGGTCAAAAGCAGCAGCGCCGCGACGGCCGATCAGCCGTGCAGCACCCCAGCAGAGAAGATGGCCGAGAAGGTGCATATTTCTCCTATTTTCGGATCAAATTCTACTAGATTTGAATGCCAGCATTACTCATGAACTCCCGTGGTTTGCTGACGCGTGTTGTAGGTGCTGAAGATTTTGGACCCCATTTCCTGCGGGGAAAACAAGGCAGAGTCTCCGCTCAGTGACTCACCCGCCTCAAACTTTCTGAGCAGTAAGAAGAGCATTGGCAGGTTTCACCCGTACACTCGCTATGAGAACATCACTTTTAACTGCTGTGAACGCTGCCGCGGAGACATCCTCGTGCTCTAGACCGGCGTCACCATCGCAACCAATCACGTCAGCAAGTCATCACCATTGTATCAGACGTTGGGCCGCGCCATCTTTTTCCAACCAGGGAGCTTTAAGTTTTTAGCAAATGATTTGCAAAGCAGTTAGCAGGTTTATTTTAAATGGTTTCCAACAAATGCTGTCCACAGAAATGAGCCTTTCCCAACCTTCAGGAATCTAAAAGTCTCCGTTTTCAGTCCTATGTCAGTGTTACACATTTTTTTTTGTACTGGATTTTGCAGGAATTTCTCGCTATTGATGGCTATCGCCGTCTCTCACATTCTTATAGGAGAATTTGGTGCTTCTTGATTTTTTTTTCCAAAGATGAGTCTTCACATCCCAATTCCTGATTTTAGAATAGCATTATTTATAATAGTCATGCATTTCAGAGCCACCACAAGCCGGTTCAAACTGCTGTATTTCAATGTTGTGCTTAAACCCGATTAAGGACCTTCTGTTAACCTTTATGGTCATGTTTTGGGGTTAATCTTTTTGCATGTTGGGAAGTGATTAAAATGCAGGTATATTTTTGAAGCTGTTACAGAAAATTTGAGTTGACATGCAGAGGAAAGTTGAACTTGTATTTCGATTTTCTTTATTGTTCTTATTTTTTGTTGGGGGCATAACTTTTTATTGTAATTCATGAGTGTGTTTATTTTTCTTTCAATATGCAGGACAATGTTGTCATATTTTTTGCTAATTTAATAAAGAACAAAACAGGTACTACAGCAAAACACCAATATCCCACAACGACAGTATTTCATTATTTAATTCTCGCAAATGCAGATGGATACAATGTGTCCATTTAGTTACGTCATCAATCATCATCCCACCACGCCCTGCTTTTGCTCTCACGTCTTCCTTCCATGCTACTCTTAAGAGATGTCCGCACTCTAGTTGGAGCTGGTCGAGATGCTCCAGACACTCGGTTCATCCCAGTGAAGCCAAACTCTCCTTTGTACTTGAATGCACTTTGATCTCCACTTCTGAGTGTCTTTTTACTTTTTGGACCCATGTGTTTTGAAGACCTATCCCCATTCTCTCCTGGTCCATGACTGGTGATTTGTTGCTGGTTCTGGTTAAAGCCAACATGCTTCCTCTTGGGCACAAATTGTAGCGCCTCCTGCCATTTCCCTGTTTCTTTCATGCTCAACATGATGCGTATCATCTGGTCCAGGGTCAGGTTTTTGGCTCCCATCTCCCAGTGGAGGAACTCGTCCAGCGGTAAACGGGCTGTGGCCAATTTCAGACGCTTTGCGTTGGCCAGTAGAGAGAGAGAGAGAGAGAGAGAGAGAGAGACTGACACACATGTACATACATTTACTTATTCTCCAGAATAGGGACCGGGCCAGCCCACGTATCGCAAAAATTTGCATTCATTTGAGGATTATGAACATTTTTTTGGTTGTTTTTTTAATAACAAACCCCCAAAATTCTTCAGAAAACACTGATGAGCATTCGGTGTTTTCCATGAAAAACGGGGAGGAAATGTGGAGAAAAAAAAAATCCGGAAAAAAAATAAGTATGTTTTAAGAGATGGAAAACAAAATCTGCAAATGTGCAAATCCGCGGGTGCTGAATGGGGAGTACGTGGGGATTAACTGCACTCCCTCAAATGACTGATATTCAAAGTACAATGTATTACCTGTGGATTATAATAGCGCTGAGAAATTTCTGAAAATAAATAACAGGACAGCCTTTTGGGCGTCTGACCTGCTCTTCTGCTCCTCCTCTGCCTGTGGCAGGGCTGGCAGAATATACATCTCATCCACCTCATTTCTCTTCACACTGGATAGGCTGGGTAGAGGATCCTTACTGAAGAGAAAAAAACTTTTCAGCACTCTTATATTTGAACTCATTCACTGCCATTCACTAGTATACTTGTCAAATGCGTTTTTTTCCAATGGAAATTAGTGGGGGAGCATCGGATGCTGCTCCGCTGTACTTTTGAAAGTTGGAAACAGCTTTACTGATGATGCACAACCACGAGTGGATGACATTAATGCCCCAGTCTAGATTTGAGATCAGCACAGATTGTGAGTCCACCGGGAGAAATGGCTGCATTTAGATGCGATCTTTTTTTTTTTTTTTTTACTGTGGATTATAATGGCAGTGAATGAGGTCATTCAGCTGTTCGGTCTCGATATACTTTGTGAAAAAGACACGTCTGTGATGGTTACCTGTCA
>NW_017805496.1:2292839-2307864 GCF_001891065.2 Hippocampus comes | reverse complement strand
GCGTAAGAAGGTGCGCGTTTTGGACACTGTTGCCATCACGGTCTCGGACCCCTTTCACGGCCTGATTGAGCCAAATACTGATATCTATTGTTGCCAGGTTAAGGTTGATGTTTGAGAGAGCAGAGTTAATAAGGACAAACCAACTGGGAGAGAGAAGGGTGAAATGATGAGATGGTTGACAGTCGATTAGAACCCTCAAGTTTGGATACCAACAGCAAGAATTTTACCCTCCAGAGTCTCTGGATTAATGGGTTTCCCTGTGCTCTCCAGCAGCCTCCAAAGTCCATGCACTCCCATGGCCCAATTTAAAACAGCATCATAAGGTTATAGCCAACCAGATCAATAAATGTTGTCTCTTCGTGGTAACAACAATTCCGTCCGCCCGGGAACCAGCTACAAGAACAAACTTTCCGTCCAAATCTTACTTTTTGCCCTGGTTTTGTACTTGTCAGGCTATGGCTAACAAATGTTTTCTCGATATAAACTTAAAACTTACTTATTTTATAGTAAATTGTTGTATATAGTGACGTTAAAAAAGCTTAAGCAATTTCAAAGACGAAACGGACTGTGAATTTTTTTTGCTGGGGGAGGGTGGAAAAAAAAATCTAGCCTGAAAGACTTACCTCAGGGTAGTTTATCGAAACAATACCAACCATATCCGGTAACGTCATCAACAGCTGTAAACCGGAGGACCGTTGTGAAGTGTTTTGTTGTCTCAAATATGATCTGAACATGATGGATAATAACTGATACAACCATTGGAATCATTATTTGGGTGTTATTGACGAAACCGGTCGTTTTTGGCTCGTACTTCCTCAAAGTAAGTCGTCAATTTGCTAGCCGCAAAATTAGCCACGTCGGGAAGCAGCCGTCTTCATCTGATTACCTTATCAGCTGATAAACGTGACTGTTGACTCTAATCACGTGAGTCATAATAATTGTTACTGGGAGCATCATTTTCCTTTTTTCATTTCAGAATAATTCCTGGAACACACTGGACGTGGATACCGTTTTTTTTGCCTCGCCGTCAGCGAAGTAGCCTACCACAAACATCATGTCTACTGCTGTTCGAGGTATGTAGCACTCACACACCCTATAGGTACGTGACGAAAAATCTAATCAAATCTTTGTTTTATCATCAGGACCAATGTTACCGAACACAGCTTGAAAAAGTGAAATACAATTGATTAAATGACATTTTAAAGACTTCAAAAAGTGGGGGAAATGAGCGTTTGTTTTCAAATTCAGAACAACACAATGCCCCGCGATCAGTTTTTAAGAAAAGAAATGCAGCTGAGACCTTGAGCCCTCATATGTCCCCCAAGTGTGGACAGAGAAGACACTGCAAGGAAGTGTACGATTTCACAAGCTGAGTAATAATTCGACAGTGAAAAGAATGAATGACATGACTTAATTATTAATTCGGAATTATTAAAAATTTGTAAAACACATTTTTTCACCAGCGAAAAAATAATCACCCCTTCCTATCCAAACCATCACTCATCCCACCATTGAAACACAGTTATGGCGGGCTTTACATACAACGCTTCAGAAAAATCATGTTTGCATATCCGACAGAGTAGAAGTTACTCAATTATAATCATTGCAGAAACAATTGCATTTCTTTATTTGGGGGCATGTCTTTCAATCCCATCTTCCAGATGCTGCCCGTGTCCCAGTAAGAGTTGCTGGCGATGGCATGGAAACTGAGAAAACGCCCTCCACCCTGGAGGTCAGCACAGACACACTGTCACCAGGTCTATCGGCCACTCCCTACAGCAAGGCAGAAAGCCCCAAACACAGCCCCAAGTTGATCAGTCCTCCTCTCCCTGTCGGCCCGCAACCCCTTGGGGTGCTCCACTTGGGCAAGGTGAGTAGGGAGACCTGCACGGAGGTCGAGGCCATAAGGATTGTCGTCCCTCGTGCTGCCATAAGTAGAAGCAGCCGCATAACCGAGGCGAAAGTAGATGCCGGGCAACAGGTGGAAGAGCGAAGTTCTTCCCCTCAGCCATCGGTGGATGATTGGAGAGGACAGCTGGAGAAGCTTCAGAACTCTGAACGCAGGCTTCTACAAGACAAGGAAGGCCTCTCCAATCAACTGCGTGTGCAGACAGAGGCAAGACCCACATAAAGCGGATACATGTTCCATATGGTTTTACGCAAGCGGTCTAAATGCCATTATTTCATGACGTATGACTAGGTGAACCGTGAGCTCAAGAAACTGCTGGTGGCATCCATGGGCGATGACCTGCAATACCAATTTGAGCGTCTGGCCCGCGAGAAGAATCAGCTGATTCTGGAGAATGAGGCTTTGGGTCGGAGTCTGTCTCACACGGCGGAGCAGCTGGAGCGCATGAGCATCCAGTGTGACGTCTGGAGGAGCAAGTTCCTGGCCAGCAGGTATGATAGACACCATTACTTATTTACCACCCAGTCACGTAGACAATCCACGATCCGATGCAAGTGTTATCCTGTTTGGCGACATGAAGTATTGTACCTGTGCGCCACTCCAAAGTGAGCTTCACCATGAGAAATTTGCCACTTTGAACCTGCGTCGTTGTATCTCCAGAGTGATGGCAGAGGAGCTGACAAATGCCAGAACAGCTCTACAGCGTCAGACCCGAGAGGCGCAGGGCGCCATTCAGGACCTGTTGTTGGAGAGAGTTGAGTTCTCGAGGGAAATGGCGCTCACACACAGGTGACATCTACAGGGAGGAGCCCCCATGGCTCAAAATGATTTCCATGGTTTATGCTATGCACAGGCGCATTATTTGAATATTGATGTCGCAGTCCTCTCCCCCATCTCTTTGAAGAAATGCTCATGCCTGCTTAACCGGACAGTTGAAAATTTTGAAGTGAAGTTTACTCCCCGAGCGCACAGCCGCTCAGCACGGGAGAGGTGGCGGCGGCCAATCACAAACTAGCGGACGCCATCAACGCTCACCTGTTGGGCAATACCCGCGGCGGTGTGGTCAAAAGCAGCAGCGCCGCGACGGCCGATCAGCCGTGCAGCACCCCAGCAGAGAAGATGGCCGAGAAGGTGCATATTTCTCCTATTTTCGGATCAAATTCTACTAGATTTGAATGCCAGCATTACTCATGAACTCCCGTGGTTTGCTGACGCGTGTTGTAGGTGCTGAAGATTTTGGACCCCATTTCCTGCGGGGAAAACAAGGCAGAGTCTCCGCTCAGTGACTCACCCGCCTCAAACTTTCTGAGCAGTAAGAAGAGCATTGGCAGGTTTCACCCGTACACTCGCTATGAGAACATCACTTTTAACTGCTGTGAACGCTGCCGCGGAGACATCCTCGTGCTCTAGACCGGCGTCACCATCGCAACCAATCACGTCAGCAAGTCATCACCATTGTATCAGACGTTGGGCCGCGCCATCTTTTTCCAACCAGGGAGCTTTAAGTTTTTAGCAAATGATTTGCAAAGCAGTTAGCAGGTTTATTTTAAATGGTTTCCAACAAATGCTGTCCACAGAAATGAGCCTTTCCCAACCTTCAGGAATCTAAAAGTCTCCGTTTTCAGTCCTATGTCAGTGTTACACATTTTTTTTTGTACTGGATTTTGCAGGAATTTCTCGCTATTGATGGCTATCGCCGTCTCTCACATTCTTATAGGAGAATTTGGTGCTTCTTGATTTTTTTTTCCAAAGATGAGTCTTCACATCCCAATTCCTGATTTTAGAATAGCATTATTTATAATAGTCATGCATTTCAGAGCCACCACAAGCCGGTTCAAACTGCTGTATTTCAATGTTGTGCTTAAACCCGATTAAGGACCTTCTGTTAACCTTTATGGTCATGTTTTGGGGTTAATCTTTTTGCATGTTGGGAAGTGATTAAAATGCAGGTATATTTTTGAAGCTGTTACAGAAAATTTGAGTTGACATGCAGAGGAAAGTTGAACTTGTATTTCGATTTTCTTTATTGTTCTTATTTTTTGTTGGGGGCATAACTTTTTATTGTAATTCATGAGTGTGTTTATTTTTCTTTCAATATGCAGGACAATGTTGTCATATTTTTTGCTAATTTAATAAAGAACAAAACAGGTACTACAGCAAAACACCAATATCCCACAACGACAGTATTTCATTATTTAATTCTCGCAAATGCAGATGGATACAATGTGTCCATTTAGTTACGTCATCAATCATCATCCCACCACGCCCTGCTTTTGCTCTCACGTCTTCCTTCCATGCTACTCTTAAGAGATGTCCGCACTCTAGTTGGAGCTGGTCGAGATGCTCCAGACACTCGGTTCATCCCAGTGAAGCCAAACTCTCCTTTGTACTTGAATGCACTTTGATCTCCACTTCTGAGTGTCTTTTTACTTTTTGGACCCATGTGTTTTGAAGACCTATCCCCATTCTCTCCTGGTCCATGACTGGTGATTTGTTGCTGGTTCTGGTTAAAGCCAACATGCTTCCTCTTGGGCACAAATTGTAGCGCCTCCTGCCATTTCCCTGTTTCTTTCATGCTCAACATGATGCGTATCATCTGGTCCAGGGTCAGGTTTTTGGCTCCCATCTCCCAGTGGAGGAACTCGTCCAGCGGTAAACGGGCTGTGGCCAATTTCAGACGCTTTGCGTTGGCCAGTGACAAGCCGGAAAGAATCGACCGGTCCACGAGAGCGCCGATGATGTAGACTTTGGAGTGGTCGAAGGTGCGGAGAACATTGGGGGAGTCTGCAGTGAGGTAAACAAGGCGATCGCGAGGAAACACGTCAACAGCGTGAGCCTCTGTGTTGGTGATGAGCAGACGGTCCCAGGTTTCAGCTCCATAGCGCTTGAGGAACTCCTTCATGTAGGCTCCATCTGGTTGTAGGTTACAAAAATGGAGATGGTAAGGCTCCTTGGCACGTCTGTTCCATCCTTCCACCTCCATCAGTTGGGACACTGTGTTTTCAATCTCCCGTCTGGACATATTGGACTCGTAGCTCATGTCAAGGACCAAAGGCTGGTCAAACAACATGGCCTGGATGCTCCTCCAGGCCAGCAGTCGGTCCATGTTGCGATCCCAGAACTGGAGTAGAAAAGTATTTCTAACTTCTTTCTGATCCCCATCTGTGTTTTGATCTCTCTTCTGCTCCAGCGATGCTTCCCTCTCCGCTTTCTTGAGTTGCTGCTTGTCCTTGCGTGCTCTTTTATGGATTTCCCTCAATGCCAGATACTTGAGGTACTTTTTTCGAGCTGACTTAGTGGTGAGCTCGGCAAAGATCTTCAACTCCTCATCAGAAATTTCTTGAGGTACCAGTTTACCAGCCAGCCGCCACATTGCAACCAGCTCCCGAGCTGCCTCCAAACTTGAACTTCCTTGTGGGACTTCATCCTCGCCACGTGTTTCATCATCCTCAGCATCATTTTGCTCAGCGGATGGAGATTGGGATTTCATGACGGATTTCCATTTGTCTAAATCGACAGTCTCCTTTTTGTGTGGACTCCCACTACTTAAGAGGCGACTTGGGAGACAGGGAGAATTGACTGGCGAAGCCCCGATCGCTTGCGTTTTGTTGACACGGTATAACGCAATCCTGCCAACTTGCCATAGTTCATTTGAATGCCGCTGAGTGAAGAGTCGTCGTAACATTTCAAACCTGTTGGTATAATGCGGATGTAGAGCTGGCAGCGGCAACACATGCAGCAAACCTTATTTGCACGAGTTGGGATGCTCCCCAGATCATTAAAGTACAAAATCCCATTGCGCCATTGGTATTACAGTCAATGGGTTGATTGATTATTTTGCGGGATACGCTCGGTAATGGTGTGGAGGTCACGTTATTTTTGCAGTGTAACGTTTTAAGATGTCGTACTGAAATGGCGAAGCGAGATGTTTTGTTGAATTTTGCGCCGCTTGAATATAATGTTTTGTTTAATTTCGCATCACTTAAATACAATAATAAATGTCTACAAATTTCCATTTTTGTATTTGCTATTACATACATTTTCGAAAAAGATAGCTATTTTTCGACTTGATGAATCAAGGCAATATATTTTCCCGCCGGTACACTCCCAGTGTTACACTCGTGACGACTTCCTCAGGAAGCAAAACACTTTTGCCGATCCTGAAAATGAGCTTATTTTTACCAAAATTGGTCTGCAAAAAAGATATAGACGACGTGATCAAGACAGTAGCAGAAAAGGTGGTAGTTTTGAGATTTGGGAGGGATGAAGACTCAGTTTGTCTCCAGCTCGACGAAATTGTAAATAATGCTCTATTATCTTGGTTGTTCACTATTTCTTGCCTGCCGACTAATCGCTGATTGTGTTCTTTTGTAGCTGTCAAAAACGGCACATGACCTGAGTAACATGGCCTCTATCTACATAGTCGATGTGGAGAAAGCCCCCGTTTACACCAGATATTTTGATATCAGCTACATCCCATCAACTGTGTTCTTTTTCAATGGACAGCACATGAAAGTCGACTATGGGTGAGACACTTTTGTTAAATGATAAATAAACATTGTGCCCATGAAGCTTGGTGCAAGTATGTAAAACTGACACCCAGGTTAAAGGTGTGCATGTATGCATTTAATTTCACTACTAGTAACTATCCAATTGGCCATCCGGTCGTCATGCTCCACGAACCAGGGTGTACTCTCATAATAATAATAAACATATGGTTTGATTCATATGTTATGGATTCTAATAACAGCATGGCTTACACAACAAAGCCTGATGAGTTTACATCAGTAGAGAAGCTAGGAGAAGTACAGATAAAAAAGTCACATCCTACAAAAAAAAATAACACAGAAAGATGTTTGTGCTTCCCTTCAGCTCACCAGATCACACCAAGTTTGTTGGCAGCTTCAAAACCAAACAGGATTTCATGGATCTTATTGAGGTCATATACAGAGGAGCCATGCGGGGGAAAATGATTGTCCAGAGTCCCATCGACCCAAAAAATATTCCCAAATATGACCTCTTGTACCATGGGATTTGAAATCAACAGCTACTCTGTGTAAGACCTTTCAACCACCGTTATGTTTTCGCTCTTAGCTAAAAGGTGCTGGTGGTAATTGTTATAGCTTGAGCGAGACCTATGTATTGATTCTTTTTTTGAAATAGGAAACAAGGAAACTTATATTTTAGAAGTGCCATCAATCAAACTGATGCGGCGGGATGTCTGAAACTTTATACTGCACTATATATGCATGTTTTGATCATATTCAGTGTTGTGATGTTTCCTATGGAAAACAGTGAGGTTTTGTGTGAAACTTGTATTAATACAAATGTTATCATTTTACAATAAAGTTTCTTTCCTGTCAAAAAGTCTATCTTAGTGTGTTGCGGGATAGGGACAACTAGAGAGAAATTTACCAACGGAATTTATGGATTTAGTGGTAACTTGTGGCTCTGTATGGTACAATTACTCACTGCATTTGTCTTTGTCGAACTTATAATGTTCGACAAAGACACTTTCCGGTGAAACATAAAGTGTAACTAAAGCAAGTTGAATAAGTAAGAAATTTATTCAGTGAAATCCAAACAACAGAAATTCTCATTCACTGGTCAATTCGCCAATGCCCACCACAATGCAAATGAAAGAATCACATGTAAACAGAGAATTTGGCAAAAAAGCTTTACTTTTAAATTTTGGTAGAAAAGTAATAAAGTACATGAGTACAGTAACGTCACCAAATTGTGTTTTGTTTTGTTTTACTGTCTGGGCCCATCAACAAGCGTTCTTCGGCGCTTTCTTCACACTCCTCCTCGACAGGTGGCGCTAGCAAAACACGGAACTACACGAGAAAGAGGGCGGAAGTGACGAAGGCAACCAGCGTCTGCGCACGACCTTGTGCAACGCAGAGTGTAGAATAATAAAAATAAGTCACTTAAAATGTTACTGCGGTGGCACTGAGTTGTGGTGTTTTAATTGTTATAGTCGTCTGTCAGGATTCAGAAGATGATCTCGCTCGTCAAGGCTGCTGTGGGTGGCGTGGCCGCCGTCTGCGCCCACGGTCACCAAAACGGTAACGAAATCATTTCTGTTGTATCATTTTACGTTTATTTCACGCGTCCCAATTTCATCGTGGGATAATTTATAATTTTTGCTTTTCGGTTTCTTTTTCTTTTTGGGGGGGGTGGATATTAAATGTCTTCACATGTGCACACAAAAAAAGCAACTCAACATTGAATCTTGTGATAATCATGTATAATGGCGCATTTATCAACACTTCCAGATGTTTGTTTTTAAAAATGCCAAAGTGATTCTTAAGTTGTATTCAATACACGCCTGCAGCGTTCTTGGTTTCCGAACAGGATGGCTATGTTTTGCGCTGCATGTGGCGAAACTCATGCCAATATCTGTTCCTACAGGTTTTCTGCACAATCACTTAAGAGTTCTAACTGCTGGCCTGAAGACATTTGAAATTCCACCTGACTACAGTGGTAACTGTTCCTCTTTGAACCCACACACCATGCTCCATGTATTACCCGAAGAATCTTGCCCGCATAATAACACAACGTGCCAGTGCGTTTTGTGACAGTTCTTTTGTTTTTGTTTTATTAAAGATGTGGTGTTGCCAGACAAACCCAAACTGAAGTTTATGAACAAGGTGCCCAATTTAAAAAAAGCCAAGAAGGAAATGAAGAAGCTACGGGACATTCAAGGCCCAGCTCGGGCAGCAAATACCTTCACAACTGGAAAGTATGCAATCGTGGTAAGGTCATACAGGGCGATATATTGTACGCTGGTCGAAATTAAATAATTTATATTAACATTTAACTCCCATCTGATGCTCAGGCAATGGGCGGAGGCTACCTCCACTGGGGTCACATGGAGATGATTCGTCTCACCATCAACCGCAAGATGGATTCCCGTACTACGTTTGCTCGCTGGCGCATCAATGCCCCTTACAAGCCAATCACACGCAAAGGGCTGGGTCAGCGCATGGGTGGTGGCAAGGGAGCCATCGACCACTATGTGACGCCGGTCCGTTTTGGTCGCATCATTGTGGAAGTGGGAGGAAAGGTGGAGTTCGCGGAAGTGCAGCATATTTTGACTGAAGTGGCGAAGAAACTTCCTTTCCCTGCAGATGTGAGACTACAAACGTTGTACACTCACCAGACTAGGAGAGCTGTAACTGTTCACTCTATTAATTATTACAATACTGTGCCTCCAACAGGTGATGAGTAGAGAAAGCCTGGAAGCCTTTCATCAGAATCAGGCCAATATGGAGGAGAACAACCAGAACCCGTGGACCTTCAAGCAGATTGTCCAAGGAAACATGCTTGGTATCAGGAAGGTCCTCAGCCCCTTTGACCTAAAACATCAGGGACGCTTCACAGGCAAATTTTACAACCCAGGAAGGGTATGACAGATTCACAAAGACGGACCAATCATGACAATGTGTGTCCTTCGCTTCAATGAGAAGAACCTCGACTTCCAAAGACTTTGGCTTTTTGAAATACACATAACTCCTTTTTGTATTATGTATTTTCATTTGTGCGTGTGTTCATTTGCGTTGTCCTCCTATCCTGTAAAACTCCTTTGATTTATTATCATCAATAAAACCAGTCAGTTGAGGTGAAATAAACATTTTGACTCAATTGCATACACAAGCGTATCTTGGCACAGGCTTTATCACAGTATTTATCGAGTAGCATGTCCTGAAACTTTTTAATTGTGCAATACGTGCAATAGTATGTAATACGGGTTAAAATAATTCCCAGCAGTTATCCCACAATTGGAATGTGTATACTTACAGTCAGATAACAATTTTAATCCAAGTAAATATCTTTATTCCAAAAAAATGTCATCAATTGGCAAGCCTTGATCTAAAGTGAGCTGGTGGTACGCGGACTCCCTCTAGTGGGACAGTATAGTATGCACGGTTCTTTTTTTTTAAGGTCAGTGTTATGTTTAAGCACTGTATAATGTTACAGTAGCTTACAAGAATCTTATATGAAACTTTTTTTTTTAGGAATGTAACGTGTTTTTTTTAAACAGGCCAACAAAGGTCTTCTATTTCATGTTGGCCATGAAATATATTTTGTATGCCCCAAATCTTGACTCACAGGTAGCGATACAACTCCGTCTCCTTTGTAAGGGACCATAATGGTACGATCTCGAGTGACTTGGTTGCAAAGTTAAGTAACACAGGGAATCTAAAGGGAATTGCATGTTTTGTGTCGATAATAACGATAAAGGCGTGTTGGCTAGAAAGCGACATGTACCTGAGAAGATAGTGTGAGGGGGGTGATAGATTAATATACGCATGCGCATTTGTATATCAATGGATAAAACCTGGCGGGGAAAATGGTGTGCTGTAAATAAACGCCCACGACATTTTGAATGTTGTGAATAATCAAACGGTTTATTGTGATTTGTAACGCTACAAGTGACCCTATATTTGGAACTATTAGGGACATAATCGCTAATAGAAATGAAGCCTTTGCGTGGTTCTCATCGGGAAGCATCAAAAATACCCCGCTTGAAAAACAAGTCTAAAAAGAAGACTCACCCAGTAACCGATCACCCGGTAAGACAAAAGTAACGTTTCTGATTCATGTCATGTCGACACCGGCTGTCGCTTCTCTGACAGCCTTATTATATTTCGCTTTAGGATTCGCCGCCCGCTGACGACAACAATGGCGCGACCGAAAGACGCAGCTCGACAAAAAAAAGAAAAGGTCTGAATATCGTGTTCTTGATGCACTGTAGGCACGAATGTACACAGTTTCAAGTGATTACTTCTACAACAGTCCTAGAAAATCACAATGTCCCATCACCAATGACTTATTTGGTCATTGAGAGCTACAGCATGTTACAGTCTTGTGAGTGCGTCTTACGTGCTTGTCTTGTCTCCTTCTTGCATCTTCTGGACAGCTTCCGAAACTGCCCCCAAAGTCAAAGTTTCGAAAAACCTCAAGCAGATCCAGAGATCCTCCATCATTGCACTGGAGAATGTGATGAATATAGCAATATTGTGAGTTTGGCTCTGTTTTGGGGCAACTTTACAGTTGTACAGGGTGTCCCGTAAGTTTCCATACATATTGTTTGAAACATTTTCAAGTTCACCCCTAATCCACATACCCGCCGATCCACAGCACCCCACCCCGGCGACATTTTTTCAGGGCTTGTCCTTCAAACATCATAGGCATCTTGAAAAGGGGATCCTGCTGTGATCGACCGCCATAAAGTTAGGGAAAGTTAAGCTTGCACAATGACTCTAGTTGTAGCTTGGTACTACTGTCAAGTATATTAGAGAAATAAAAATGGTTTGAAGGGAAAAAAAAAATTCTTCTGTATGGAAACTTTTTGGACACCCTAAATAAGAAAATGTAAGTGCAATGAGACTCTTTACATTATTTTCAGGACAACTCTTGGTTTGAGACGAAAAGAGAAGAAGGAGAGCCAGGAACATCTAAATATTGTGAAAAAAAGGTGAGCCATACTTTGGTAAGATTTGTACAAACCCTCTCAAGCTATGTGGGATAAGCAGAAAAATCGTTCAGGAATTACCTTAAAATAATACATTCCTGCCAATTAATTGGGTCAGAAGCGAGTCACTGTCATGACTCCATCAAGGCCAGGTTTGACATGACATCCCTTTTTTAGGTTCTTAATTCACTGTGCAGAGCTTCAAGTTCCAGTGCAGAAGCACGACGAGTTAGGGCATTCGTGGCAGCGCCGCCACCGGGAGGAGAGCAGGAAGCATGAGGCTGGAAAGCAAACTCTGACTTCCCTGGAGGTGAGCGTTTCCGACGGCGCTTCAGATCTCACTGCTTTCGGTGTCCAAGCTGTCGGCTGCTCATGCCATGAAGTTGATCGATGTCACAAATACAATCTTATCAGATGCGTATATTTGGAAGACACACTCATTTGCCATGTGCGCTTGTGCCAGCCTGAAATATTTTGTGTTTCTAGGAAGACCTGAAGGCAGTGGTCAGCGCGCTGGAGAGCACCGAAGAGCAGAAGTCTTCTTTGGAGCATGCATGCAGTTTTCTTCGAGAACAACTGGAAGAGGAGGAGGAGAAGGCTAAGGAGGTGAAAGACATCAAGTTACATATTCTGAAATTACGGAGCGAAAACAAACCCAACTCAAGTGAAAAGTTAAAAGATACTGAGGGAATGGGCAAAATGGCCCAAAGATAAGCACGGCGTCACATTCAAACACATCTGAAGCTGTAATTGCAGCCAAAGGTACATCAAGAAAGTGGTGAGCAGAGGCTATGAATACTTTTCGCCGTGTACAGTGATCTGGCATAGCAAATGTGAATAAAGGATCTGCGGAGAGATGGGCGGCGTTGTGCCGCCGTGTATGACGCTTGGTCTCGTCCTGTCAGATCTTGCAGAGAAGCGAGCAAGCGGTCCTCGCCCTCCCTTCTCACCCGCCTCGGACAGAAGAAACGACCTTAGAGGTAAGCATGAATGGCGCACACTTTTGAAATCGTATAAATGTGTTTCACAAGGACCCGTTGCATCATAGCTGTTTTCATTGTTAAACCACTCGCTCTCCAGAAAAATGCGGTTAAAATGGCTGAGTTGCATTTCCTTCCTAGAGGAAGTTCTAAATTGCACTGATGGAGTAACGTGCTAAGACTATTGGGTAAAAGCCACTTCTGCCACTTGAAAAACAAAACAAAACAAAACAGGCTCAAAAATACTTCGTCAGTGCTTTCAAATGTTTATTTTTCCTCAGGCTCTTTTGAGAAAACAGGTCCCAGACAAAGATTGTGAGACCGTCTCGCGCGAGCTGGAAGAAATCTTGCAGAAGTCAGAAACAGAAAAAAAAAAATGCCATGCACCCAACTTACACAAGCACATCAACAACATGTAGACCAGCTTTTGTCAATTTGAATTGTTCACTGTTGCTTCTTGTTGATACCGTGTTTTTTTTTTTTTAAAGAAAGTCTCAAGATGTGTACAGAAGTGTGATGTAGCATTGCAGATGTATTTTGGAATAGCTGCAGTAATTGTGTACTCGGAGACACTTTTTTACAAATGACGTGTAGAATTCTACAAAGTCTACATTTGCACAAATAAAAGTATTCCCACACCAAATATTGAGAAGCTCCCAATCCTTTACTCTTTAGCACATTATATTATGTGCCACATCTCCACATTTTTACACATCAACTCCATTTGTCCAGGGTGGATGTTTTATGTGTTTATGTGTGGAAGTTTTGTCTGATTGATCCAGAAGACCGTCTGTGAGGTCAGACGTTACCGATGTTGACTCACAATATTAAGTTCAGTTCACCAAATATTGAGAAGCTCCCAATCCTTTACTCTTCAGGACATTATATTACGTGCCACATCTCCATTTTTATACATGTTTCATGTGTTTATGTGTGGAAGTTTTGTCTGATTGATCCAGAAGACCGTCTGTGAGGTCAGACGTTATTGATTTTGACTCACAATATTAAGTTCAGTTCACCCCAAAGTTGTTTTGAGGGCAGGACTCTCAATTTCATCCGCAGCACACTCATCAAACCGTGGTTTGCGGAACTTGATTGTCATGCTGCAACACAAAAGAGTCTTCCCACCAAGTTGGAAAAATATGGTGATGAAACAGATTCAGGGGGAATCAACATGGCAGTCAATCAATGGCAAGATGTGTCCCAACACTAGCATCCAGCATCTATACGGTCTAATTCAGAGATGGGCAACCCGCAGCCACACTCTGATATGTGATAGCAAGCATAGTCGCTCAACAATATGAAAACGTTGAGTTTATTTTTGTGGAAAACCCCCAAAACAAAATCCGGTCAATCAATGGCAAGATGTGTCCCAACACTAGCATCCAGCATCTATACGGTCTAATTCAGAGATGGGCAACCCGCAGCCACACTCTGATATTATGTGATAGCAAGCATAGTCGCTCAATACGAAAACATTGAGTTTATTTTTGTGGTAAACCCCCAAAACAAAATCCGTTCGCACTTAATGTTGGTTTCTTGTTCAGCAGTTTTGTGCCGTCCTTGAATGGCAACTTTTATTCAAGGGACCACTTTGCACTGGAAAAAAAAAACCCGACAGTCTTTGCTTATTTTATTCTGTTGTTTGCTTGGTTAAGATAGTGGAGCTTTATGCGTGCATTAAAAACGTACGGTCAAAAATGAAATATATCAGGAGCACGTATTTTGTATGTGTGCACATCTTTTCTCCATATTCAAATTAGCATTTTTATCTCACGCGCGCGACGCGCTGTGTCGCCCCCCCCCCCCCAGTAGCACTGATGAAAAATTGTTCTTCCCTCCATTGAAGTTGCCCCCATCCCTGCTCAAGTTTATGTCAAAACAGGAGGCCTTCTAATGAAAGGAAATAGATTCTATTTTTATGTGCAGCAAAGAAGAAAAACTTACCAAGCTTGTCTCCCCCCCCCCAGTAAATGACAATGAATGTGATCTTTGTAAACAGTAGTGCAATTATCAACAAGACCGACCTCACCTAAATGCGTCTCGGTCCCCACTCGAACCTTTTAACGTGAATAGAATTGAGCCAGATGCTGAGAAACAGTCAATATCACATTGCGACTGGATCGATTCCGATCAATGAAACAAATAGTGTGAGTTGCGTTTGCTTTGAGTCCGCTTGCTAAATCTGCGAGTTTTTGAGTGATCTTTTGCGAATGGACTCTGTGGAGTCATCGTTAAAGAGTCGTTCGATGGTGGAGGTGACCGAAGCTCGGACGGCACGGCCGAGGCCTCGGGCGGCGAATACGTAGAGGACGGGGTTGAGGGCGCTCTTGGTGTACACGAGGTACAGAGAGATGTACGTTCCGTAAGACGCGCTCTTATAAAGTGCGGCCGCATCCGGTCGTCCTTCGGCCAGGGCCCGCAGGAATCGGCACACAAAGTAGGGCACCCAGCATATGAGAAAGAGCAGCATGGTCAAAAAGAGCACCTGGTACATCCTGGACATCCTGCGTGAAGCCGACGGGGACGAAACGGTTGGGCTAACGGGCACGGATTGCCGAATCGTCAGCAAGATGGCCAAATTGCTTCCCAAAAACACCAGCAGGGGCAAGATGAAACCCGCTACCGTCTCGGTGACGAACAGCCCCGGGTCAA
>NW_017805496.1:2162198-2292787 GCF_001891065.2 Hippocampus comes | reverse complement strand
AAGGCCGACATGTACAAACCCAAGCCTCGCAGGAACATGACCAGCCGGCATAAGGCCAAACCGAACGGCCAACTGTTGTTGTGAGCCAGGTATCCCAACATGAGGGGCGTCCGCAGGATCAGCACCAAGTCCGCCAGCGCCAGGTTGAGGACGTAGGTTCGGAAACTGCTGGCGGCGCGAGTCTCTTCCTTGCTGCCTCTGCGGATGAGACGGCGTTGCCGTTGTCCGAGCGCCCAAACCACCAGCACGTTTAAAGGTACGCCCACCTTAAGGTAAAGAAAAAAAAACAAAACACAAAAGTAAAGAATGGTCGTCAAGCTGCCTCAAAAATCTGATACGCAGATCAAGACGCAGCCATCTACAGACATAAAACTTAGCTTGCGGAAATTACTAAAAGGAGGTACGGTGCAAGTACAACATTTTAGAGAACAAGATTTTTAAAATGCTTTGAAACACCTCAATCGTAGGTATGGGAAACATTTTTAACTGGGATTTAAAGACATTTTTATGTGGAGCTGAGTTCACTTGTATTGGCATCTTATTCCATTTGTGAGCAGCATAACAGCTAGATGCCGCTTCACCATGTTTGCTTTGAACTGTGGGTTCCATGAAGTGGCCCAAGTTTGCAGACCTCAGAGACCTGCTGGGTTTATGTTCCAATAGGATTAAAGTTGGACACCCTGACTTACACCGTTCAGCGATTTATAGACCAGTTGCATCATTTTAAAATCTAAATTTGGGGTCATACGGTCCTTGATTTGTTTTCAACAATGAAACAACACCTTCATTGAACTGTTGTTGTATGCGCCCCCACCCCGCGCCTGAGTTTCCTCCAAATCTCCATTCCTTAATCCTACCAAGACATTTTGGAAAGTTGCGTTAAAGATGGTAGCAAGAAAAGCAAAAAAAAAAAAAAATACTGTCTTGCTCAATTTTTGTGATTAATTGATTTGGAGCAAACAAATGCTTATCATATCGGTCAAAAGTAAATTTAAAAAAAAAAAAAAAAAAGGAAGATTTCCTTTCCAAATGGAAACAACAAATCCTTGACGTCAACACCACCACCTCAACTAAAATGCGCCGGGCCGGCGCTGCCTCTGCACACTCGACAGGTCGGTTCATGTCCTGTTTTTAAGTCCTCAAATGCACTTTTCGTTTTGGTCTTTTATCCCAGTTTGCAATGACGAGTTTTATTGTTTTATGTTGCTTCATGTTACGACTCATGTTTTTCTGGAGTACGCCGAGAAAACCCACACGCGCACGTGGAGAATCTGCAAAGCTCCCGACTGTGATGCTGACGCTCAAAACACTCTTCCGCAGTTGGACCTCACAGTGGCATACGTGTAGGACATTCTGAAGCGGCGAACAGCTCCAAAGAAATCGCTTCATTCGTGAATGACAAGGATTGTCTTTTCAAAAGCTCCTGATGATGCTGGGAACCGGGGTTGGAAGAGTTGTGGATTTTTCATGACAGTTCCTGTCTATTTGGTGTGATTTTTTTTTGTTCTTTCAATTCAGTTCGTTTTTTATTTGTTTTTAAGAGCGAAGGTTTTTTTTTTTGTTTGCTTCAAATTTTTATTGGTCTTTATTTTATTGAAAATGTTTCATTTTACATTTGGTTTGATTAGTTTTAGTATTAGTTTTAGTTTTTTGGAATATATGGAGTGTCTGTTGTGTGCAAGTTCAAAAAAAAAGAAAAAGAAAACACAAAAGCAAACTATAATTCAACTGGTTAGCCTTACTTCTTCTGTACAGATGTAAAGCAATATCAAAATAAACCCATTTAAAATGGCAGCTAATTTTTACTGTAATTATAGTTCCTTTTGTAAACATCAGATGTACTGGTCAGTCTTCATTTTTTAAAAAGCATTTTCATTTTTTATTTCACTCGGGTAACAAGATATTTATTTTGGGTTAAGTTATTTCTTTAGTTAACCTCGTTAGGAACCCAAGCAAGATTGGGACCTCGGAACCGTCGAGGCAGACCACGTGGCTGCCATGTTGCCCCGAAAGTAACGACTTCCATATCGTATTTCTTTAAAAAAAACACTCTGGGCCATCCTGCAGACACAGAGGAGATATTTATGAATAAAGGGGATCCGTCACCCACCAGGAAAATGAGCAGGGTAGCAGTAATCTGGACTCCTCGGACTGCCTCTGCCTGCCAAAAGCTGCTCGGGCTGTTTGCAAGTTTTTCCACCTTTTGTGTTTCATTCATGGCAGCCATTGAGGGCATCCTGATGCTGAAACAGTGACAAAGTGCGTCATCTTGAATGTGCTTGATTCATCTTGTTCACAAAACTCACTTGCCATGTAACGTGAACAAAATGCACGATTGCATACGAACGCGGGTGTCTTGTGCAACTTGCCGAAGATTTCCACATCACCCCCTCGCCCGTATGTATTTACCGCAAACTTCTGGTTTGTTTGCAAAAGGGACTGCATCGTGTCTCAAATCTCAAAGCATGTACTTTTGAGGCTTGGTGTTATTCCTACCCAACTTTCTTGCATGGCGCCATCCGCGTGCCGCATAACTACATCTTGAGCTTCCCGTCATATAAGGGTGCTTATGCAGCGGCTAGTTTGTTGACACGTTCAGATTCAATCAACGAAACACATTGTGTGTTGTGCACCACGCTCAATGTTCTAGTACAAAGTCATGACTAAAGAGTCAAGAATGTGTGATTTCTTGGAGCCAAAGCCGCCTTGGGGGCCTCTTCTTCAAACATGCGCCTACACCCCGCCTGTTTTTGAGTCATTTGGGCAAGGGAACAGAATACATACATGAAGTCACACCTACTTTGCTCTATAAAATATGAACACAGAATCATTGGCTTTTCCTTGACAGCATGCGGTGCATTTGTTCAGGGGTACATTTGTAGCGCACGCGGTAAAGCCAAATGATTGCGTGACCCCAAAAAGTCAGCGACGATCCAAAACGAAATGTGCAAATGAAAAATGTGTGCCTTACCTGCTTTTTGGTGTGCGAGATCTAGCGAGAGACAGAGAAAGAAGGAGAGCCGTGCGACGATTAAAATTCTCGCTCTCGCTCTCTTTCCCTCTCTGACCCACCTTTCTTTCCTGTGTGCGATTGCTTCATAGGCATCCTCCTATGAACGCCGCTACAACATGTATTCCACAATCTGATTTTTTTTCTTCTCCTAGGCATGCTCATTTGGTAAAGCTGCACGGAATGCACTTAAAAAAAAAAGACTGCAAATATTTCAAAGTTGCAACCGTATTTGCAAAATCTCCCAAGATTCGTTTAAGCTTGTCCAGGATTTCGTTGACATTTTTTTATGTCACAACAAAAATGACACATGCATTTGTTTTTACATTTTTCCAGGAATATGTAATCAGTCCACATTGCGTTGAATGCCAGCGAGATCGCGTTCTTGAGATGACAATAAAAGCATTTTGGGATTCTAAAAAAAAATAAATAAATAAAGCGAACGCTGTTGATAGCAATGCAGTCGAATCTCTTCATTATTTGTATTCTCGAATCTCAGACGAATAAAACCATCCTGACGCATAGCTTTCTATTTTAGAAAGTTTGAAGACCATTATTTGCTCCCGGACATTTTCCTCTCACAGTCTTTTGGATTATTTGTGCGTGCTTTAAATTTTAGTGAGTTATTCCGCATCGTTCACAGCCATTTAGATACTGTCCTGATGATGTAAATTCCCAATGTTCCGACTTTTAGGGATTTTCCAAATCACTCTGTAATTCTCAATAGAATTCATACAATATTAAAAACACGATCAAATGAAGCAAAACGAGTTGTGTCATCTTCTAAATAGCAGATAGTTCCACTTTCAGAATCGGAAAGAAAATTGGAATGGGTTCATCTGCAATAGCCGACGCTCTCCTATAGATGTCGCTACTATTCCGTTTTTTTTTTCATGTGTGGCCCATGAGAAAAAAGAGAAGGTGGGTGACCTCAAATGATTGCAAATTTGAAATGTGAAAAGTACACGTTTAACAGTTTAATAATATAAATACTACTACTACTACTACTACTACTAATAATAATAATAATAATAATAATAACAATAATAATAGCATGTATTCTTATTGCATCCTTGAATTTGAAACTGCATATTGTTTTCTTTTTTTCACAGCTCAACACAATAGCAATCGATGTTCGTTCCGTATTTGAATAATTTGGCCCTTTTATCGCCACTACATTTCAGATAACAATTAACATGAGGGCGTCTCAAACTTGGTTTTGTTTCCTCGTTTGTTTTTGTGCTCACCTGTTGTCATCCATCTTGTCCAGGTGTTCCTTGTTGTCTCGTCAGCTTGCTTGGATTTAGTTTCCTGGGTTCTGTCGGTCTTCGTCGGGTCGTTGTGTTACTGTCCTGTTGTCTTGGTTCTGTTCAAGTCATGTTTTGTTTCTCATAGTCGTGATTCAGTTACTGATATTTTGTTACTTTGAAGTTTGATCTTTTCAAGACTTTGTTAATGCTTTCGATTCAGTTTTTCCAATGTTTTGTTCATACATTTTGTTCAGTCCACCTTGCTTTTCCTGCCTGCCTGCTTTCTGGGGCCTCTACCATCATGATGACGAATAAAAAGGAAAAGTAAAAATGCACCGAATTCAGATAACATGATCGGGCAAACTTATTCATGAGAGCAGTATCGGGGAAAAAAAAGAGATAATTCAGATCAGTTTTCCCCTAACTTTATTTGTGTGTTTAAATTGCACAAGCTCAATCAAAAGATTTCAGTTGTTTTGCTGATACATTTTATTGGATTTTATTTTTAATATTTGGAAATTTGAAAGACAGTTTTCAATCACATATATCGATGAAATCTTTTTTTATTTATTTGTATTTGTCATACCAGTATTTTATGTCATACGGTTTGGTTAAAAATTTCCCCCCAAAAGTATGAGCTTTACTGGAACAAAATGTCCCAAAAATATTTGAGCTTTGTTGATACTCATAAAAAGTGTCACTGAAATTTTTTTGAAATAACCGAATCAACATAGTTTATGTAGTTGTAGGCTATAACATGCCAGTGACTTGTTTGTGTCTCTTGTTTGCCGACCTGACAACTTAAACATGTTGCAATATATGCTATGTTTTTTTGCTGGGGGAAAAAAAAACTTTCCTTATTTATTTTAAGATGTGTAATCACCAGGAATACAGCTGCTAACTTGATGGATCGACCAAACACAGAAAATATCTTTAATTTGTGGAACTGAATCGTGAGGAGCTTGACTCTTTTCCCCTCTTAAGACCACCCACGCTTCCTTTAAATCTGCTAATTTTAGATGCAGGGTTCAAATCGGGGAAACCAAATGTTTTGATGTTACAGAATGAAAGACGACGCTGCGTTGCTGCACTTTGGGGCTCATGGTGTGAGTCGAATATATTGGTTTGCTGTTGAAATGATGCACTTTCTGGACTTTCTGCGGTAAATGCAACTTTTCAATTTGCTCTCCAGATAGCGTGATATTTTGATTTCTGTTCCTTGAATATAATAATCATGTCTTGATGAGAAGAAAGCAAACGCTGATCGTCCCCCTTCAAACGCCACACGCGTCTGAAAGAGAGCAGGTGAAATGTTATCAGATGATATCAGCTGGATGTCTTTTGAACCTTTTGCTGAAAACACAGATGACGGAAAACGGTGTAACGTCATCTATGAAGCCCACGTGGGGGGGAAAAAACACTGAGTGATTCATGCAAAGAGTTTAAGACAGCAAAAATGTTGCTCAGTGATCAAACCTCCGTGGTGAATTTCCACATCGCAGGGGCCCCCCCCTTGATTTGTCGACTCTTCCCCCACCCCCTCATGCCAGCCAGTCAACTACAACTACTTTCACATTTGCTTTCCTGATTCAATCGCCGGCATGCTGTTTGTTTCTACAAAGGATGCAATCGGACGGTTTGCATGTGGACTACCATTTAATGCTTGTGAGAGTCGATGGGGATGCACCTAGTGTTCTCTGAATCATATCGCTATGTCTTGGTCGTTGGGTGATCACATGCAAACGGTGCACAGCGCTGACCTGGGTGAGAAGGCATAATGAGGATTGAGCACTCACTTACAGTCATTTAGTGGAAAAGAGTGGCTTTCAAAATCCCCATGATGGGACACTCCCATCACTGACATTTTTGGTTCAATTCATCTCAGCACCTGACACAATTAAATGTGTAAGTGTGGAGAGTTTAGCTTTGTGTGCATGCCAAACTCATTGTTCCCACGCATTATTTTAGATTCGCCTATGCGGGGATTTATAAACATTGCTTTTTTTCTTGTCCAGAGAGGCAAACCGTGACGTAATTAGCACAATGCTACTACGTCTGTTGTGTTTGGTTTTGCCATGTTAAATTGGATGGAAAGATGCTTTGCATGAAGCCAGAGTAGCTGTTGTGTCAAAAGACCTTAAGAGTTAATTGCTCGTCATGCTCGCAGTTGTGGTGTTTAACGCTACACGGCAAAGGCTGAATTTAGCATGCTAACATGCTAACGTCATGCTCGCAGTCGTGATTTTTAGCGCTTCGCAGCAAAGGCGGAAGTTAGCATGCTAATATGCTAACATCATGCTCACAGTCGTGATGTTTCATTCTACACCAGCGAAAGCTGATGTTAACATGCTAACATGCTAGTCATTGAACGCATCAGAAAGAACTAAGTTTGTGGGTGTAGTGTAGTTTGTCAGATGATTGATTTGATAAAAATAAACAAAGCAGTAACCTTTGAATTTGCTCTCCAGATCGTGTGATATTTTGATTTCTGTCCCTTGAACAGTTGACAGTAAATGGCAGTCTGATGCTAGCATTAGATGAGTATTTCCAATACTTTATTGAGCCTAGGCATATATTTTACAATAAAAGAAACCCTTGCACACGTCAAAGCATAAAGTATTAGATGACTTCAAATACGTTTTTATTGTGTTGTACGAATGGGAACATAATGAGCATAATGAGGCACAGATTAATTTTACCCTCCGCCATCTAGTGAAAGAGCAGTGATTTGTTCGGTCTGTCATTATACAGTGATCCCTAGCTACTTTGTGGTTTGTTTATCGCGGGTTCAGTGCATCGCGGATTTTTTCAAACATATATATATATATATCTTTTTATAAAATTTTTTAAATATACATGGAGTACAGTACTGTATATGTTGCTCTATGTGACTCGCTGTTGTTTTGCAGCTTCTCGCGGACCGTTTGCGGACTTTAAAAAAAACTTTTTTTTTTTACCCGTTTATGTTAATTGGACGCTACTTCGCGGATTTTCGTTTATCGCGGGTGGTTTTGGTCCCCATTAACCGCGACAAACGAGGGATTACTGTATATAGTGTGTCACTGGCACAGTTAGATGAACAGAGATACAGTATATGTAGTAATTGCATAATAATATTTGGACCAAAGTGAAATTGAACCATTTTCTACGGGAGTTGGGAATCACTGCATTAGACATGAGTGTTTATCAAATCAAAGGTCGGGCAGGAGCAGGGATCAAAACCCACGGGAGACCATTAAAGACTCCACACAAAGGGAAGGTGTCCATCTAACTAAGGAGTTAAAAAAAAATTGTGCACCCATTTTCCCAAATGCTTCATGACCTAATTACATAAGTGCGTTACTGATCTACCGTATTTTCTTAGTGTTCCCAGCATAACTGTAAATAACCTGGTAAGATTCAAGAAATGAAAACACATCACTTCTGTAGGCAGCATTTACATACAGGACACATGGCAATTGGCAACAAAGTTTTGCTATGTGATTTTCTTGATACTCTTTCAAAGGGGGTTTCACATGAGTCACGTACTAATGTTTAAAAGACACTCACATTCAGATGCGCTGCTCTCAGGGCAGAGGGAAGAGACGCAGTCAACTCGCACCCGTTGGGGAAAGAGGAAGTCAGGCTCCATCAAGACAGGTCAGTGAATACCTAACACGCAGCAGCCATTCCAAAACATCTCTTGGCTTTCTCGTCATATTTTAGTTCGTAACAGCGCCGACATTGAAACAACAGAGTACAATGTTGAATTGTTTGATGCTGTCACAGAGTTTGGTATCTTTTTAAGCAACTTAAGGTTGACTGTTCAAAATGATCTCTTTCAGCATTCCACCAAAAGCGAGTCGGGCACGTGGGTGATGATCACAAAAGTCTCAGAATGAAGTTAATGCTAATCGTGATAGGGGTTGATTTCATCGGACACCTGCCATTGTTAGCATTAGCTTCAGTTTGGGAGCAGCCGTGAAAGATCATTGGAGCTCATTGCCACGACTGAGGAATATGGGCCAGAAATAAAAAGCTCCAAAAGGTACCAGCTGCGTGGAGCAACTTTTGGCATTTTCTTTCTGACACCGCCATGATTGCGAGACCCTTTTTTTCAGCATGTAGTTGTTGAGCCCGTATAAATAATTGAATCAGAAAGGATGACCTTTTATGATCTGTTTCCTTTCTTGTGCCCTCTTAGCGTCATGACAGTTTATGTGTTCAGCATTTGTTTGCTAACATGATCATCTATAAAATCGCTGTTTTCGTATTTGAGATGTATTCACTGCTGTGAAAGGAGGGTTCGCTTTAGGACCGTCACATAAATAAAATATAGACGTATCTTAGGGTTGATTCAGCTCATGAAATTGCAGTCGTACGGTATGTATTTATGCATGTTTACAAAGTGCCACTGTGCATGCTGACTTTATAGTCGGCAAATTCCAACGTTTAAAAGAATTCTAAACATGTAAGATGCTCAGCACTTTGAGCGTATGCCGCTCTCTCTCTCTCTCTCTCTCTTCAAGACACAAACACATTTGTGATGCTTTGGCCTTGTCGTAGAAGATCATGTCATCTTTTAAAACACTATGTCATTAGTTCAGAGTTCCCTAAAAATGGGGATTGCTGCATCGTCTTCCGAAAAGCAGATTTCAAACTCCATCCCAATGTGGCCAGCAAAATTTCAAATCAGGCACAACAATATGACGTGTTCGTTTCACTTTATTTTGATTGACTTTGTTGAGCCATAAATGTCTGTTCAAGAGATCCAGCCATCCATTTTCGAGACCGCTTCGCCCAGAAGCATCCAAACAATGGCCCGGGGGCCATTTTTAAGCGACCCGCATCATCTACTCAAAATCTCATCTGACACTAATGAATTTATTTTATATACTGCATTGCTTTTCTAAATGCGCAAAGTTTAAATAAGTAACGGGGTTTCTCTTCATAACACTGTGGTGATAAAGAGAATTATTTTCACAAGCAAAAATGGCTTTTTGGCTTTTAATCTGATCAATCTTCTGGTGAATAATAGTAGAAGCAAACATATTCATTGATTCCTTGACTTCTTTATGGAAAAATTTCAAATGGAGGCTCAATTATTCGTGGCTTCACAGCTTGTCTAAAATTCTCCCTGCATGTTTATTGTGTGCGGACGCTTGAAGGTCACGGGTACAGGCACAAACGTCCTTCACGGCGATGTGCTGCCTGCAGCGGCGCCACGAACATTAACCAGGCACTCAACAGACACTCCTTGAGGTTCACCTAGCCAGTCGAATGAGATCTCATTTTATAAGAACAGTTTGCTTGACAGGGAGACATTTTCACAAAAGAAAAAGCTTAACCTCAGGCTGCGTTCTGAGCCACCCAACCAAGAAGGTGGGACATGGGCTGCATTTCACGATGACGGCAATTCCCAACTCTGTATGTCGTGCCCTATGTGTGTGTGTGTGTGTGTGTGTGTGTGTGTGTGTGTGTGTGTGTGTGTGTGTGTGTGTGTGTGTGTGCGTGTGTGTGTGTGTGTTTGTGTGTCTCATGCACTGATTCGCTATCGCTAACAGCTAATCAGAACGGTTTGAACACTCTAAATGTGTATGAGTGTGATGTGATGTTTGTCACTGTGTGCCCTGCGATTGGCTGGCAACCGGTTCAGGGTGTCCCTCGCCTACTTCCCCGAAGACGGCTTGGATAGGCTCCAGCATGCCCGCCCCGCGACCCTTGTGAGGATAAAGCAGATCAGAAAATGGATGGATAAATGGCTCATTCATTCAAACGACATCTCAAAAATGCAATGAGACAAAAATCTCTTCACTGTTCTAAATGTTGCTTTTTACTTCAGTCTGTTCCTGCTTGTATTATGCGTTTGTCCGCAAGACCGGCGCTCGTGTGTGTTTTATTTCATGAAACCATGACTGTGGATGATATGTTCAAAAATGACTTCTCAGTCACATTGTTTGCTTGCCATAGAGTGAAAGTAATGCTTGTGATTGATGTTGACTGTAAGAAACCATTCATTTTAGACTTGATCTTCAGAGCAGTTGTACATCTATTAGTGTATTTCATATACGTTATATATATTGAATCAATGAGTCATTCAATGTGTGAGATGAGATCATCAATCCTTTACATTATGCTCACAGTACTCTGTGACTTTTTTTTTTTTGTGATGCAGTGTGAATTTCTTCTCATGAGAATATGTATAGTATGTGCTTTGGCTCAATAAAAGATGAGAAACACTGCAGTGTGATGCGTGTACTGGATCTTAAGAAGCCAATGCAAAGCGCACGACTCAAAGAAACAATCTGCAATGAAACATGATTATTCTGCCATGCAATCATTTTGCAGTCCATGAATCTTGACAGCTGCAGACTTAATTAAATTATGAATGATCAAAACTGGGTCCCGTACCATTTCCAAGGATCCAATGTGATGCGAGCGTGTCTAAAATGCGCCAACCAACCCGGGTGGCCCCCCGCACGCACGAGCCGGCAAAGGGGCGGGCCGGCCGCTCAGCTGATGGCTGAGCTGCTCCACACACAGCACACAATCTCTCATTCCTCGCTGGGCGAATGTGGTCACGCCAGACCTTTTCCTCGCCAATTACTCCCAATGTGGAAGGCTTCATGAACTTGCGGCCGCAACTTAATGGGGCATCTCGCCGCAGGATGCACCTGACGGCGCCGCACGCGCACGGGCAACGCACGTTGACCTGCCCCCGCCGCGTGTTATGGTAGCCAGCCCGCGCGTGGGTTTTGTCCCGTGATGGGGAGAAGAATCACGTGGAGCCACGGTGCCGTCGTCCTGCTGGCCTTCCTCATGAGCTCATGTCGGGCCATCACTCTGGACTCCATCCTCTGGAGCAGCGGCAATACAAAGTGGGTACTTTCTCGTATTTGTTATGATGGTCATCTTTGCACAACGGGGATGGACTTACTATTCGTGCATTCATGAAACGATTTGCCCATGATTTAAATGTTTATTGGTGTATAGTTTAAGGCTTTGTGTTTTCTTTTTTTTTAATCAAAGTGGCCACCTGCATAATTGCTGGCACCCCTGGTTAAGACATGTTAGAAGCCTTCACACAAAATCAAGTTTTATATCATACTGAAAATGGTAGAAATTGGTTCACCGGACTCAAGCTGCTCCCGTGGCCATCTCAGTCCCAAGACCTCAAACCCCTTGAAAACCTGTGGAGTCAGCTCAAGAAGAGAGTGCACAAGAGAGGACCCAGGTCGCCTGCTTTAGATGTCTCCCTCCTCCAAAGCACCCGATCAAAATGATCGGGATTGTGATCAGCCTTCTCTAAAGCTTGCTGATGAGCTGATTGTTTCAATCAGCTGTGTCGGAAGACGGAGACATCTAGAACAGGCTGGATAGGGGCTCTGTCGGACCGCACTTTGACACCGCTGATTTAGAGAGATTGTGCTAAGAGGAATAGTTGAAGATTCTTCTTTCGGTATTCTCCCATCTTTGGAAACATTTTCGGAGAAAAGTCGATGCCCTTTTTTTGGCCAAAGGAGCTTGTGCAAAGTCTGAACATCAATGGTGCAAATAAGTGTGACATACATGTTTTGACATGAAATAATTACTTCTTAATGTGGGATTTTCATTATACAAGGGCATGAGTCTCCCAAAATGACATGCAAGCAAGGCAGCTACAGTAACTGGTGCTGAGAAACGGTGCCGCAGCAGCCGTTTTGGTGTCACGATGCTCACCTGCAGTGGGTGTTGACCTTCAATCCGGTGCCGTCCGTTTAGGTCAGCAAACTGAGCTCTTGCTGTCCTTGATCTGTGATTTGAGGCATGTAAACCCGTACTGATGAAGGACATCCAAGATCAGAACATTTCCGTTTAGGTCAGCAAACTGAGCTCTTGCTGTCCTCGATCTGTGATTTGAGGCATATTCCTTTTGAGGAAATGAACAAAACGTATTTTTCTTCAGGTCATTGTTGACTGCGTATTGTCGTTCTTCACAGCTTCACTCCAGGTCAAGGTCTGGTCCTCTCCCCTCAGATTGGGGACAAGATGGACATTGTCTGTCCAAGGGCGGATGCCGCCAAGGGCGAAAAGGAAGAGTTCTACCGAATCTACTTGGTCTCCCGAAGTCAGATGGAGAGCTGCACTATAGACAAGACAAACACCCCCCTGCTCAACTGCGACAAGCCGCACCGGGATGTCAAGTTCACGTTCAAGTTCCAGGAGTTCAGCCCCAACTTGTGGGGGCTGGAGTTCCTCAAGGGGAAGGATTACTACATCACTTGTAAGTTCATTTATCGCTGTGTAATTCGCCTTCTTTGGGAGTAGGTGAGCATCGTCAGATGAGAGCCGCAACCCGATTGGGTCCTACAGGTGTTTTTACGTAGCAGCATCCCCTTACAGCCACCCATCCTGATCCATCAAGAGGCCATCATCCTTGTTGCCCCTCCCCCTCCGCCCCCACTCTCGATTTGTCAGCTGGCGTGAGAGTCGCCGTGGCCTTGTTATCGGACTGCTGTCAGTCGAAGCAGCGCATCTTAGCGCCAAGCGATGCATGAGATCGTGAACAAGTGTGAGCGCACAGCCTCCCCCGCCTCGCGGCGCTTTGACAGCACACTCGGTCGGCTCTGGCAGGACAGTGCCCATTCTGAGGGCTTACATGCCCCAAATCACATGAGGCTTTTACAGCATCAGGCAGATTTGACGCGAGCTTTCATGGCAACGTGGAGCGTTGCCTGTGCGATGTTGTTATCTGACCTAAATGCTCCGAACAAGTGTGTACTTGTGTGTTCGTCTTTGTGTGGAGGCGCGGGAGTTTGCTTGCGACTGGGGTGACACAGAGTTCTTGGTGTAGATTTCCTTCTTTATACTGCAAAGGCACATGTATTAACTTTATTCAATAATCCTTTTGCATCTAGAGCTGAAAGTTTATTTAGCTCAGCCATCAACTGTCCAATAAAAATTTTATTTGCTCAATAATTTATGGAGATAATTTATTTAATCAAAAATGCTACAGATTCCAGGGTTTTGGTTGGTGGAGATCTTTAAATCGCCTTCTCCGTGTTGGGCAGAGATGAGATTAGATAGATAGATAGATAGATAGATAGATAGATAGATAGATAGATAGATAGATAGATAGATAGTAAGAACGTAGCTGCTAGCTAGCTAGCTCACCATACAGATGGACGACCGCTCGCTACTTAGCTAGATACAGGTAGAAGCTAGCTAGGTTGGTAGCTTGCAAGGTATCCAGATAAATAGATAGACTGTTCCAGTAGTAGCCAAAATGAAGAAAGTATATGCAGTAGTGGCTCCTATTTGGCGTAACAATGAAATCTAAAATAACGTTATAAATGATGGACGGTGATATTGTACAGTAGATGGTTTATGTCCATCCATCCATCCATCCATCCATTTTCATCCTCACAAGGGTCACAGGGCGTGCTGTAGCCTATCCCAGCTGTCTTTGGGCAGTAGGCGGGGGGACACCCTGAACTGGTTGCCAGCCAATCGCAGGGCACACAGAGATCATCAACCATCTGCGCTCACACTCACACCTAGGGACAATTTGGAGTTCCATGCATGTTTTTGGAATGTGGGAGGAAACCGGAGTACCCGGCACGGGAGATCATGCAAACTCCACACAGGAAGGCCGGTGCCGGGATCGAACCCACAATCTCTGCAATGTGAGGTCTACGTGCTAACCACTGGACCACCGGGCCGCCATGGTTTATAGCATACCATCAACGTCATCACTCATTTGCAACATAAGAGAAGTTGATAAGCTGAATTGTCAAGCTAGCAAACGAAACGATTCTTAGAAATTGAATGACTGGGTTTTGATTCCTATCCTGTGTGCTAATGCAGTCATGTGCAGATTTATAATCATCTCTTCGATTCTTGACGTTTTGGTTTCCTTGTGTAGCTTGTTGAGAGCAACAATCTTCAAGAAACACCTCCCATAAAGCAAGCGGTGCTGTGCTAAAGGACCATGAACTACAACGACAGTCACAAACATATTGTCCAATTTTGAACCTTGTCAATCAAAACCAAGCATCAAACAACTGACCAATTGCTTCTGATGTATACATAATGGGACGGGTGACAGTATGACAGTATTTGCTTCAGGTGCCTTGCTGCAGTTTGTCTGCACGTCTGCATTTTCCTTCCCAAAAGTGATGCAACATTTCGCAACTACCGCGTGTGTGATCATCGTCTTTTACAATAGCTTCAGTTGGACTAACGATGCTCGCTTGCTCTCTGCATCAGCCACATCTACAGGCTCTCTGCAAGGTCTGGATAACACGAATGGAGGAGTGTGCAGGACCAAATCCATGAAGATGGTGCTAAGAGTCGGGCAAAGTAAGACCTTGTGGATAGATATGTTTGGAAGCATCACAACTTAACATGAGACAGAGAGATGTTCAGTATGTATACAGATGAAGTGTTAGCTTCCAAAAGCAATATAATGATGCCACCGCCTCCTAAAGGGTTGGATAATCTGCTGTCGTCAATAATCTCCCATCCCTACTTCAAACCTCCAACGGCTACACGCCATCAGTACGGACTCTCGTGCGATCATTTAGATGGCAGTCACTCTTCAATTTTCTCTCTCAATGTTGACTAATCATGCACAGAAGACGCTTATCTTCGTGAGATACTAAAATAAACACACACATCATATGAACATGATGGGTGTCAAACATAAATATGGTCGTGATTGCACATTTTTTCCAAATGTGCGATGCCGTATTTGAGAGCGTTTGGAAATATCGGACAGTCCACTATGTGTGAGCAAACTAAATGCTTGGAAATTCTGAATTTGTTGATGGCCCAAAGTGCAGTTTTGCAGTATGCTTCACATGAATAATTGAAGAGTGGGACTTCAACATGGAAATTCAGGATTTTGTGTGTTTGTCAACTGATCTTGCAAATACGGGGGTTGCTTTCATGTTGCCTTTGGAAAACGCCATTGCACAAGCAAACATTTTAACAGCAACAGAAACCAGTAACCACTGAAAGGATTTAGTCGCCCGCCTGAGTTAAACGTGTGCATATATTAATGGCATGAATGAGAGTCGTTGACATTCAACACATCATCTTTAGAAAAGCAAGCTTTGTGCCTTTGCCTTGGAATTGAACTTTCAATTAAGTTAGCAGCTATACATTATTGATAAAGTGAATGCAGTGTGAGATAGAATATATGAGCGCAAAAAAAAAAAATCATTTTAGCTTAGAATTACTGAAAAGACCCAAAGTAATATTTGGGAGAAAGAAATAAAAGGCACGTCGACAGATTTCACTTTGCGCCTTGCGAAGAGTGGATGTTTCCGTTTCTTGATGTGTTCAATTGCTTTCGTTGCAGGTTCTTCAGATCCTCGATTAACACTTCAGGAATCCCCGACCAGATTTTCACCGACAAAACTACAACCGAAAACAAAGGATGCAGCTGAAGATCATGATATCAAGAACAAAACTGGCAAGTTCAATATTTCACTGACAGTAAAATGCAGCTCATTAGAACATTTTTGCACCCCTCTCCCGACCTCCAAACCTGTGAAATACGTTTGGAAAATATCCTCAACTTAGAAAAAAAAAAAAGCAACACGGACGTAAAGATGATCTGTGATTGCGCTGGCCAACTTGACAGAATACACCCGTGGAGGTCTACTTGCAATTCCTTTCCTCCTTTCACGATGTCACATCTCGAGTGCCGATTAGAACGAGAATGAGAGGAGCCGCTTCAAGTGGCGAGCAATCAAGTCGGCTGTGTTCACACCCACAACGGCGCAAAAATAAAAAAAAGATTTCAACCGCGCCAAGCTGCGTGCGTCAGGCAAAAATATCAAAAGCCAGACTTGCCTGCCTCTGTGCAGATTTAAACAGTGCCTCATGCTAGACCAGGGCTCAGAACTGGACTACTTGAAATCATGTTTTGAAAAATTCCTTAGGTAGAGTTAAGGAAGGGATTGGGTCGTTCACTGGCAATTTTAAGGACGATGACTACAATTAGTCTAACTTCTTGAGTTACTGAAATGATGAAACTGGCCCATTAATTTCCATTTTCCACTGCACAGGAATGGCCCAGTTCGATTTGGTGCCATTCGTTGGTTTTCCACAGACAGCGTGGAGTGAGTTCTCACTCAATGTGGTCTGAATGGAGGTGGGAAAGGGATGTCTGTCTCGATATGTACTCTGTGAATGACTGGCAACCAACCCAAGCTTTTCGTGAGTGGGGATCGGCTCCAGCTGTCTGAGACTCTGAACGGGAAAACTGCAGATAGAAAATGGAGGGCTGCGTGGTTTTCCGTGGCAACATATTAGCGCCTTAGTTGTCCCTGAAGGCCACACCGATGATGTTCGTTAGTATGAGTCATGATAACGAACAACACTGGCATGTGGCTGTTGGCCAAAATCCAATGCTTAATTGGTCCAACAACAGATTAGCGAAAATTTGCAGATCAGGAATCTACTTGACCATTGAGCACCGGCAATGTTGACTGAATTGGAACGCTCGTATTCTGCTTTGGCCAAAGCGCCTTACATAGCAAGTACGGTCATTGGATCCTAAACTGAGTGGGTACTACACTATGTAATGAAACTGCAGCACAGATGTTCTGGCTGCTTAAATGACTGTTTAAGATCAGATAAAGAGCTCAATAATCCCTAAACGCCTTCCTTTTACCCTTCGGAAAATATAATAAAATATATACAGAATGCCAGGACTTGATAATGTGAAAAAAGTAGCGTATGTGTCGCGGCTGTTTTTCTTCACGGTCTCCCCCCCGTCCCCCCAATACAAAAATGTCAACATATGTGTGACTTTAGAACGAGAAGTGTGTAAGGAATGTGAATCGCAGCGGAGAGGTGTGATGAAACTCATTATCCGGAGCAGCACAAGCCCAACAATATTGCTGTGCTCCGCCATCGTTGTTTTGTGCATGCCCAGACTGAACTCATACTGCGGGGCTGACATGTTTTCCATTTTCACAGGCAGTATTTAGCGCCGATGTGAAGCATTTTCAAATTTTTGGGATTTCAGGCCCCAGAAACGCAAACAACCAAAGTCAATCTAGTTTCAGTCACGACAAAATGTTTGCCCGCAGGCACACTATAAAATATGATGGAAAGTGTCTGTAAGTTATTCTACGAGATAGTTTCTGTAGTTGTCATGGAGAGCAGACCAAAATGTTTTGCTGCATTTTGTTGATGTGAAGACACCTCCCGCCCGTGAAGCGACGCCGACCAGACCCACTTTTGAACAAAACGTGAGCGGCGCGACAAGTTGTTCGCCCCTGCCATCTTTCTCCTCCGTCTTTGTTTTGTCTCGGCTTTAACGCTTTGCATTGATGTGTTTCTTCAAGTGGAAGGCCTCGGGTTGCAAAGACCAGTCGGCGTGCGGCGTCGGGCTCAGAAGCAGGGCAGCTCACCCCCGGTGGCGGTGGTGGCTCACCGCCAGGACTGTTGATCTGGGTTGTCTCGGCCTGTGTGATCCTCCTCCTCCTCCTCATCGCCATCCCGTCGGCCGTGCTGTGCAAGTGCCGTCGCTGCGTCCCAGATAGGCAGCAGTCTGCGTCTGTGTCGCTCAACACTTTAGCCGTGCCAAAGCGGGACAGCATCAGCAGCGACAACGTTGGCTCGGACCGCAGCGAGATCGTCTTTCCTCCGCAGGCGTCCGACAGCAGACTCTGTCGACATTTTGAGCGTTTGAGCGGCGAATACGGAGCCCCTGTTTACATCGTGAAGGAGATTTCGCCGCAGAGTCCCACCAACATTTACTACAAAGTCTAACTTTTGCCATTTTTTTCGTCGCTAATGACGTCATTCGCTATGAGGACGAATTGGACCAAAACTGGCGTCGCATCATGAATTTTTTTTTTTTTTTTTTTTAGGAGAGACTAATCGCTTCTTGATTACACAGACTTTGTAAATAAATGATTTACCAATTCCGATTTCTAATTGAAACTGTTTTTTTAAGTCTTCTGGTCTCAACGTCATCTTGTATCTTTCGTAAATATGTATAGTGTGTTTTCAATGTATTTATTTATTTTTTATTACAAATACTGTATTTACACAGACTTTGTAAATAAATGATTTACCAATTCTGATTTCTAATTGAAACTGTTTTCAAGTCTTCTGGTCTCAACATCATCTTGTATCTTTCGTAAATATGTACAGTGTGTTTTCAATGTATTTATTTATTTTTTATTCCAAATACTGTACCCCAAATTGTTGAAACTCTTGCCACTGCTTCAAGCATTGAAGCACTATTTCGTTTCTAGAACTTTAAAAATGGTACAAACATTGTATTCGGTGAAATAAAAATGTTAATTTGTGGTTTGTATCCAAGTTTTCAACAATGTTGACATAATTTGCAGTCAGTGTGCCTTTCCATTACATTTATTTAGGTTTCAAGTCAATTTTTGTGAATTCATCGTGATTTGGTAGAATCAATCAAAATGATTTTTTTTTTTTAACCTGAAACATCAAAAGAATTTTGATCAAGACCGATTTGCATGATCTAAGAAGCAAAATCAATAAACACAAAAATAATGATGCTTGAATCACACTGGGGGAAAATTTTTTTTTTTTAACCTGAAACATCAAAAGAATTTTGATCAAGACCGATTTGCATGATCTAAGAAGCAAAAGCAATAAACACAAAAATAATGATGCTTGAATCAAAACACACACACACACAACAAATGGTGACGATGCGTGTGTGTGTGTGTGTGTGTGTGTGTGTGTGTGTGTGTGTGTGTGTGTGTGTGTGTGTGTATCAAATGACAGCTGATTTGACAAACAGTAGGTAGTTATAAAGGAGCAATGTTACCTGTGAGGTGAAGAGCAATCCTTTTAAAAAGACAAAATAAATGCTTTTTGTGCTTTCCTCCGGGTGCGATTAGACGTGTGACATTGCTCAGGGTGCATGTATTTTTATTCGACTTCTCATGATGTGCAAGGGCCATTGAATGTCAGTCTGCCCTCAATAGCATCATGCTGCGAGCTTCTGTCTGCACGTTGAGCTGAACAGATTCGTGTGGGGAAGGGTCCCTCGTATAGTCAAATATTTACCATCCATGCATCCAGTAGATCATGATATGAATGAGATACGATGGTGAAGGTTTCCCTCTGAAGTCTGCCCGTAATTAGAATTGTTTTACATTTAAAATGAAGCGGTGGCACTATTTTTTTTAAAAAAATCAGCTTTAACTCACTCTGGGATGGAACAATATTTCTTATTTTGATTTTTTTTTTAAATGACGATGGTGACAGACATTATGAAAATGTATCATTCTTGCACGAAATACCCTTGTCCCCAAAACATTTTTTAGTAACTTGAAAGTGACTGAAACGCACCGGTACTCAAAACACTTTTTTTTTTTTTTTAAATAAATTGATTTTACTCGCTGTGGCGTCACAATGTTCTCATCCATCCATCTTTAATTATTGTCACCAAAAAAGTAAAAAAAATCAAAATACAGAGTGCGGCTCATTGTCTCCCAGTGTCTCCTGTGGCAACATGCATGCCATCCATGGATGAACACGTTTCATGCTCCCTCAGCCACGTCATGCGACGCATTTTCAACCTGTCAGCTTCCATGAGCCTTTCAGTCACCAGGGACGCTCTTTCACATACTTTGATGATTGCCGTGATTGCAGGTCTACTTTGGCTTTGTGTTGCGACACAAGATAAATGCAGTTATTATCATTATTTTTTAATATAATGGCCTGTCAGTGGAGATACATTTTGGTTCACGTGTAGCTCGCTCCCTTCTGGCAAGGTGGCGCTTGAAAGTTGGACTGTCCTACTTTTATACTGCAGTGAGACCAACATCAATGGACCAACATAAAGACCAGTTATGTTTCTTGGAAAACACAAAAATCTTGACTAAAAATTGTTCAAATCTCTGTCTTATCACTCCCAACTTGGGTGTCTTCACAAGAGGGAGGTAGAAATGTTTGCAGATGAGTGATTCTTGTGAGGTGGTTTTTTTTTTTTCTTTTGGTGAGTTTCACAGCTGAATAGGCCGTGGTCAGCCGAGGTGAGTTCAGTTGACCCTGGGGTCACGAAGAGACAATGGCCAGTTGGGCCTCTATAGGAAAAACAAAACAGGGACCCCCGGGTTTACGGCCCCTGATGTGGGAGGAGCTTAACCGTGCTAGGCCGTTTAGAAAGAAGGTCCAGAAACGGGCAGAGGGGATGCGTCTCAAGTCAAGGCTTGAATGTCACTGTGACGTGTGCTTTGAATCGTCTTGCACAAATGAACTTGCGACTAGTTTGTTTTGATTCACTGGAAAAAAAAAAAAAAAAACAGGCTGAAATGCTCTTTCTTCAAAAACTGCTCCAAACCCATTTCGATCAGTCCAAGTATTGTTTGTACTGATTGAAGAGGAGGGGAGGGCTCTTCTAAGACTGGCCGTATGCTTTTATCTGGCCCCATGGGACGATGTGAAGTCTCAAAGCTGCCTGGTGCCCCCACCCCCATCTCACTTCCATGCGGAAGAGCTGGTCGAACGAGTGGCTTTGTGTGGGGAGTCGGGGGGGGGGGGTTGGTGGTTGGCTTGGGGTGGAGGCAGGGGGGGAGCGTGACCTCAGTTGAGAAACTAGCAAGAGGAGAAGACCGTTTTGTCGAGTGAAAAGCAGATGTGGCTAAAACACTCACACTCTGTACTTGTGTAGAAGTGCAGACACTTGCGCAAAAAAAACACAAATAAATGAAAAAAAACAGCACTCTGCTTCAAGTACAAGTGCTGATTCAACTCCTTAACTTAAGTCAAAGTTCATAAGTATGGACTCCAAAATGTACTGAAGTGCAAACGGTACAATGTATTGTCACCGCCAATTACATATGTGTTCGGACACAACAGAAAAAAAAAATGGCCACAAAATAGTTTCTTTTTTTTATCAACTCGTATCGTGCTTGTACCGAGAAGCAAAAGAAACAAAACACTGGACAAAGCTGAAAAAAATAGCTCCTTTTTTAAACAGCTTTCTTTCAACTTCTTTAGCGAATGACAATGATTCCTCCAAAATGCACCTGACCCATATGCGTTTTTGTCAGATTGACCGAGAATTTTTTTTTTGAAGGTTTTAGGTGGGCAGATGACGCCACACATTCGCCATAAATCATTTTTTGGAGCAGGCAACAGCAAACATTTCTCTGAAATAAGGAAGGCCATCGATGGAATATCCCTCTTGTCTTATGCTGCCCTGTTTCGTGTTCCTTCCATGTGCATGTTTCATCAGCCTTTGAAGGTCCTAAAAGATCTCAAGCACTCGATCAAGATTTCAACTGCAGTTAGTTGGCTTTCTCGTGACATCTTTTTCACTTGGTTTTGTTACCCGTGGAGGTTGGGGAAAAAAGGCAACGAGCCTAGTAAGAAGTAGACGGTGCATAATTTCGCATTCAAATGTCGGGAGCCCGAAGTGCAAGTGTGAAAAGTCTTGAAGGGAAAAAAAGTTACTTCCCACAACTGGTGTGGCGTGTACTAGTCGGGGGCCGCTTCCTCTGCCAGTTGACAACATTACAGTCCAATATTTAGTTTGTTAGTTCCCTCTGCTGGACGGTTCACAGACTGTGTTGTTGACGGACCTGGAGCTTACTCGGCTCTCGCTGAAAAGCTTTTCTGAGGAATCAGTCCATTTTTCTAAAGTCTGTAATATCCGTTTGGAGGGTAAAAAGTCAATGATCTGACATTTTCCATTTCGTTTGACCGCTGAAGGTGTCTTCGGTTTCATGGTGGGCGACGGGGGGAGGGGGGGGGGTCGGGGGTCGTGACTGACTTTGTCAGGAAGCCGCTATAAAAAGCTCGCTTTCAGTCTTTCTTTGCAATGGCGTTGCAAGGCCTCTTTGGCTGTTCCTCCCTCATAGCTTCGTGTTTTAAAGTGACGAGATCCGAATTCTCGAATCCCAGGCCGCAGGAAGGGCTTCGCATTGTTCAAAGTGCAAAATTGCCCCAGCCTACAAAGTATGAATGACTCCAGATCTGAATTGAGGTTTTAAGTAAATTAACTCTTGCAAGTGACAATGGACAACTGTACCGTCACATCTCTACACATCTTAAACAAGAAATATGTATAACATTTGTGTTTCTAAACGAGCATATTGTGCTTTAATGCTAAATACTGTTTAAATGACAATCATCACCCTCCTTAAATGATGGCCTGGGTCTTTTTTTTTTCAGAAAACATGAAAAAAAATAGATTTGATTCAAATGTATTATGAATCGTATTTCATAGGTAGAAATGAATAGATCTGTTTCACAGAGGATGGAGCTGATGTTAGCAGAGGTTACAAACATTTCCACAGGTTGCTCAAGGAAAAAAAAAACAATTATCATTCTAGTCAGAATATGACTCAGGCCATTATTTTAAGCGGCTGAGGAAAGTGAATTTACTTTTCGGGATGTTTTCACTTTCTTTTGTAGTTGTATTATTTTATTATGTTACATGTAAAGTGCTTTGTTCCAGCTGCAGCTGATATGAACTGCGTGAGTTATTGTAATTCTGTACATCCATTAAAACTGGACAAAGTGTCCTAAAGTCCAGGGCGGCACTTTAGCACATCCGCCTCACAGTGCAGATGTGCAAGGTTCGATTCTGGCTCCGGCATTCCTGTGTAGAGTTTGCATGTTCTCTGCTTGGGTTTTCTCCGGGTACAGTACTCACCGGAGTACCTCCCACCTTCCAAAAAACATGTATGGCAGGTTAATGGAACACTCAAAATTGTCCCTACGTGTGATTGTGAGCGCGAATGGTTGTTTGTCTGTGTGCCCGTGATTGGCTGGCGACCGGTTGAAGGTGTACCCCGCCTACTGCCCAAAAACAGATGGGATAGGCTACAGAACACCCGCGACCCTCCTGAGGATAAGCGGATTAGAAAATGGATGGATGGATGTCCTTAAGTCTGAAGCTGAAACATTTTAAAATATAAAGTTGATGTAAATTAAAATGCTGCTGTCTTGTGAATGGATTAAACACAGCTCCAGTCAAAAGTTGTGAAACACCTTCGAATAGAATCAAGTTTATTGCCATTTGTCCAAGTTAAATACAAGGTTAAAAACATGTACAGTGGAATTTGTTGTGTGTGTCCAAGAGTTGAGAAACTAACAAATTAACAAATAAGCAATGTGTACTCAAGACAGGAGCTTCAAATTCAAATGGTCGAAACACATTAAGAGGTAAAAAAAAAAAAAAAAATTCTTGAGAATGCATAGCTGTGAAGTGAAAACCATTCCAGCCCGGAAAGCCTCATCCACATCATCGAAAATACCAAGGTGTGCAAAGCAAAAGGTGCTGACTTGAAAAGACTCTAAATTATAAAACATTCTGTTTTGATTCACTCATTCCCAAATAATTCCATTCACAATGATTTAAATATGTAATCTACAATTCAGGAAATGTTTAAATAATGGAGGAAAAGAATGAATTAGAGGGTGTTTCCAAACTTTTGACTGGCACTGTATTCTACATTCATCAAGTTTACTCAAAGCAAATTATTTCGTTTTCCAATTCATCTTTTCTTTTTGAATAGACAAGTAGTTAATGTACTGTTAATCCAGAAGTGTTTCATTGGATAAGATTTTCATAATGGAGTGAAATATTGTACAAGCCCTTCCGGCTTCGTTCCCTATTTGTTTTTGTTTGTTTGCTAAACAAACAAACAAAAACAAATAAATGAATCCCATCCAAGAAATTTGTGTGTTATTCTCACGAGACATAAACAAACATTTAAGAAGCAACAAGTCAATTATTCGATGCACGATGCTGCTTTTCGTTTCGTTTAAACGTGGCTAAAAAAACAAAAACATAACAAAAGAAAAAAACCCACAAAAAAAAAAAAAAAAAAAAACTATATTTAAAAAAACAAAAACAAAACAGCGCTCTTGGTATTGTCCGATGCTGCAGATGATCCATCTCGTCCATGAAATCCCGGTTGGGTTCAACTAAACGCGTCGGCTGTTGTCCTTTATACAAATAAATGAATCCCATCCAAGAAATTTGTGTGTTATTCTCACGAGACATAAACAAACATTTAAATGATTCAAGAAGCAACAGGTCAATTATTCGATGCACGATGCTGCTTTTCGTTTCGCTTAAACGTGGCTAAAAAAACAAAAACAAAGCAATAGATAAAAATCCACACACACAAAAAAAAACTATATAAAAAACAAAACAAAAACAAAACAGCGCTCTTGGGATTGTCCGATACTGCAGATGATCCATCTCGTCCATGAAATCCCGGTTGGATTCAACTAAACGCGTCAGCTGTTGTCCTTTATAATGTTTGAAGTTAGAAAATGATGACGAGCCTTTTTTTCTCCCCCTCGCAGGTTGCCCAAAGGCGGCCGAGATGCAGTGTCTTGTGCTCGCAGCGGTTCTGTCGGAAGTACCGTAGTGGATGTATGCAAATGTGGGAGAGTTGGGGGTTGTAGCTCCATATTTACGTTGAGTGGGAGCCGCCCTTCATTGAGCCACATGGTTCCCAACTGGCCGCCTTCGCGCCACTTTCCTGCGCCCGCAATCTTCTTCAAGCGGCGCATCGGGACCGCACGTTCACTCGCAATCAGCGCCAGTCACGTCTCGTCCTTCGTTTTTGGCTCTCCGCGGGTCCAAAAGTTTGCGGAATTGTTGCGCGTTTCGTCCGCTTTTGTCTGCGACGGCGGAGTGCACGCCAGTCCAGAGCAAGTAGCGAAGATGGTGGATTTCGGCTGGTGAGTGTCTGTCGAGCGCGTGTCTATCCGCGAGGAAGTCTGCTTTGGGCTGTTTTTAAGTCTTTGGCTTGAGATGGGCAATGTTCCGCAAGTGTATCTGGTGTTTAGCGCGAGCATCTTACGGCTGTGGTGGTTGAAAAAAAAGCAAAGCGTTTGGCGCAAATTCTGTTTGGGCGACAAAACAGTGTAACATGAGGCGCATGGCAGCCCCCTCAGCTTCCACCATTGAGGGAATGAGGGAGATTTGAAAAGCTGTCCCGAGCTATCGTCGCTACGCTTTCGCAACTACTTCAAACTGCTAAGCACTCGGTAGAAGTGAGTTTAATACAAGGGCGGCGATGTTGTACTTTTACCAGCAAGTGGTGAAAATGCGGCGAATTGGCTGGCCAATTTCGAGTGCAGTGGCGTGTGAGTTAAAGTGCCCCCAGAACAAAGCAGTAGCACATGGGGCAGGCTTAAGGCCGCGCGCTTTAGCTTGCTAGCTTAGCAGCCTCAACATGCCCCAACTCCAGTTCGAACCGAAGCCGTTCCAACTCAAACTGTGGACCGTCAAACACGCATCGCGTTGTTTGTTGCCCCCATCACCGTAGAAAAGTTTAAAACAGTAGGTTTATTAATTTAATGGGCGTGTTTGTTGTCGGGCTAGCTAACGTGTAACATCACATTTCGTAATAGAGCCCAAGCCCGACTTTTAAAGCGCGAACTATTTGGTTCCAAAACTTGGTCTCTCCTTTTCCACATCAGCTGAGATGGATGTCGATAAGATATCTCGCGCAAGATGCAAGCGTCACCATTTTGAGCATGTTTTCGTCGTGCTAACGCCAGCTAGCCGCGGCTAAGCTAACCCTCCTCCAAGCAGCGCAGCACACAGCTGCCCGTTCTCCGCGCTGGCGGCGGGGCTTTTGTGTTGGAAAGGGATTCGAAAGCACAACACGCGCGACAGAGACTCCGAATGAGACCACACACGGCCACAGCTCTCATGGTACGTTCGGGTGGCGTCAGTTGAGAGCTATTTACGCTGAGGTTGGCGCACTTCGGGCGCCATGTTAAAGACGGTGGGGGAGGGGTGCACAGCACTCCCCGCGCACGCGCTCCCGTCGAGCCCAAAAGACGCGACTCGCAGATTTGAGCCGCTCATTCATTTTGTCCCAAATAAACAACTTGCTTATAATTGTGCTCACGACGTTTTGGACAAGTATGATCAGAAGTAGCTTTGTAGAGCACATGCGGCTCATTTGTACCTGTTGTTGAAGCGATCCTCACGTACCCTGTGTGTTTTTCTTCCAGGGCCACTCTGGAGTGGAAGCAGCACCACCACGAGCTCGTTCCGACCAAGACCCCGATCAGTCTGTGTATTGTCAAAGTGCTTACAGTGCAGGTAGTTCTGTGCAATACCTACTGCAGTGGAGGCACTTAAAGCAATCTTCAGACACGTGTGTCCAGTCGCCCTCATCTTGCATGTGTCTTTTGCAGAACTGTCTTTGTGCTAAGGTGCATCTAGTGCAGATAGTGAAATAGACTAGCACCTACTGCCCTAAGTGCTCCTTCTGGCATAAGGGGCTGTGATATGCGCCACCAGACCAATCCTAATTTCTAATTGGGCTCAAATGTCTTGCAGTTCTCTGCTAGTTTTGCATAGTTGCACTACAAGAATAGATGAGTTGTGCAAATCTATGCAAAACTGATGGTGGCCTGCTTGCTCTCCACCTGTTTGGATCTTTGGTTTTTGGATGTGGCATCCCCAGAAATCTCAACTCGCAATAAATGCTTTCTTGTGCCGAGTGCAATGGCAGAATTGTTTTCTAGGTCTCCTCAAGATGCTCCGTGGGTTCAGCAGTACTAAAGTGCTTATAGTGCAGGTAGTGCTCTTTTTCAATCTACTGCAATGTAAGCACTTGAAGTATTTCTAACTTAGCAGACTCATTTTGGAATGCAACACGCGCGTGTCCAGCGATCCGAAGTTACGCTGATCATCGCCTGGTCAGTTTTGCTGGTTTGCATTCAGCTTTAACTGGTGTTTGCTGTGCAAATCCATGCAAAACTGACTAGGTGGATGAAATATCACTTTGGATTTTGTGGGATTCTCACCATACTTTGTTCATGTGCTTCTATGAACATGGCTTACAACGCAGATTTGTGGAGGTGTCCCTTCTTGTGCAGGTGGGGATTAGTAGCAATGCTATATATTTTGGCGGTATTGCACTTGTCCCGGCCTGTATCAGAATGAGGATATGGCCACACAGACCTGAACTGTGATCCCAACTGCTCCTCATTCGTCACGTGATGTTTTGATGTGACCTTGAACAGTTGAACGCGGATGCAAGTGGCACAATGTTTTGTATGTGTGCTCATGTGAATAAAAATGGTTAAAATTGTTCTGTTTTGTTTGACTTTGTCATTACTCTGACATAATGATCAGAGGTCACTATAATATGGTTTGCCAACTAATACTTGTGCTGACCTCCGCCCCCCTTCGTCTCTCAGACAGATTTTCTCGTCCAGTTGAATTGTCGAGGTCTGCATTCACCTACAAGTGTAGTTGAGAATGCACATCACGTTGCATACAAATTGCTTCAAGAAAAAAAAACTGCCTGTTGATTTAAGTCGATGTTTTGGAAACTACTTCAGAAGGGGGGGGGGAGCGCGGCGGAATGTCGTTGCACTTTTCATCCAGTAGGTGGTGACGTCGCACCGTCGGCCACCACTCAGCTAAAGAGTGAGAGCAGGTAACAGGAACCGCCTCCGCTAACTTGCAATGCGTTCCATTTGAAGACACGCCACTCGCACAGCTGTAACTTTGTATGCGAATGGATGTAAGCCCTCTTCAATCGGCTCCTTGACATTGCCTCCCCGAAAAGTTGCCATGTAGTCGGGGCACACCTGAGCGGAAAGCGACACTCCGAACTGCTTTTAAGCAAACACTTTTCTCTACTTGTACGATGTGGATGAGCCGCGCTTTTCTGCTGGCGAGTTTGTTCGCCGTTTGCTTTGGAAACCCGCACAAATGCGACGAAGTGCGCAAAGTTTTTCACCTCCGGCAAATTGGACCGAGCCAGATGCTGCCTTTAAATCCCAGGCCAGGTATGTGCGAGCTTCACGGGCTCGGCGAACGCTTTTGAACGGACACTGAGCCATTTAAACTCACTACCGTGTTTGCATTCGGATGTACGGTTTCCACGATATTAGCGCTTGTCACTGACTGCATGGTTTGCTGTCAACCTGTCATTTTCCAACGCTCAAAGCTGTTTGTCCGTAATCGGACGTCTTGTGTGTGGTATCTATCGGTGTAAATAAATTGCAAATATTACATTGCCATTGATTAAACGTATCCTCATGGGCCATCATTGAAACGTTTATTGTCCATACGATCATGTACATTAAAAATAACGTTACTGTACTGCAAAGCGTCTGGACGAATTGGAAAGCGTTATGTTGTTGGAACTCGCTTTTTTTGGAAGGATAAACGCGCAGTGATTTGGTCAATGAGGCTTCAGTGAAAGCTGTCTTCATATTCCTAATGAAGCTTCAAATTTGAACTGGATACAAAAGCTGACATGCATTTTAGTCTACATATTGACCGACAACTTGCTGCTTCCAAACGTCACAACATTTCCCTTTCACACTCATATGTTGTGGTAGCACATTCAAATGTCAGAACAAGCCTCAAAACTCAATTTCAAACCTGCACTGACATTATTTTAGCTCAAAGATGCCGGATTAGCAGAATTGCAGCCTAAAAAAAAATCCGCGTGATATGTAGCTATATCATTTGGTAACTCCTGGGACATCACCACTTCAGCTGAAAGCACACCTGCTAAAACATAAACTGAGTGCCTTTGCGAAGACCAATTGCAATTGGAAACATAGAAGATGGACAACATTTTCTTGATGACGATTTCATCAAATATCAGATATACTTGTGAAATGCAGAGCAAGTTGAGTGTGAGCTGGAAATGAAGTGCCATAAATTCCAAGAGTCCAAGAGAGATGATTTCGGTTTCCCCCAGATTATGAAAAAGTGAACAATGAGAATTTTTTTTTTTCCACAGTGTATACGTGCGTGTAGCATCAGATGAAACCAAGCAGAAATATAGATGAGCACCGATTTCATGTTGTTGTGGAACGTGGTGAAATTCCTCCACGTCTGCCCTCACATCACATTGAACCTCACATGTAGTTGATGGTCTCTCTTCACTCTGTCTCAACATGCCCGAGGACCATTTGTAGGGCTTCGGCTCGCTTTCAAGATGTTCCAGTTGTCCTGCAAGGGTGCACCGCAGATTGTTGATGTTTGATTGTAGTGGAAAATCTGACACATCAGTCTGTGGCGTGATAATGGCACTTTTATCACAAAATCAAGATGTTTGGGTTTTCTTGCTCCAGTCAGTGTTTTTCTCCACATCACATTAGCCCTTATGCTTGTACAATTTTGCTGTTCATCCTCTTTTGACCTTTTTTTTTTTAAAAATCTCACTGTTAATGCAACCCCCACCCCCTCCAATTTATATAATTTCGATTGTTTCGATTGAAATATGAGCTAAAATCTTTTCTGGTGAACTTAATTTACTTTCTCTGAACTTTTAAATTTACATGTCCAACTCGTCCAATGTTTCAGTACTTGTTGCACAACTTGCTGTTGAACAAGCAGTTTGAACAAGAGTTACAATTCACAAGGTGTGCTGTTTGTTTATTTCCCAAACGATCAAATTTTCCGGCATTCTGTGGATTCCACATTCTTACCGTATCTGCGTTGCAATCTACCGATGACTCGAAGCTCAGTGGCCACTTCCCTCTGAGACCATCCAGTATGAAGACCTGCAATGGGCGACATACAATACTGGTGATCACTTGTGAGGAGTCATCTTGGTCTCATGATGTCACAATGCTGTTCCAATTACAATTGTCCGTGAACCAGGAAATCTTTTGCAGCTCCATGGCATCGAGCACCTTCTTGTGAATTTAGCAGCTCTGCTCCTCATTAGAGAAGAGCAAGTTGTCCAAAAAGTACGGAAACGTTCAACAGTTTGATCAAAGTTTGCACCAAAGCGTGGATTTTGTCTGCACGCTCGAACTTCCTCGCCCATTCCCAAAAATATGCAAGTGGGGTTAATTGAGGACTCCAAATTGTCCAACCGTTCACTATCACATTCAAACCGACGGTTAATTCGATTTGCACATATAAACCCGGAGCCTTATGAATGTCAAAGCTTCAAAACTCACAGTCATCTTCTTGGCAATGAACCAACAAAACCATTTAAAAAAAGGCTTTACGCAATATGAACAATTGGCCAATGTCGATTCTGATATATTGCCTTATGTCCCAGGCTCCGATCTTCAAGTGTGCAGGTCTAAAAGCCAGACCTGTTGCACCAAAAAGATGGAGGAGAGGTACCAGGTTGCCGCGCGGAGGGACATCGAAAACCTCCTTCAGACCTCCAGCTCCAGTTTGAAGTTTCTCATCTCGCGCAACTTGGCTGCTTTTCAAGGTAAGACTCAGCTGCTCAGACGGCATTCCCTGCCGAGGTGTTAAACGGAGGGGATGAGGGCGCTTTGAAAACAGAGCGTTGGTGCGACTGTGCGTGCAGCGAGGCCACTCTTCAAAGCAAACAAGAGCATCTGTCCTCCTTCCGCGACCGCCAGTCCGCTCTGATGTGGAGATCAGGCTGTTGACAGAGCCCCGCGAGGCCTTCGCTAAACTGCGTCCGAGTTAAAACTTATTGCACGACGCGGGCAGTGGAGCTGTCACATCTCAGACCAGTCGGCGTGGATTACTTTTGTCAGGTTTGGCTCTGGAAACACTTGCGAGTGGATGTTTAGGGAATACATTTGAGACAAATGATGACTAATCCTGCCTTCCTGTCTGTTGTTATTGCATCTTAATAGATATAACAAGATAGCATCTTGCCTACTGATGCCTTTCTGCATGTTCACAGTTAATGACGCGAGAGCGGTTTCCATTCAAGACCGAAGCGGCCCTGAAACAAACAAAACTCAGGCCGAGTACAGCTGTGACAAACCAAGCAGCTACCATAGAGGGATTTTTGTCTCCAGTGTATGGAAATAACCTCCCAAAATATGCTGTGACCTAAATAACAACTACAATATGAAACAGACTGTCTGGGGAGTTGGGAGGAGAATCAAAGTGGCCCTTTCACACTGCACTTAGCAACCGATCCATTCATTGCGAATGTGCTGTCGCGGCATAACGGAACAATCCTACGCTGTGCGATGAGGCGGATGCTTGACCGTCCAAATTTTGCAAAATGTCCATTTGGATGATGGGGAAGATGGCGAGTGGCTTCCGCCTTACAGGCAACAATCTTCCTCTGTGCGAGAAATCCTGGATGAGATGTTCTCCCATTTATCCTGATACCTCTCATATGACATCAGATGAGCTTATGACCTCAGTGAGCCGCTGCAGAGATAGCATCAAGACAATTTACTTTAGCAGTGCCTCTCCGTGGGCGGCCCGGTGGTCCAGTGGTTAACCCCGTTGACCTCACAGTGCAGAGGTCGTGGCTTCGATCATGGTTCCGGCCTTCCTGTGTGGAGTTTGCATGTTCTCCCCGGGCCTGTGTGGGTTTTCTCCGGGTACTCCGGTTTCCTCCCACATTCCAAAAACATGCGTGGCAGCCTGATTGGGCACTCCAAATTGTTCCCAGGTGTGATTGTGAGCGAGACTGGTCGTTCTTCTGCGTGTGTGCCCAACAATTGTCTGGCAACCGGTTCAGCCTTTTGCCCGAAGACGGCTGGGATAGGCTCCAGCAACCCCCGCGACCCTTGTGAGGATAAAGCGCATCAGAAAACGGATGGATGTATGGATGGAGTGCCTCTCCGTTTTTAAACATGCACAGTTATCCTTTTCAAATTTAGAGCAGAGTCGGGCTCGATTGCGGTGTTTTTGTTGCGGTTTGATACGGAAGGACTCTGTTTTTATTGCCATTGTGCCTACTGAAGCAGTAAAATTCAGCTAAGCCATGCACAATGTTTGGAAAATAATTTTGGGTCAGTGGCAAATACAAGTACAGTATTACATATTTGGGGCAGTAGTGAGATGAATTCGTGTTTGGAGCTTTGTGGGAACGTGGCAAACTCCAAATAGACTCGAGTATTTGTGTGACTACAGCGATGCTCACAGATGATTATTTGATCATGCATTGCTTTATAGTTATTGCCAATATTTATTTTGTGCATTGTAAAATAAACCACACCCACATTATCACCAACTGAATTCTTTGACAAAACCTTTTTCTCTCCCCTCCCCCACGTTGTGTTTGTTTAATCTCTTGAAAAAGTGTGAATGTGCCAACAGGCGTCTTACGCTGAGATGGCAGCGAGTGTGCGCTCCTGCCAAACCAAACCCAAGTTCCCTGTCAACAACAACTCTCAACAAACACTGGCAGCTGCTTCCGTCAAGCTGCGCTGTACAAGCCGGCAGCTGACTCAGATCATCTTTTAAATTCACACTTTGGTGTCAGACAACTGCTCCAAAATTAAAGGTTTAGTCTTTCCGAATGAGCAGCGCGACTGGCGAGCACGTCGGACGACTGGTTAGCACGCCCGCCTCACCGTGCGGAGGTCAAGGGTTCAAATCCGACGTTTTTTTTTTTTTTTTTTTTTTTTTTTTTTTCCCCCCCTGCTAATGGGTGAACATAAAAGAAATGCAAGGCAAGCACCGAATCTCTTTCCGAACCAACTCAACGACGCTGAAGTGATGTCGGTGAACTGCGTCTTCTTCATGTGCGAGTATGGTTTTTCTTTTCAACTGTCAAACAGTTCAACATGTGATTAAAAACATGTTTTTTTTCCCCCGCGGTTGACACATTTTCAGGGCAAGTTACAGAGCTGAAACAAGCTGTTTTATCTAGTTTTCCGACACACATTGTTGCCGTGCCAGCGGGCATGGTGAAACTTGGGAAAAAAAACCCCACACACAAACAAACCTTTTGATTCAGTTTCAATTGATTGGCAGCCGGTACTGTATTTAGAGACACACCAATACAAAGGAGTGCATACACAGACAGGACAAGGCTAATGTAGCCATTTGCTCGGCAAAGCCTTCAATTAGGCACCTTCAAATGACACGGCTGATGGGAAAGAGCTACAAAGAAATAAGAAGAAAGGGACACAAGATGTGCGGAGATTAAAAACAACAACAACAACAACAACAATAATAAACAAACCAAAGTGCCATTTAAAATGTATTTTTCCAGGGAGGGACTGTGCTTTTGTCTGTAATGGCTATGAAAGCTTCAAGGGCATGTTTTCGAAAAATGCTCAATATGTTAAAAATAAAGAGTAACAAAAAGCACATGAGCTGCTAATTAAACGCGTGGCTTCAAAGCGCGACTGATCTCGTTGCAACGCTTCGTTACATTTTTCTCACTTCTTCAGAGCAAGTTGCCACAGCGTCTTGCTATCTCATCCCGAAACCGACTTGGGCACTGCCTTTCAAGTCAGCTCACAGCGTAAAACACGTGTCCGGGCAACTGGGATGGTGAAAAATGAAAAGACCGAGACCAAGTCGTCGACGGCCTTTTCAGCTTCTTTCCCAGCAAATGACTTTATCTCCTCTCGTCTTCTGTCTAAAAGTCTCTCAGGATGGAATGTTTTCATTTGCTGGTTTCTGCATAGTGCGTGCGCACACACACACACACACACACACACACACACACACACACACACACACACACACACACACACACACACACACACACACACACACACAGCTTGCTGAGGCTGGCTTCAAGAAAGACCTCCCGACCCCCACCGCCACCCTCTGCAGTTTTGTCCTCCATCCATGACAACCAAACTGTTCCATTTTAGCTGCATGCCAGGCAGGGGGCACATAAAACTTGGGGACATAAACCACTCTGAGTCAGTTGTTGAGATCCTGAGGACCACGGGTTCAAAAGAATGCTCTTATAAAGTTGTCAATTGGACACATAAATTGGGTTAGGGTTCGGGTTCTGGAAAAATAGAGAGGATCATCGATTCCGAAAGGATTTGCTCGTGGAAAGGTTCGACATTTATTGCATCAAGACTCATAAAGCTCATAAATGTGGTTTTCATTTTGGGTGCAGAAGGGCGAGTACAGACACCAGCTATCGGTATCGGCATTTGGATACAGTATCGGGTTTCGTGGAAGCTGCTGATACCAGCCACCGATACCGACCACAGATTAAATTAAATTATATATATCAAAAGCACTACAAGTATTGGCACTCAGTATCAAAGAGTGGATACCTGTACCAGTATCGGCCTGAAAAAAAAAATGGGACAGAACACCCCTAATTTTGTCTCTTTCAATTTACTTGTAATTTGAACCTTTCTTTTTCCACAATGGCTTGATCATGAAATATGAAGAATAACGATTTCAGAAATCACTGCCCAAGTTTGAGTTTGCAAAATCCAATATGCTGTACTGTACTTTATTTTCCACGTGGGGGAAATTAAGGAACCGCTATCCATCCATTAAGCACAATTTAGAGTCTCCAATAAATCGACCATGGATGTGGGACTAAACTACAGTACCCCCCTGCCCCCCATCACCCCCCCCCCCCAAAACAAAAACAAAAAAACACAAGCACAAGGATAACATGCATTTCCTTATATTGTATTGTTTTGTATTGTATAATATTGTATTATATTATATTCGCCCAGTCAGGCTTGGCCAATAAGCGATCCAATAGAAGCAGCATGTGCCCACCATTTTGTGGTTTGTTTATTGACTCGTCACAAAGGGATTCATTTCACAAAGGTCTCTTGATGTGAACTTTCATGGTGTGTTGCAATTACAAATCATACTCCGAAACGCGTGTTTGCTTACTGACTCTAAAAGGGACCTGCTGCTTTGAAATCTTATGAATAGAAAACGAGTCTGGATTGTGTTGGGCCCATAAAGGAGATGGCGGTTTGTTGTCTCACGTGTTGCCGGACAAAAAACAACTAACCAAAAAGAAAACAAAACTTATATAACTTAAGTTATACAAATAAAAATGTTTTTATACAGCATGATATGGATTTGGTCTGTTATAACGACTTTGGTTCAAGACTCAATATTACTGCCAACATGCTTTGGGTGCAAGAGTTTGGTAGGAGGCGCTCGGGTGAACGGACACGCAGACGAAGGACGAGGAATGTCTTCATCCAGTGTTTGCTTTTGTTCGCAGCTCTCGCCACGCTCGCTGCCGTTTTTATTTTTAGCCTGACCCGAACCATGTCCAAAAATAAAACGAATAGAAACCATACCACGCAGGGACAATAGCTTATGATTCAAAACAATGACAACTATTTCTATATTGCCAATGTTTTAGTTTAGGTTGGTTTCCGAAAAGAATGTCTGGAGTGGCATTACCCGAACCCATTCTTTCCCAACCTCTATTTAGCCACGGCACCCATTTTACATCAGAAAAATCTCACGGCGCACCACCAACTCAAATGGATCGACTCGCACAGGAAGCCATGATTCATTTCTGCTGTATGAGCGGCAACACGTGGATTCACAAGTTTATTGTATCTTCTGCCGTCGAAGAACATTTCATTGTTCCGTCTGCCACTATACATTGCTGGCATTGATAGATGAACCGAGATGTGTTAAATTAATTGATGCACGCCATTGTCATATTTATGAATGAAATACAATGCCGTCTACAAAACACACATCTGCCTGCGCCTGGATCAAAATCACCCAAATCACATTACACCACCTGCACCACAACTTAGACCTGCTTTCACCTGGTCTAAAGACGAGTCTATTATTCATGAGTGCCATCCATGCAAACAATCACTGGTGTGCATGGAATCATTCGTTTGAAAAGAGATTTGCCGCAAGAATAGCACTCACACCGACCCGGCTTGTTGAAAGACCAATAGTGGTGTATTTTGAATAGGTTGGGCACTGGGTGGATCGGTTTGAAATCCAGGTTTGACTCTCGCAGCTGCCCTGCGTACTTTTGTGACGGGACCTTTCATATGGCCGAATCTTTTGTTGTCACAATTTCCAAGCCGAGTGTGTGTGTGTGTGTGTGTGTGTGTGTGTGTGGGTGTGTGTGTGTGTGTGTGTGTGTGTGTGTACGCCCAGTCCAAAGCGGGGGCCCTCCTCAAGATTCCCACATGAATTTGGGCTCTGCTTTGTAGACGGTTGATCCAGGGGAGGACAGCGAGCGAAGAAGAATGAACGACTGATGGAGAGAAGGTTTGGGAGGATGCCAGATCCCATTGAAAGTCTTTGCACAGTGTTTGAAGTCAGAGGATGAGGATTTAGTGGGAAACGGGATTAGTCCGAGTCAATAGCCTTCAACAATCCAGCCGTTTGGGGTGCTTCAGAGAAACAAACTCGAGGAACCGTGGCGCTGCTTTCCCCCCTCCGTCTTCCAGCCACTTTTCTAATCATGTCGCTTAATGACATGCGGTCGTGCTTTTTATGTGCTTGTGTGCAAAAGCTCGTCGTGCAGCCCGCTTGATTTTTAGATCACAGTTTGCATTGCCACAAAAATCCAGAGCATGCAAATTGGAGCTCTATACTGTTTTTTTTTTCCTATAAATAACCCCGAAATGCCTAAAATCCTTTTGGTGTGAAAATTCCCCCAGAGGGTGTGTGTTTTACACATTTGTTCAGGTGTGTTGTTTAAACATTAACAATTTTTGTGATATGCGAGGCGTGATTCATGTTTCGTGGCTTCAGTAAACACTTCCAATCTGCACACGCACGCACACACACACACACACACACACACACACACACACACACACACACACACACACACACACACACACACACACACACACTAGTGAGACAACACTGTCCACTAATGTAGAGTTGCCACTTGTGGGGCCACCGTGTCCCAGCGCTACGTCGCACATAGCGTCCACACATTCACAAAGTCTACAAATATGCACTTTATTGCCACCCACTTCATGCTTGGTGATGAGCTCTAAAAATACACCCACTTTGTCAGCATTTTACATAGTTTGTGCCCCCGTGGGTGCGTTTGAAATGGAGATTTATAGCTGCCGGGGCTTGTCTTTAGGCCATTTTGGAAATGAGATGATGCATTGCTCCTAAACCATAACTGCATTTTTATGACAGGTTTTATGGCCCTTTTTGAGATTTACAGAGTAGTGCAATCTCATTTCTCCATGTCACATTGGTGCACTCGAGTAGACGGAGTTCCTAAAAAAAAATGTTTGTGGGGGGACAGCAAGGATCGAGCCGCCCACGCAAAACCGTGTCGACTTCATTTGGTGGTTGCGGTTGCAAAACCTCAGCTCGTTACAAACTCGCGTTCTTAAAAAAAAAAAGAAAAAAAAGAAAAAAAGTGAGGTTTAACTTTTCAACATCACACAGAAAAATAACTTTCAGGTAGGGGAGGAGAAGCTTCCGGAATGCTTCTGCGTCTCTGTGAAATGGCTTCTTCTGACAGTCTGAAAGAAGCATTTCCTGCTTCGGGAAGGAGTCTCCGAGGATTAGTCTGCAAACAGATCTTAAAGACAGCAACACACCAAGACTCGTGTGTGTGTGTGTGTGTGTGTGTGTGTGTGTGTGTGTGTGTGTGTGTGTGTGTGTGTGTGCTCCTTTCTTCGACCCCCTCAGCCCCCCCATCCTGCCCGCTGACCTGGCACATATAATGGCATAATTGTCTTGCTTATCTTCAACATTCTGGCATGAGGAGTTTGTCAAGCTTGACAGCTCAAAGGTAAATACTGCCCCCCTCACCCCCCGAACTCCCTTTTCATTAGCCCACTGGATTAACTCTATTCGTCATGTTGAATGTTTTTATTTAAAAAAAAATTTTTAGACATCACCTCCCCATTTGTTTGTTCCTTGGAGTTGTCTTTAAGGAGGATTATGCAAATTTCCCCAAACGGGTGTGCGTGTCGAGGGGTTAAACATTTATTCAGAGAGTGCTTTGTTGCTTTGTGGGCCACCCTGACCCACCCTCCAGCAATTGGAGGGACTTCAGATTACTTCCTAGTTCCTCCTCAGTCCTGTCAAATTATCCCGCAACAAACCATACATCTCCAAACTTTGAGGTTTTTTTTTTTTTTTTTTTCACTGGACCCTCCATGTCTCTTTCTGCATTTTGGTGCAGGTGGGGAAAGGTCACAGAATCTGTTTTGAAATACTGTCTGATCGGAGTGGTTGTGTATAGTTGGAGCGAAATACTGGCTCAAGCATATGCGATTTTTTCTTTCTTTTTAATATCTTTGTTTTATCTATTGGGCGGCCCAGTGGACAAGTGGTAAGCACATCGACCTCACAGTGCAGAGGTTGTGAGATTGATCCCGGCACCGGCCTTCCTGTGTGGAGTTTGCATGTTCTCCCCGTGCCTGTGTGGGTTTTCTCCGGGTACTCCGATTTCCTCCCGCATTCCAAAAACATGCATGGCTGGTTGATTGGGCAATCCAAATTGTCCCGAGGTGCGATTGTGAGTGCGAATGGCTGTTCGCCAATGTGTGCCCTGCGATTGGCTGGCCACCAGTTCAGGGTGTACCCTGCCTAATGCCCAAAGACAGCTGAGATAGGCTCCAGCACCCCCTGCGACCCTTGTGGGGATAAAGCGGATCAGAAAATGAATGGATGGGTGGATGGATGTTTTATCTCTGATGTTTAAAAAAAACAAAACGTCTTTGTTGGTCTTTTTCCTTACCGGGCGATATTACCAAGTTCTGTCGAGCAATTAGTGTCATGCGATGCGCTGGGCCTGCTGTACAAGACCCTCCTGGTTCCTTAAGTAACATTTTTCGTTTTTCAAAAGTGCTGTTAGCATCACTCATAATCCCCCCCGCCCCACTGAAAAGGAATGAAATGATTTTCACTTGGGCTGGCCCTTGGCCATTGCAGTGGCTTTCCCCTTTTGCGAGGCGCTTCGGAAAGATCTGCAATACTGCATATGTACAAACGCTGACCCGTGTTTCTCTGCATTCATGATGCTTGACCTGCATGTAGCAGGCACACACACACACACTCACACACACACACACACACACACACACACTGGCGGCCTTCAACAAGAAGCTCTTGTGTCCCGCTTTATTGACCCCCTCTGCGTCTTTTCCCGAACAGCATATTAAAGGCTCCGTTCACAGCCGAACTCGGTGCTTTTTGAAGTGGTGGAGGGCTGCAACAGATCCTCAAATATTGACTCCTAAGCCTCGCGGAAGAAGAGAGCAGCCGGGTGGAAAAATGGGGAGCAAAAGGGCAGAGGCTGATGGAGAAGGAAGTTTGGTTTTGCTCTTATTCAGGTGACGCTATTCAGATGTACCAAAGCAAGCCTGAATATCTTCCTGTCCGTGGCAAATGTATTTTAAGAGGAAGTATGCTGAGATAAAGCCTAAGGCAAGCCTGAGTCTCCATTCACTTCCTGTGCCGGTAAAGTCAGGGTCAGAGCACACACGCCTGGAACTTTTCTATGCAACACTGGCCTCTTTATTGAAGCTGACGGAAAAAAGTTTGTTGCTGTTTGCGCTGCCCGTTCAAGTCGGGGGGTAAACAGACAATCCACCCCGCCTGATGAATGTTTTTGCCTGGCTCATCCAGATTTGGGACAATTCTTCTTCATGTTGCTCTCCCCCTCCTCCTTCGAACATGCTAGCACATGTCCCAACACAAACAAGTACGCCGCACACACCGGCCGTTGTTCGTCTCTGTTGTTTGTCTGTAGATCAACGCTTGTATGTCGACGGAGCTGTCCCACTTGCTGCTAGACACTTTTTGACCTGCAAAGACGTGCCCATTTGTCCACGCCGCGCATGCTCTACTTCCTTATCTGCTTCCTCGTCGGCTTGATATCATAGCTAACAGCTTTGACAGCTCGGGCCCAGTTTGTCAGATCTTTTTCCTGCAATAATTGTAGTTTGAAACATGTACAAATATTCTTTCTGAAATGTAAGCACCCTGTAGTGCAGCGCCTTAGTGGTCAGCTTGCTTGAAGTTCCAAGGTTCGCGGTTGGAATCTTGTCCCCCCGGCCTTCCTCTGTGGCGTATGTTTGCCCCTTGTTTGTGTGGCTTTTCATCATCTCCGTTCGGCTTCCTCCCAACATTCCAACAACCTGCTTGGCAGGGTAAATAAAGGCTAAATTGTCGAAAGCAAACAACCATTCACACTCGCCGTCACAGAGTGTGAATGGGTGTTTTTGAACATATGTGTCCCGTGAGTGATCTGGACACTCTTTGAACTCATCACGCGGCTCTGTCGTTGTCGTCAATGACAGTTTTCGGCCATTTTAAAGTGCATTTTTGGCAAAACGGTTGTTTCGTGTGGCTGGAAGCTGTTCCACTCATTCTGGACAAGGTGTAGGAAATGCATCACTTCCTTCAAACCCAGCCTGTGGGAGGTAAACCCCCGATAAATGAACTAAACGAAGATATCATCGTGACTTTAAACTGATTAATTCAGAATTTTTATCGATGTCGGTGTATCGGCGGATGTTATCGGCAGCCTTGATGCTACCAAATTCCTTAAAATATTGGTGCTCGCCCATCCCCACGTTTTCTCATTGTTGCCAAGTGGCGACCTGCTTTTACAGAAATAAAACAAGTTCAGGAGCTCAAAAATAGCTATTGACAGATCGAATGTAATGAAAATATAGTAACACAGACATCCATCAATTTCCTAATCTGCTTTTCCTCAGTAGGATCTCGGGTGTGTGTGCTGGAGCCTTACCCAGCCGTCTTCGGGCAGTAGGCGGGGGACACCCTGAACTGCTTGCCAGCCAATCGCAGGGCACACATAGACGAACAACCATCCGCGCTCACAATCAAAATCACCCGAGGGACAATTTGGAGTGTTTTTTTGGAATGTGGGAAGAAACCCATGCAGGCACGTGGACAACATTTAAGCTCCACGCAGGAAGCCGGAGCTGCAATCGAAACATGCACCTCTGCACGCCGACGTGCTAACCAGTCACCCACCGAACCCTAACACAGAAATAATTACAGTTACTATTTGGGCAGAAAAACACACTGAGGACACGAATCTAAAACGACCCAGGACCACATGTTGTTTTTACGACCTGTCATTGACTCACCTTTAATGGGACGCACTCTTGGATCCCGTCCCACCCAGTTGAGCATCACTAGCCTAACCCCTGGAATCTACAACCACAATGCTAAACACAGCTAGTGCTGTTTGATTTTGACATACATTCATCCACGTGAAAACATCGCAGTAACCTTATAAAGAATTTATTCGGATATAGGACAAACATATCCGTTTGCACATGATCGGAGGACGTGAGGTCGAAGCACTGTTCTGCTTTTCGGCGCCAACCGCCACGAGTCTCAACCTTAAGTGAGATGAGCTCGCACTGTCACAGTTAACGAGATCATCCTACTGAGAAAAAAAGACTGCATCATTTCTAGGAGGCGGCAAGAAAATGGGATCAAATGTGAAAGCCTTTGAGTAGATCAAAGCCCTACCTTACTTGAATTCCACGGAAAGCGTTCTTGAGTTGGCGTCGAAATGCCAATGGGTCTGGATGACGGCGAGTCACTCTCAAGCTTTCAAAAACGAATCGTCGCGACGACTTATACAACATTATGCGTTGATTCCAATCAGCATTTATGCTCTCCTTAGCCGCGCCACGACGTACATCGCACACCCTTGACTCGTCACTTTATTTGGAGACCTTTAAATGACCATATTTGTGCGAGACAACACAAGTCTTTTTGGATTTGACATTTAAAGAAACCAGAGTTGAGCGGTCAACAACCGCGAACTGGGAATGTGACAGGAGTTATAATGAAGAGATTTTGCCGGGGTCAGTGGGAGGAGAAAGTCATCTTGACTTTTCTCCCTTAGCTTGAAGAAAAAAAAAAACCTGCCATGGGTTTTCCTCACAACTCGCCTCTTCCCGCCGCAGCCTCTCAAGTATGACGCTCGTCAGGCTTGCCCGCAGGCCTCGCTGCTGGCCAAGGCCTCCTTATGAGACACTGCTTCACTTTCTTCTGGGGTTTAAAATATTATCAAAAACACTCTGTGTGTGTGTGTGTGTGTGTGTACAAACTTGCTCAGCGAGCAGAATTTTTTTCCTCAGGTTATTACCCATGCCCTTTTATGTTTGTCTGGGTGATGAAGGGCTAAATGACAAGATTTCGTTTTGAGGTTAGGGCACCGAGATAAAACCGGCAACTTTGTTTGCCACCAAGATATTGATGTCGCTTGACAGGTGATATTCGTTACTTCCACGGTCTTGTACTGTATGTTTACGTCTTGCCGGGGCTCGCGCTGGAATCCCTGTGGGAGCCCTCATTACTCCGATGGCTTTGCCTCATACAACCGAGGCCTGTGATGATCTCATACTCGAGTTCATGAGCGCATGTTTTTCTGGTGTTGTGGCTCACTTGCCTGAATTTGTAAGTTCCCACTCTGTGTGAATATGAGTGTGAATGTTTTTTTTTTTCTTCGTGTGTGCATCCTGTGCAACTTGTGCAGATGTCATGTGCTTTTCTCCCCAAGTCACCTGGGATTAGCCCAAGGTCCCCACGACCCTGAACAGGATGAGTGACATTGAACATGGACAGACCTGCAAAGATTTCTGTGCAGCCTCTGCTGAGTTTAATGTTGCCTGTATGAGACAATGCGCTTGCAGGCATGTCAGACGCGTCCATCACCCCCTCATCATAAATGTCTAAATGTGCCTCGCCAACCACAATCCTCACAGCTCCAGGCCTCACAGCTCATGATCAGCACATGATGTCAGAGTGGCCGTGGCTTAGGTATTAGCTGTAAAGGAGTGGGGGGTCGGGGGGGATAATAGAAAAAAGTGTCAGAGGGATGAACGTGACCTTGTTGAACTCTTTGTTGTCGTTTCTTTTTTTTTTTTTAAAGAATCACTGTCTACTGCATCCTCATTTAGCATGCCAATTGTGATCTTTGTTCAGTGAGTAATTACCAACATATTGTAAAAAAGTGTGTAGAGAGAGAGAGAGAGAGAGAATCAAACAAGTTTTCAAGTTGTTTAATATCCACAACCACAGCAGTACGTTATGTCTGTGGCAAGTGGAACATTTCCCCACCATATCCAGCAGGTGGTGCTGTTGTGATAATAGCTGACTCCGTTTACTCGCAGAGCAGGAACAAATTTTTTTTCGAAAAAGAAAAGGACCACATATCTATCTATCTATCTATCTATCTATCTATCTATCTATCTATCTATCTATCTATCTATCTATCTATCTATCTATCTATCTATATATATATATATATATGTAGCCTTCTACTGTAAGTGGTTGGCGAACTGTCTTCATGTTAACCCCACTGATGGTGCCTAAAAAGAGATAAATGCCAATCCGAGAGAGAGTTGTGGGACTCTTTTTTTTCTCTTAAATTATCTGGCCACTATGTGGTTGCCCAGCAACCATTTTACATTGCAGGGTGGTAAAATGAAAGCACAAATTTCATGTACTGTAGCTCCAGCTTTCATTCATTGCATCAGGGTTTTCCCCTTGGCAATTTCCCTTCTTGGAATCAGTTCACTGCACGTCGGTCTTGAGAACAGGAAGTGATTCTGATTTTCTATGTTATATATTGTCGAGCAAAATATCTGGATTCCCAAGGTGGTGACAAACATGTGCAGAGGATTTGAGCGCCGGCAAGGGAATATACGATACGCTTTGTTGAGATGTTAGCCATAAGGGCCAGCGACTACTGTACTGTATTTGAATTGGAAGGGACCTTAGAAGAAATGTATATACTCTACTCTCCTCTCTCCCCATGCTGCAGCTTTCACAGGCTTTTTTAAAATTTATGTTTTAAAAACTTTTGATGAGCCTCTTTCTTTCCCATCAGGCACCCTCATTTTACGGAGAGCTTCATTATCTCGGTTTCCTCAAGTTGCAAGTTGATGGAGTCTTTTTCTCTTATCTCCCCCTACTGCTATCCTTTCCACAGGCACCTTTGAGGTTCTGAGGAGGCAGGCAGAGAACCACACCAACGCCCTGCTGCAGGAGTCCTACGGCAACATGGCTGCTCAGGCCGAAGGTCCCGTGGGCGAACTTTTCACCGACATTAGTCTCTTCCTGCTTGGGTCTGAGCTCAACGTTGAGGACTTTGTCCAAAGATTTTTTGATACTCTCTTCCCGATGGTATTCAATCATTTTGTCAACCCGGGCCTCGGTGACCTCTCAGCAGGCTACACCGAGTGTGTCAGGTCATCGGGCCGTGATGTGAGGCCATTCGGTGGGACGCCTGCTTTATTGGCTGATCAGATTGCTCGATCTGGGGTGTCGGGCAAGCTTCTCGTCCAAGCTTTGCACCTCGGCATTGAAGTCATAAACACGACAGACTACTTGCAGTTGAGCCGTGAGTGCAGAAAAGCCTTGCTCAAGATGCATTACTGCCCCCATTGCCAGGTAGGATTGGACTGTTCCCAAATCTGTTGATTGATTTGAAACAATTCAGACTGATCCGCAAATCTTATTTTTTTTTTCCACAGGGCTTAACTCAGTCCAAGCCCTGCATGGGCTATTGCCTCAACGTGATGCGGGGCTGCTTGGCAAGTATGGCGGAGATTGACGTCCACTGGAGGGAGTTTGTGCACTCACTAGAGGAGCTGTCAGCTCGGATGCACGGACCACAGGATTTGGAGCAAGTGCTTCTGGGAATTCACACATTGCTGCACGATGCTGTTGGATTTGCGCGAAAAAACGGAGCCCGTATCGCAGCACAGGTCAGATCCACTCGGAGGGAATTTAGAGGGATTTATTCAGTATTTGCTATTTATGAAGGAACAAAAGTTCAACTCCAGAAGTTCTTCTTCTTAATATGAGAAATGTCTCACCATGACCCCTGTAAAGTGCAATAAAAGCATGAATATACATGCTCATTAAAAATTCTACACGAAATTAACAGTTCTTATGAAGACTCTAATCAGATGCTGGAATACCTAATAAAGTGACAGTGGATTCTAACATCTGCTTCCGACGTTTTGAATAATTTCTCTAAAGGAGCATTGACAAAACCTCAGAAATCTCCTTACTCTTAACCAAATTGTATGTAAAAATGCCACCCACAGCTTGGAAAGTTGTCTTTGCAGCCCAGGATTACATACAATATCGCCCTCTAGTGGGTACCTAGTGACATTGTGACCTAGTGACACGAGCCAGGAAATGCTCAGCTTTGCATCGCACCCACCATGCTCACAGTCAATCACGATTCACAGCAGTGCCTGTCCTCCTGAAGTGTAGCATGAGTTCCACATCCACCTTACACACTAACAAGTGTCTGTCTTTGTGTACATTGGATGACAGGTGCACAAACTGTGTGGGCCTCCCACCAGGAAGCCTGTGCAGACAGTCAGCATCCAGCACAGCAGCCAAGAATCCATCCATTTAAAAACTCCAATCAAAGCGTCAGATGACTCACTTGCTGTGAGGAGAAGGCAAGTACAAAAAATAGATCATGATAATAAAAACTAAATGTCCAAGGCATAACATGACCATACCTGCATAATGTTAATGAGATCCTAAAGTTTTGATGATTAGGTGACAGATGGTTTTCTTGTAGCACGTTGAACGTATGATGTACCTGTAAATCAGTTTCCTGTGTGCTTACATCCGTTTGATTTTTATAGGGAGTTTCTGAACAGTCTCCGCCTCTACCGGACATACTACGGTGGCCTTGCAGATCAATTGTGTGTCAGTGAGCTGGCCTCTGATGATGGGTTGTCCTGCTGGAATGGAACCGACATTGTGAAAAGGTTTGAGTCACTCTTTGTCTGTTGCGCATGCTAGGATTTTATATACTGTGTTTATATATATATATATATATAGAGAGAGAGAGAGAGAGAGAGAGAGAGAGAGAGAGAGAGAGAGAGAGAGAGAGAGAGAGAGAGAGAGAGAGAGAGAGAAAATGGACAAATGAAGCTTCATGAAGTACTTATAATTTTGGACTCCTTTAGATGGCAGTCTTGGTTTAAAGATGCAGTGGAACTTTTAATTCATTTCCATGAGACAAGCTTTGATCTTTAAACCAAGAGCACCATCTAGAGTTGGAAAAAAATATCGCAAGTGCTTGATGAAGCTTCATTTTCACGTATATATTTGTACAGTAGAGATGGGTCGATATAGAGAGAGTTACTCAGATGAAAGATGGTGCTCGTAGTGAGTGATGAAAACATAACCTCAGCGGAGGTTACATTATCTAAATGGTCATTCATACTGTGACAGCTTCAATTTAGCCTCATTTGCACAGTGTCAAAGGTTTGCTGCCGTGTCATCTCCTCGGGAGATCTTGACATGAGTGGGTCATTTGCACACTCTTTGACCCGTTTTGTAGACACAGCCCTCCATCACCCCCAAGCTGACACTGATGTCGGGTCCCTCCATTATGTGGACATAGATCTTGGGTACGAATGGTCGTGAAGTTGAGCAGACAAACTGGCCTCCTCCACCGCATCGGTTAGCCGCCTTGTCTCCATTACATCACAGCGCTGTGTCATATGTGCTCACACAAGGACCATCTCATATATCCTTAGTCTGGGCTGGATCGCTCAGCTGTCAGCCACTGCACTTGCGACTCAGGTTAGGTGCTCTCCTGTTAAGACAAGCAACCCGAAAAATAAGAAAACAACAAAACTTCTTTCAAGGAGTCCTGGCTTGTGCACTGCAAGGGAGCCAAAGCGTTTGATCAGAGTTCCTTTTCCTTCGGTTGTATTGTCCAAAATAGCACCTCAAGTTTCCATGACAAAGGTGACAGCAGTCCCTAAGACGTGGGTTGTTTTCTAATACGGGGAAGAAACGTCGAGCGGCGGGCTGCCCATCATCACTGCCTTCAGCCTGCTGGGAAAATGTTTCTCTGTTGTCGTTGGCCCGCCTGCCATTTGCCTCAGGTTTTCATTTTTGGTGTGCGTTATAAAGAGACAGGAGATAAGGCTTTTGGAGAGAGCAGCGACTCAATTGTCGTCAAATCCTCGCTATACTGTTAGCTGACTAGTAGCATCGAGCGTAAATGAGTGGCTGGGAGTCAACACAAGCTGTGACAAATGCAATAAATAACCTCCTGCCTATGGGTCATAAGACAACATCCACAGAGAGAAGGGAATAAAACTCATTGCCGCATGGTGGCTGATTTACAGAGGTTTAGCGAGGCCTCGGCGACCTGAAACGATTGCTTTGGTCCCCGTGTGTGTCTAAATCTGTACATATGAGTATGTGTTATAACAAATGGCCGTGCGCTGCGGCACAAATTACTTTATGGTCTTAAAGTGGTGGTGGCAACAGCTTTGTCTTATTTAATAGAAGAAAAAAAAAAGGAAAAATGGATTAGCACGCAAACATGACTCAGGAAGCTGAGATTTCATGCATGTCCTCATCTGGGTCGGTGGTAAACAAAAGAAACTGAGCTAGTAGATAAGATCGGAGGGGAGGAAAACAAGCAGCTTCGGTCTCGCCACCTTTGTGAGTGAAGAAGATGGTGTCTCACTTCACTGGAGATTTGTTCAACACATTTTTTTTTCTTTTTCGTTTTATGTCTCCTGGCCTTTGTCCTTGCATGCACCTCCGCAAAAGTGATTTTATCTAAAAGAAAAGAACTCACATCTGTTTATTTTAAACACATTTCAGTGCTGTGCTAGTTTGCTCAATGCATAGATTGGTCTCAGAAAGTCAACGCGGAATACTTGCAGAGCAAAACGTTCGGTCTGAACATTTGCTAATTAGTATTTTTTACATGTCAAGAAGTGGGGATGGCAATATCACAGCATTCCTCGGTATTGATGCCAACATCATGTTGCGAAGAATAATACTGGTTGGAAAAGTTGTGCCATGGCTGAGGTCTGCATGAATACAACTCAACTTGCTGAGTTGCATTCGCTGAGATTGTGTTATTTTTTTCTTTAGGACACCAAATCACCAGTGCCCCTGCTGGCAACGAGGTGCACTGCATTTAGCCTCTGTTCAGATTAGCTCCTCCCACCGTTGAGGAGTCAAAATGAACACACCCTCTTTTGGTTCTCACGTTTCGGATCAAATCTTGGCTCGAATCAGTTTTTGATGTCAGAAACTTTTTCAAATTTTTGCACAGCAAACAAGCGTTTGTTGTACGAATTATTTTCGAGCCACGTGCGGCACTTTGTGTGCAGCGGAGGTTGTTTTAAAGTGCTCTACAAACACATTTGACTTTTAAAGAAGCATTATGCCAAAGTGTTGTTTGTAATACAATCCCACTTCTTAATGGGTAAAACGCATTATGCAGTTTTCATCCCCCTTGAGAAGCCGTGTTAAAATGTTTGAATGAACCAAACAGGCGGAGAGAGACTCCAAAATAGAACACCTCTCAGCCTCTGGATAGAGAGGAAGGAGGCTGTCCTCGCCTCATCTGAAAGGTTAACACATTCCCACATGCTTTAACTATCCGTCATGGATACAAGACACACACACACACACACACACACACACACACACACACACACACACACACGCACACACGCATACGCATGCCGAAGGAATGGCTGGAGGCCATGAGCTGCCTCCTTTTTGTGAGTACACACTTTTTCACTCACATGTCAATTATAGTGGCAAAGAAAAATAGCAAAATCCACCTACCATTTTCCCCTTCTGGGGTGACAAAGATAAACTAGCTTCCGTCCTGGGAAAAGAACTCTCACGCCCCACATTTACTTGCTAATTCCCGCTAAAGTCTCACTCTAACACTTGAGACGTGCGCAGAGGGGAGTCAGTTTGTTACTTTGTACCAAAGTATGTTTTTATCCCCTCGCCCCCACACCTCCATTTCCCGTGCCAATGGAGAAAGTTTTTGCTCGTCTAAAAAAATAAGCTGGATCCTCAACAAGTATGTTAAGGAGTCTGATGTTTAATTCATGATGATCTCTGCTGCTTTCGACTCGATTTAATACGGTCTGTTTCACCGCTGCCAACGTGCTCCAGGTGTGAGTTGGCCTGTTTATATTTTCAAAGTTCTTGATTCTAATTGAGTCCAACATTTTTTATTTTTATTTTTTTATGATAATCAGGCAATTGACCTTGCATGTTGTTGGAATGCAGCAGTAGGAGGAATGAATCCTTTTGCATCTGTCTAAATGATGCTTGATGCCTGGTGGGCGCATCTTCAGCATGGCTTCTCTTTCAGTAGGCTGTGCTGCATGCTGGAGTGGTTGTCTGAGCGCTCACCTTTGACCTTTCAGCTGTCTTTGCTCTCTGGGAAATCCTGAAGAGTTTAATCACACGTTAATAAGAGCCGCTTTCGTGCTGCCTCTTCTTGCCCTTCCCCCCCCCCCCCCCCAAGAAGCGTTAATGAGCTTAGGTTATCTCCAGCGTTGAGGTTGTTGCAACTCGTTGGAATAAAAAAATACATCTTACTGCCTCAAATAAACATCACAGCTGGTTAACTTTGTTTGGGAGCTATCATATATCAATGTGAAGTCTTCAAATATGAATCAACCTCCCGCAAAAGATTTTGCATGTCGTCCTGTGAACCGACGCTTCATATTAAAGATGTAAATCTAAAAAGCCTTAGGGCTTGATTTTTTTTTTTTGTGCTGCTGTAGTTGAGCGTGACCGGCAGATGGCGCTATGTACTTTGGCATATGTACACACAACAGGCCGGCGGGTTGCCGGTACTTGGGCGGCTTCTGTGAATCCATTTGGATGATGTACACCGCGGTGTGGTGCTTCTTATCTGTGCTGTCATTGACCCTGACAGACTGCTGATGAAATTCAAGCGATACGTGCTGAATGTCCAAGTCTCGCCCATCTCCGCCGCCATTTGTTTGCAATGAGGAATTGACCTAATTTTGAACTGGGGGGGGGGGCGACAAGCTTTTAGACATATGCTGTCAAATATATTATGCAGAGCTGTCCTCTTAGTCACTCTCATGCGGCGAAGTAAGAGACGTCTTCATCCGCCGCACGGAGAAGCTCGGTGCAATAAATGTGAGATAGAATTCCAGGTACCTCTCAAGCAGCCAGCTGTTCAAAAATGTCGATTTAACTAAAGCTGAGAGATTTCCTCGGAGCTTTCCCGTGAAGCAACAGACTGTCTTAGCGTCTTGTTTAGGACTCCTCTTCCTAGAATGTGAGTTTGAGTTGCAATCAAGGTTTTTCACTCAGGTTACATTCAGTTGTGCACCAGGGCCGAATAAAGCTAATTTGGACCACCGCAAGATTTCATACGTGGACACCCACAGCTTGCATCTGCCTGAAAGATTTGCACCATTGACAAAGTCCAAATCAAGATTTAATGACTTGGTAAATGAATGAATGTCTTTGTTGTCATTGCAGTTTAAAAAAAAAAAAAGTTAGTTTTTTGTGTGTGTGTGTTTAAATCTGCTCACGAACAAAAGCATAACCTCCTTGACACCAGCCTTGTGTGAAAAATGTTCCTCCATGGTCACATTTGTCATGCTGATCTCAATTCGAGACACGATCGGAGACAAGTGCGCACGTGTGGACGTGGCGAAAGATGAGACGGAGAGGAAGAGGGGAGAAGGGGACCTTCTCGAGGATCTCCTTAATCACGACAGCTGGCCACTGGAGATAACCACAAAACCACTGGAGCACTCGAGAGCTGGGTGCCGCTTGGCTAGAGTTCCACTCCAACATGACCTTATATCCTGCTTGGGGTTTAGACGCCGGCACTTGGCCGCAGCACCACATCCTGACGATCATCCCAAGTGACAGAATCAAGACCTCTGGCAGGATGGCGGGATGGAGCTCACAAGCCTCTCTATACACACACGGACAAGTGTGTGCGTGTGTGTGTGTATACGAGTGATTTATTTCCAATCATGCACAGATATCACTATTGGCATCAGCCAACTTTGCTGGAGGCGGTGCAGATGTGCATGTGTCTTTTACTAATCATTCATTTTTCAGCGATTGCACTGTGTCGAACATTAATCCACCCCCACCCTCCTCTGTCCCCACTGCACCCCTCCATCCAACACACACACACACACACACACACACACACACACACACACACTGGAGCTGGAAGCTTGCCGCAAGCATCTGCAGCATGTTGTGACCCGGCCAGGGAGCAGGACATTAACAGCCAAGGCCTTATTGTCCACTGATGAGCTGTCAGGGCACCCCGCTACACCTTGCTTACTGTTTAGTGCGCGCGCACACACACACACACACACACACACGCACACATTCTATTCGGTTTCCGTGGCCCCCTCTCCCCTTCGGATATAAATCATATTGAAAGAGGTGGGGGTGGAAGCGTTGGTGCTCATTAGGTACGAGCAAAGGCGCAAGTCTACTATGAGGAAAAAGCTGGTAGCTCATCGTTTAAAATGAAACTACTTTTATCATGTCCGATCCCGATCGTGTAAGACGTCATTTTCTATTTCAACAATGGAAGGTGACCTTGTGTGACATGAATAGCACCAAAAAATAAAAAGAGGTATTTTGATGCTTATTATTAATTTAGCTCGAGCAGGGGTGTTCAAAGTTTTTCGTTTGAGGGCCACATACATAAAAATGGAAGGATGAAAGGGCCACTTCAAAATTCTTCAACTTTTTGAAACATGCGAACGTCAGTCACGAAAGCAATGACATGATGATTCTATTGTCTGTTTACTTCCATCAGCTTTCTGTTAAAGGTGTTAAGGCAAATAGTTGAGGAGTTTTCCGAGTTTTTGGGGTGGCCAACAGGCCTCTATCTCATCAAATAGATCCAGCTCTGCACTGAACAGCAGCTGAATTACATCTTCAGAGCCAAAAAAAGGAACAAACTGTGGATGGCGGGCTGAAAATGGCCCCCGGGCCATACTTTGGACACCCCTGAGCTAGAGATGATAAAACAACATTTTGTGCAGACTGGCGAAAATGTTTGAATCAATAGAGATATTTTTTTTAATGTGCAACCATTAAAAACAAACAAACAAACAAACAAACAAACAAAAAACCCTCGAGGTTTTTATTTCCTTGTTTTCTGTCGACAAGAGGAGAGCACGTTGCCCAAGTATTTTTCCACTTTCATTGGGCTGATCAGTCTCGGAATGAATGCAGATTAAAAGTTCAAGTGTCAAATTCAACAATTTCCTGCAACAGTTGTGGCTGGCAAGAGCTGTGTGGCATCTTATCAAGGGCGCAGCATTGCATATTGATTTTATGACGGCACATGGACCATATCCATGTGGAGTTGGACTCCAGAAGAGACTGCATTTAATTTTTTTTTGTCGTTTTTTTTTGCAGGAAACAAAGAGCCTCGTATCTTTGTATCATTGTCTTGGCTTATCTCGCGGCTGCAGGCTTTTGACAAGGCGCGCGGTACCTCGTGTTCCTTTGATTTGCAGCTCATTTGTTAACTAAACATGCTTCCCATTTACTTATACTGAGTGAAAAATGTAGTCGTCGTTAAATATTCATCACGAGTGCAATTTGTCTCAGCTTTATGCCGTTTTAGCCCGAAGAATGTTCAGGATGTGTTGGAAGGTCAAATGACTCTTATTGACTCCTTTTGAAAGCAACCTTTCTGCTCGTCAGTGCGCCGTTATTGATTCATTTCCAACAAATGGAAGACGGATCCTTATCTTACATATTTTCCTGTCGGATCGGTGTTTTGTTGTCGTTCGCGGTTCAAGCTGCCTTGATCAAGGATTGGTGGGTCGCGACTTTCTAACCGCAAATGTCTCTGACTATTATGAGGAAATCGACCTTTTTAACACTTGACCTAACTGAAAGTGACGTGCTAAGATGCTCTCATTAATATCACGTCCCATTCTGAAAGCTTTGAGCCCAGAAGCTTTTTTTTTTTTGTGTGTGTGTGTGGGGGGGGGGGGTGCATAAAACAAACGTCTCCTGCAACAAACTGGCAAACTGCTGGCTGCCCCGTGACCGGAATTTGCTCCTCATCACTGCAATGTTGTCATGTCGTTTCTATGGAGACCACGCTGGTCCGTTTGGAGAGGGGGGGAAAAAAAAAGTTTCACCTTCTCTGTGACTGCCCTTTACCTGACAGCCAAGATAAACGAGCAGGGTCCAGGGAGGAAGTTAACACAAATATGCATCGCTGCCCAGTGGCCCGTGCTCATTGGCTCCCTCCTGCAAGGCCTTATTTACCTTCATGTTGGCCGGCCGTGGGAGCGGCGCTCGCAAGGGGGAGGTGCCTGGAATAGGCATTTGTGTGTGTGAGGGCGTGACGCGCGATTATTCGCCGTGCCGCGGTCAACAACCTTGAACTGTGCCGCGAGAAAGGAAAGGAAACGCAAGCGACGCTACTCGCTCTGCCCCCCTGTTGTGCGCGTGTCCCAGATGATGTCTTATGTCACCTTCAGCTAATGAAGGTGATGATGATGCGGGCGGTTGCCGCATACGTTCACCATCTGCTTCGTTCCACCGTGTTGGAGCTGTCCCCTGCAATGCTGCCATGAGGAGTCCAATGTGTGATGGTGTTTAGGGGCGGGAAATGGCTGCCTGCTCCAAATGAGTCACAACTCACAAATCAGTTGAAGCCAAAACTTCAGAGCCCAGCTCTGTCTGAGGCAATGGCAACTTTGTGTTACTGGGCAAAATGGGGCAGTGCCCAAGCAGGTCCACTAGGTGGCACTGCGGTGAAAGACGCTTTTCTTTCAGTTTTACATTGTTAATACGGAGATGTGAGTGACTGGTTAGCACATCCGCCTCACAGTGCAGAGGTCCCGGGTGTGAATCCGGCTCCGGCCTTCCTGTGTGGAGTTTGACATGTTCTCCCCCCGTTCCCACATGGCTTTTCTGCGGGTACTCCAGTTTCCTCCCACATTCCAAAAAGATACACGGCAGGTTAATGGAACACTCGAAATTGTCATCAGGCGTGAGTGTGAGCGCGAATGGTCTGCGATTGGCTGGCAACCAGTTCAGGGTGTCCCCCGCCTACTGCCCAAGGACAGCTGGGACAGGCTCCAGGACGCCCGCGACCCTCGTGAGGAGAAGCGGGTTGTAAAATGGATGGATGGATGAATAGAGATGTGACTCAATAGAAAATTTCGATCCATCCACCGATCTATTTTGCACCGGAATGTTCAGGCCATGACAAATAGAATTCACCAAAATGCTGAATCACTTGGAGGCCTCCATGTTGTCCTCTGCTATGTCTTCGATGTGCCTCGAAGGCTCTTCGGCACCACCGCTACCTTTTTAATTGCAGCCTTGGCTGAAAAGTCCACGACAAATATCCTCGGCGCCAAGCGGGATCAATTCTTCCCCAGTTGCGAGTGGTTTCTTAGCCTTAGCAATATAATTAGCCACTAAACATAATGCTCTCAGTCTGCTCGCATTTGTTGTCGCCGTGGCAGTCAGTAATTGCTGCTGTCTTCTTTCTCACGTGTTTTTTTTTTTCCGTTCAAAAAACTCCAAAGGCTTATTTTTTAATCTGGCGTTCTAGGTCTCCACGTAGCATCTTTGTCACGCTTGCTAACTTGCCCTCCACATATGACGCAAAGCAGACTGAGAGTCACCTGTTTCGATCAAACGCTACGTTAAGTATGATTCCAGGTGTCTGTGAAAAGTTTTTGAGTTCATAAGTCACATGACAAATAATCATCGCCACGCGTTTACCAAAGCCTGCACTCAGACACATATTTGGGAGAAATATCATGATTTATAACAGCAGACAGTAACGTCTAGTCTTGTATTTGTTTTTGGATTTAATAATATTTTAAACATAATTTTAACATACCGGTACTGTGTCCAATTCGTGACGTATGATCTGTGGAAATCTTTTTCTCATCTTAGTTAGTGCGTGCAGCTGCTGCGGCTGCTCTGTGATAGCTTGCAGGTGATTCGCGCTGAGACTGACAGACGCTTGACCCCTGCTGTTGAGTCGGGTGTAAGAGGCAAGGCCGTGGCGACGGACGAAGATCTTTGGAAATCATCAGATGACCTTTGAGATCAGCTCAAGTTGCGAGTCCTCCGCGGGGGCTTCTTGCCTCTTTTCGACAAATCTTGACATTATTTTTTTTTTTTCTTGCTGCCTCTCGCTCGCTTTGCTTTTTCTTTGTGTCTGCCGAGATGTTGCCGCGAGTTGGCAGCCTGTATCAGATCCGGAGGTAATTTACTGGCAGCGATAAGGAAGTGGTGCACACGGTCTTCCATTATAGTCCACTCTGTCGGGGCAATTGGAGGCCTCCAGAACGGAAGTGAAACTTGTGAATTTGGACGGAAGATAAAGAATGCTTACGTGCAAGGAAAACGGTTGAACTAATCCAGTCGAAGCGGACTTGATAGGAGGAACAATAAACAAAAAAAATAAATCATGCACATATTTCAGCTGCACTCTCTTTAGTAAACTGCTGCAGAGGGACTGCAAGAGTGTAAATTCATTTTTGGAGGTGTCCAAATTATTCGATTAATCGATAAATAAACGATTATAAAATGGAGTCATTAAAATATGTCAGCCTCTAACAGTAGTTAATTCTGTGATTTCTGCAGTCCCTCATGAAAACGGACTGATTATCTTTGTGTTTGATCAGAATAAGACATTTGCAAACATTGCTTTTACTCTGGAAAAAAAATCACAGAACCAGCACCTCAATCATTTTCAAAAAGGGTTGGCGAGGATGACATCAGTCACTCAATCACAGTAGTTGTTTTTTTTCCCCACTCAACAAGACCGAACAACAATAGTTGGTTAATAAACAGTCATCAGGAAAACCAAAATGGTTTTGTCACGCAGTGGAATGCAAAATAAAATGACATCTGATTACTCCATTAATGAGGGCACGGTAAGCGACTGGTTAGCGGGTCCGCCTCACAGTGCAGAGGTGCAAGGTTGGATTCTGGCTGCGGCCTTCCTGTGTGGCGTTTGCATGTTCTCAGATGACCTTTGAGATCAGCTCAAGTTGCGAGTCCTCCGCGGGGGCTTCTTGCCTCTTTTCGACAAATCTTGACATTATTTTTTTTTTTTCTTGCTGCCTCTCGCTCGCTTTGCTTTTTCTTTGTGTCTGCCGAGATGTTGCCGCGAGTTGGCAGCCTGTATCAGATCCGGAGGTAATTTACTGGCAGCGATAAGGAAGTGGTGCACACGGTCTTCCATTATAGTCCACTCTGTCGGGGCAATTGGAGGCCTCCAGAACGGAAGTGAAACTTGTGAATTTGGACGGAAGATAAAGAATGCTTACGTGCAAGGAAAACGGTTGAACTAATCCAGTCGAAGCGGACTTGATAGGAGGAACAATAAACAAAAAAAATAAATCATGCACATATTTCAGCTGCACTCTCTTTAGTAAACTGCTGCAGAGGGACTGCAAGAGTGTAAATTCATTTTTGGAGGTGTCCAAATTATTCGATTAATCGATAAATAAACGATTATAAAATGGAGTCATTAAAATATGTCAGCCTCTAACAGTAGTTAATTCTGTGATTTCTGCAGTCCCTCATGAAAACGGACTGATTATCTTTGTGTTTGATCAGAATAAGACATTTGCAAACATTGCTTTTACTCTGGAAAAAAAATCACAGAACCAGCACCTCAATCATTTTCAAAAAGGGTTGGCGAGGATGACATCAGTCACTCAATCACAGTAGTTGTTTTTTTTCCCCACTCAACAAGACCGAACAACAATAGTTGGTTAATAAACAGTCATCAGGAAAACCAAAATGGTTTTGTCACGCAGTGGAATGCAAAATAAAATGACATCTGATTACTCCATTAATGAGGGCACGGTAAGCGACTGGTTAGCGGGTCCGCCTCACAGTGCAGAGGTGCAAGGTTGGATTCTGGCTGCGGCCTTCCTGTGTGGCGTTTGCATGTTCTACCTGTGCCTGTGTGGCTTTTCTCCGGGTACATGTACGGCACGCTAATGGAACACTTGAAATTGTCTCTCTGTGCGATTGTGAGCGCGAACGGTCATTCGTCTCAGCATGGGGCGTGCCCATTATTCAGCTGGCATTGAATGTGTCTTTTTATGACTATATACATTTTCTTCCTTACTTCCAGTTGAAACACAGTTGAGCCATTTTGATCAATTTTTATCAAATATATCCAATTCAATATCAGTCTCGTCATTTATGCTAGGCTCTCTCAATATTGATCTCCCTTTGCACCTGTAAGCTCAGCAAAGTCATTGCGATACGAGATATTCAAATGAAAGCAGGTTCTAAACTTTAAAAGGAGGCAATGGACGCATGTCGGCAATGGAGCCCCTTCCAACTTTGTGGGAACAGGCATGACTCTGCAGCGATGCACAAAGCAAGGCCCGTAAAACGCACGGTTGCATGAGTTTGAAGCGAAGAGCACCTTTAACTGTCCACCTGAAGAGAAATTCCCTTTAGTGTCAATTTCGGCTGTCCAGACATATGAAGATGTGCGCTCACAAGCATCGGATCATACGGACAAGCAGGAAGGGGGAGGCTGTGAACTCTAAGCTACCTTGCTGCCACACCACCATTGTTTGTGTTTCAGCTGTTCTGTCCAGTCCCGCTTCTTCAGGCAGCCCAGGGTCGCTTTTCCTTTGGGGTATCTTTGAGAAAAGAGGCTTACCGCCGCGGGCTATAAGACATAAGAGAAGGACCCTAAATCAAGACCCAGAGCGCCATGAATCATGTCAGCGGCGGCGCTAAAGAAGAGCGATGACACCATCTGTAGCAACATATGAATGGCGAACACAGCCACCGTGTTGTTGACACAAGCTGAAGCAGTGCGGAGAGGTTGCGAAGATACGCGCTTCCGCCGGCTGCCCAGCCTGGAAACCGGTTTCGGTCAGAAATGAGCCGGGCGGAATTAGTTTGTGGAGTGCGGCATTTGTCACTCTGACGTTTTAGAAAATTGCGTTGGGGAATGTGGTTTTAGCTTTTATGGTGGATTTTGAAGTCTCTGTCAACATATTTATAGGCAAGATGAGGCCGCCAGCTTTTTGTATTTTTTTGTAGTAGTTTCTTTCGTCGTCAACTAGGTTGTTGAAATATATGCTTTTGCATAAAAACAGATTAAACTACATATTCTGGCTGCTTGTTTAAGAGTGCGAGATCCATCTTTTCTGTAACACAGGACGTAAACAAGTTTGACACGTTTATTCATCGGTGTTGGAACGGGGCCGTCGGTGTATGTCAAGATAAAAAGCTCCATCGTGCTTCTCCCTTACAGTGGACATTTACTGTGACAGTGAACATTTTCATTCGTTTCCTACCATCACTCAAATTCCAAACGCCTAATAAACGCTGAACAGATGATGAGTTTAGATAGGAAAGCCTGGACAAGCAAATTAGCGTGTTGTCTTGTATATGCGCCTTGATGTTATATTTTGTTCATAGTTGTTATTTTAGGATAATTTTCAAGCAGTTTTTCTGTGTGACAATAGAAATGCGTGTTGATCAGAAATGATCAAGTAAGACCATAAAAAATGAAAACAGTCATGTCACGTGATCTTTCAAGAATCGCAGCTGTAGTCAAGTTCACCGTGATCAAATGTAGGTGAAGTTCGAGTCACAAAAGTCCGAGTCCAAGGCCAGACCCTTCCCTTTACTAACGTGTGCATATCAACAACAAAAACAGCAGTCTCTTTTTGTGGGGCCTCTGCAAGTGTCGAGCAAAAATCGACGTGGAGCCAAGTATCCGAAATTGTCTTCTGAACAAAATCTGCAGGTTGCTTCATGTTTCTTTACTTTTTTTTTTTTTTTGAAGATGTGGCTAATGCTAGTACTCACTGGTTGGCAAAACACATTTTTTGTCCTTTGGCGGTCATGGTCAGGTTAACCAATCAGAAAGTCATTTTGATGAGCTCAACAATTTTAATTTTTTTTTTTTTTTTTTTTTTTTAATTTCAGAAATTTAAAGTCCAATGGCTGAGTCTGAGTCAAAAGGCAAGGAGTTTGACTCATTCCGAGACAAAAAAAAAAAGAAAACGTGTCTGGGCTCAGACTTCAGTACTCCAGCCCTGTTTTGCAACCGATGTTCCCTCTCTGAAGTATTAGTAGGCAGTGTTTTAATATTTAGATCCCACTGACACTGTCATGCTACAACAGTTTCATGGCACCGCTAAATTATTCTCCTTGAAGAAGGACTGGACCTGAACTGCAGACGCACAACTTCATGGCCAGCCCTCTGGCTTATTATCCACAAACGCACCACATAAATTTACCCGTTCGACCGATGGCGTACATTCCCGCCTGAGGGCTTGCCGTGGTACTTTTGAGGGTCTCGGTGTTTTTGACGTACACAAAGAGAGCGGCGCGTTGTTAAGTGGGCCCAAAATAACATACAGTAAACGGTCTTTTGGTGAATATAAATCGATGTCGGGGCTCTTTACCTTTGCACTGCAATCCGGTCGACTACACAAATAAAGGGAGGTACAGTGTGGGAGCATAAAGCCCATCAAAAACGAATGGGGGGTGGGGGTGCGGAGGGGGGGGAGTGGCTTGATCAGTCGGCTATAAAATTGACTCGGACCAAGTGCTTTTACATTGTCTCTGCTGTCAAAGATTGGTAAGATAACCTGACACGAAAATGTTAAACATTTCTGCCGTCATTTCTGAATACGTTTCATTGCGAATCGCCGCTCACTTTGTTTTTGTTGCGGGCCCAAAAACATACCGTTCGCCCGTGTTACATCGCTGCAAGAGCGAATGAAATCTCAATACACTGTCAAACTCAGCAAATAGGTTATTGATAAATTGCTGCTAATAAATAACAGTAAGAGAAGGAACATGGAATCGACATCGAAACATTATTTCATGATTAGTCTGTAAGAGAGGAAAAATCGTTTGGAATTTAAATTTTGGATCGTTATGGAAAAAAAAAAGTTTGGAAGAATAAAATCAGGTCCTCGAGTCATTTTAGCACCAGCGTTATTGTTGATGTTACTATTTCGGGGTGGTCTGTGATGTACAGTCTTTGCAACAACTAAAATGATGACAGACTGATTATTAACATTTATATTGGGTAGAATTGTGCTGTTGACGCTGACATTTCAATTTCCTCCGACTTGACCGATAACCACTGTGACTTACTGTAGTTAAATGTTTTTTTTTTGTTTTTTTTCCCTCATTCCCCACAGTTTACAGATAAAAGCGCCCATATATATTTGTACGCTTGAATTTAACATCATGTAATTAACAACAGAGGTTGAGATTTGGAAACTCTTTTTACAAGCAGACCCACTTAAGCCTTTCAGTTGCCGAAATGCTGAGCGACAAGAAGACTCGGAAAGCGAACAAATATGTCCAAACACTCTCACAGAGGCTGCTTAGACTGTACTTTGGTCCCTTCTGTCCTTTTGTTTACTTGTTGTGACTCTACAGTGTCTTCTCAGATGTATTCCAGCACATGCATCTGGAGAAAGAACAGATGTGGCTCCTTGTTTCCGCCAGCTGTGCTAAAATAATTAGCGCTGAGCAGATAAAAATCTACTCGCTTGCATGCCGCAGCTGTCAACCATAAACCTGAATTTGATGTATGTACCGTATTTTCCGATTATAAGGCGCACCCAAAAGCCGACAGTGTGCCTTATAATCCGATGCGCCTTATGTATGGAAAAATATTCTGATTTCTTGGATGTACTATTATAAATATTCTGTAAAGCGCTTTGTTACGGCTGCAATGGTTGTGAAAACTCTCTATGAATAAAGCTGTATTGTATTCCCTTTAGTGTAGCTCCACCTAGTGGATGCATAACACAACCGCAGTCACTACTGTCGCTTCTATTCTATGTGCCTTATAATGCTATTTTTGAAAACTGTTTGACAAGAGGCCATCCATTGAAGGTGTGCCTTTTACTCCGAAGCGCCTTATAGTGCGGAAAATACGGTAATCACACCTAGCATACTGACCAACCAGCATACATCGTTTTTCGTCCTTACTTTTGTATTTGTACACTTAAGTAACTGTTATCCAACACTTGTCCAGCACATTTCACGTTTTTTAACATTGGTTGGTTGAACAGAAGCCCCGTTTTCTGCAGCTACAATCTGTCTCTCCTCAGAAAATAACTTGCAGCGCTTGTGTCGCCAGCCTCTTATGGATGTGAAATCCAAGAATCCAGTCAACATCCCTGGATTAATTTTCATAATCACTGAATGCGCATGTCACCAAGCAGCAATCTGCCTTTGCAGTGTAAAGTGCTTACACTCAACAACTGGAAGTGTTCCCATTACTTTGATTCTGTCAGGCAGAAAGATTACAAGATGATGACAAGACAGTTTTGCTTGCAAAACAAGAATTAAAAAAAAATCCTACCAAGATATCAATTTTTTTTTAACCACTCTCTTAGACTTCCATCGGAACTTGAACATGTGAAATCAGTTCTTAACAAATGTGAACACGCAACAGAGGTAGTTCAGTCGAATTTTATGGATTTATATGTTGCAGAAACATTTGGACTTTTTTTTAAATTGAATTATGAATTTATAGACTATACCAATTTCTGGTAACACATTGGAAAAGCGGTTGGCACATTGGCCTCACATTTCCGAGGTTCGAACTTCAATTCTCGGCTTGGACCTGCCGTGTGGAGTTGGCGTGGGTATTGCGCTAATCTCTTTCACCATTTCTTTGTTCTTTTTTGTGGGGTGGCGTGGCTAACGTGGGTGCCCAGTGGTTGTCTGGCGCAATTGTGAGTTGCTTAGTTATTCATTCTTGATCGATTTCTATCAATACAGCGTGCGGTTGGCTAGCTAGCTTTGCCGTTACCGTGAAAATGCATCTTCCTTGGATGTCACAATTTACACACCAGCTTGGTGTCATTTTTTGAAAATTCCCAAGGCAGGAGATTACGCCTCGGACGAGCCTGCTGGCCATTGCCGTCTGAAAGGAGCTCCCTATGCATGTTAGCTCGCCAGCTAGCTGGTGGCTAGCGCCTCTTGGAGCAGTGTGGAAAGCCCCGCGAAGACCCAATAGGAAATATTCCAGCATCAGAGGCTTCAGACGGAAAGATTCTCACGGCTCAAGCTTGTGTCAACAGATGTGGAAGCATAAGAAAGCGGCCGGTTGAAAAAGCATCCATTTTTCATCGGGTCATGGTGCCAGCACATTCAGCAGAAGCACAGACCATTTTGAAGCCTCATTTTATTATCTTGCCAATTTTTTTTCATCAGTGGAATTTGACAGGGTTATTAACAATGCTTTTCTCTGTCGTGTGTCAATTTGTTTTCCACTTTACAGGCCTGCCAACACAATGAGCACTCTCGCGCAGTCGCTGCTGTCCACCACAACTCATGCCCAGACTCACCGACATCACACAACCTTTCAATTGGCACAGTGCTTTTGATATATTTCATGCCCGTAATTTTTTTTTTTTTGGTTCAAATATTTTTACCAACAGTGGATTGCTGTATAGATCTATTAAAAATGGAAAATGGTATTCGTATTTTCAAATGGGTCTGGTTGATAGCGTGTTTAGAGCAAAAATGTACAAAACGGTCAAATTATTTTCTATTTACCTAAAAACTTCGCACTGATTTTTTTTTTTTTTTTATGTAATACTGTACCATGCGGATGAACCAGTCAGACGGTGGGGTAGAAGGCGCCTTCAAAACTTATTACAGTCTGTTTTTGTGCTTCACATTGCAGTAAAATCCAAAACACTTCCACTGTGCAAAAAAAAAACCCCAAACAATTATTGCTCAATTGTTGACTTTCATTCTGATATCTTTATTTGCGCCACTATTTGAGAGTCGTGTTTTTCAAGTCTCATTGTTTATGTGTATTTACAGAACTCCCCATGAATTCATAATCAGCCTCTCAATGTTTGCCTTTGCATTTCCGTGAGGCAGGTGTTGAAATTTGGATAAGCTTGGTCAATGATTGAAGATGGCAAAGATGTCTAAGCCTCTTAAATTTCGTGCCAGAGGGGGTGGGGGTGCGGGGGTGGGGGGTGTTTTTCATCAGAATGACAGTTTGCATAATCTGCTCTGGATTGAGACCAAAAGTATGACTACATGGGATTCAGAAGGATATTTTTCTGAATCCTGAAATGAAAACTTACCAAAGGACGGACGGACAAGTCTGTCTGTCCTGCGGTGTAAAGAAAACGGCACCACTTCCAATGCTTTGGTGTTGATGACTGATGTCATGAAATCACTGATTAGTCATTTATTGCCTGCCCTTCTCTTGCCACATCTGCTTAATCCTGGACATTATTGCCCTTATGGGACATTAACATCTTTAAAAATTCCCTCTGTCTGCGACCATCTGCTTTTATGAGGCCATTGTACCTCCGAGATAGCCAACTTTTCCATTTGTCCTTATTACCTTCCATAAAACTCCAGTATTTAAGAGGCGTTATAAAAGTTCCATTGCTATTTGACGACGTCTGATATCTGCTTGGCACTAACCACGTGCATGATGCAGTAGTCCATTTGCACCTCACCATTGCAAGCAAATTATCGGGATAATATAAAACTCCTTTTACTGCTTTATTCTACTATACTAACGGATGTGCCAGGGGTGAGGTGATTTGGGAATCTATGTGCCACACCTTAACATCGCTCCATACACAAGTGAATGCGTTGAACGTGTTGAGATGCACAGCAAGTCGATAAACAAGCAGGTGGCTTTGCAAAGATAATCCTCCGTATGGTTCAAGCGTACCCCCCGAGGACCATTTCGAACCATTGATGGGGAAGAGCAGCTATATTGTAAACTTTGATGAATATCTGGTGTTCCCATTTTAGCCTGGCCAAATAAAATCCTCTTGGTTAATTTTAACACACGGTGCCATGTTAGGAAGGAATGTGACGTCAAGCCATTGACTGGATGCGCCAGACCGCTTGCCCGCAGATGTTAATCTAGAGCAGGGCAGGGGTGTCAAACTCATATTAGTCGCGGGCCAATTTGGAGTTGCGTCTTCCCTGGGAGGGCCGTTATGACAGTGAAACCACAAAATTATTACTTTCACACAACAAATGAATAGCTTACTAGTTTTGAAATCAGTCAAGTCAATTCTAATGGTTTGTTCGATTATTGTTCAAGTGAGTGTAAACAAAATGATTGCAAAATCTCAACGTTATTTATTACACATGTCAATTTGACATTTCGGTACAGATTTTAGCAAATTGACACACGTGGTTTGCTTTTGCAGGCCACATAAAATGATTTGGCGAGCCGGATCTGGCCCCCGGGCCTTGAGTTTGACACCTGTTGTCTAGAGCAGGGGTCCCCAACCTTTTTTGCCCCACGGACCGGTTTATGTCAGACAATATTTTCAGGGACCGGCATTTAAGGTGTGGCGGAAATAATACAACAAAATAATATGGTATGAGCTGCATGAAAACTGTGGTGTTTTCGAAATATAATAATAAACACAAGGAGCGTCTAATCTGGCCGCAACACTCCAATCGCTATGGCAATGTTTAATGCCTTCAAAATACGACACAACGCAAATTCAAAGTGCATGAAAATGACGACTCACCACAGCACCGAGCTTGATTTTCTGCAACCAGACGGTCCCATCTCGGGGTAATAGGAGAGACAATGACACCGCAAGTGTGTGGTTTATGTCCAGTCTACTTCGTAATTTTGTTTTCGTCGCCGTTGCTGCATAATCCCCCCCGCCTCACACCGGTAGGATGTCGGAAATAGCAAAAGTGCTATTGTGGCGATCTCAGAGTATTCAGACATAACTTTAATCCAGTTGTCTCGAACGTACTTTTAAGGCCGCCGTCATTTGCGATCTCCAGCAGTTTTTTTACTCATTTTGCGAGCTCCGGTGTTTGTTTTTAGCCTAATTGGTCGCGTTACGGAGAAGCGTGGCTTGACGTGTGTCAAGCTGGACACAGACGGATGTAACGGAGAATCCGGTAAGTTTTCAAAATAAAACATCTTTCGTATTCCGAAATAAATAAAACGGAATTAAGGCAAGTTCTTTCTGTGCGGCCCGGTACCAAATGCCCGGCGGACCGGTTCCGGTCCGCGGACCGGCGGTTGGGGACCCCTGGTCTAGAGTCTTTTTTTTTTTCACCTGGTGGAGGCAAGTATGACTGCACGTATTAGCTGTCATGGCGTCGCGATAAACGGGTCCTGCAAGCAATTATAAGCTTGCTTTAATACAACCGGTGTCAGCAGAAAACACGTTTGGATGCAGTATTTCTTTTTACCCTATTTATTTTACATTCTGACCATAGTGCAGGAAGCTAATGATTTAGTTCTGAATATGAATTGGAGGCGATAACCAGGGGCGAAGCAACCTAGTTTAGCGTAAACGTACTCGAGACATTTGTGTCATTCGTAAAATTTAATGAGTTCCAATTTGCTTTACAGAACATTTTGATTCTAGTCTACAAGATTTTTAGAGATTAATATTCACGATTCACGATGCAGACTGCAGATATCCTGGGGCTATGTTCCTTCTAAAGATCGATTCTTGTGATCTCACGGTGCACTGCTGCTGTAAAGACTTGACCGTGCACGGGGGCAAATGAATCTGGTTACCATGATGATGACTTCAAATGTCAACATGTTCAAAGCCCTCCATTATAGAACAAAAGAAAGAAAAAAAGGGGTTTCTTCACTCATCCACTATACCACGTTTCGCCACCTCTTTAGCGTGCGTATCTGTAATTAATCCATCCGAGCAATATGAGTGAGCTCTGACAACTCACTCATTAGCGATTCCTGTCACAAAAGCGCAAATTACTTGCTGACCAACTCCCAGATCCTATTTATTCTCGCCAGTGCTTTATTGAAGCAACTCTGTCTGGAAAATTCCATGTTGATGCGCTAGCCAAAGCCAATATGACTTTAAGGCTTAGGGCTTTTGTGTAATTGGGACAAACATGCCAGTCGGGGTGTTAGGCGATCAATCTTTGCCAGAGGACACAGCGAGTGTTGTCGTGTTATCTGCGTCGTTAAGGTTCACGGGTCTTGATATGTGGCGAATCATGAGAATCGCCGAAGGGACACACTGCATGATCGAACCTTTCTGAATAATGTCACTTGGAAAAAAAAATGTGATCGTTCATGTTCTTGATTCTTGATTTCCAAGTCATGCGTAAATAATTTCGAAGAATCAACATGCATGGAGGTTGAATAGAGAGGACTCGACAGAATATAAATTGACTTACTCCACTGTCGTTGGATAAGTTTGTTTACTGCACGAGTGATTTGTGCCTTTCTCCAGTTCCCTTAATAAGGATTCCCTCTTGGGAACAGCAAATGAGAGGGTTCTGCTATCAGACTGACACGTCCTTCCTCACAGGCTGGTACAAACATGTCGACGGGCTTTCATTTATTTAGCGCTTTTCGACCTACAAGGAACTCAAGCACTTTACCACCGTCTTACCATTCAACCTCTTGGTGACGCGGCATCAGGTGCCACTGGGGGTTTCACTTTCTTGCTCATGGTCACTTTGACATGTTCACAAGGGCTCAGGATCGAATCCACAATCTGCAGGTTGGGGCGACAAACATGCTACCGCCTGAACCCTTCTTCTTCTTTTTTATGAATGCAGTACTTTGGAAAAACCCGCCAAGCACCGAAACTGCAAAACTTGAAGCGCCTCGTGGCGAGGGATCACTGTACTCTCAATTCAATATTGTTTGTGCAACTATGAAAGTTTCCGGTTCACTGAGCTTTTGGGTGAATGCTAAAAAGTAAGTTTTGGCAACAGACTGAAATCGTGTCCTGATGTGCGCCGCTACCACGAGTTCCACTCTGACATCGTCGTACCTTTCTGCGATCTTTGTGATTACCGAATGGACGACAAGTTGTAGCCAAAATACGCAGATTGACTTGCAGGAGATGGAATACATCAAATCTCTGGAGCTCACACTAGTTCTTTTGTTTCGGTCCCTTTCCACTGCGGAAGTGAACGATCCCGTCTCCTCCCTCTGTTCAGTCCTGAGCTGAAGTGCCGTGCTCTCCACGGTGACAAGCGGAAGGCAGGTATCACCTTCCGGTCTGCTAACCGCAGGCCTGCTTTGTTTCTCACTCAGCCAACCATGAAGAGTGCGCATTTTCTAACCGTTTCATCTCCGGAGTCACGGAACTCCTCTCTGCATTACATTTTGATGAAGCATCACGCAGAAGATTTAAAAAAAAAAAAAAAAAACAAGCGGTAGTCGACGGTTTGGAGACAGCAGACTGGTTCTCCATCAATGCTTGGATGCCCAAAAGGGGACAGAAAGATTTAGCAGACTACAAACTGACAACATTGCCTTTTATGTCTCAGACCTCGGAGCACAGAGTCCGTTTCGGAAGGCCAATAAGTCAAGTCGAGTCAAATTGAGCAGAATTGGAATGCCGGACATCTTCTTTTGGGGCTATTTTGTCCAGGAGGCATCCTAACCAGATGCCCGAGCCACCTCACCTGGCTCCTCTCAACGTGGAGGAGCAGCGGCTCGACTCGGAAGCCCTCACGCATACCCGGGAAGTGTCTGTTGTTCTTCGTTTTTGAGAGATCACGTGTGAGCATGCGGGAGACTTGCTTGAATTTCAGTTAGTGGACCGAATCCTCGTGTGCGTAGTGCTCTTTGTTTAGGTAATCAGAGCACAACACGCAGAATACAACCACAACTCTGACATTGCATCAATATCTTTATGTGTGGGCTCTGTCACAGAAACACTAACTTTTAAGATTTGGAAAAATATTAAGAGTGGATCATGACAGTTTTGATGATTTGACCTTTTTGACAAAACAACAATGGAAACGAAACTCGTCTTAAAACTCATTTTTATTCTTTGGCTTTTGACTCAGCATGAGACTTGATTTTTAGTTTGACTGTTTTTGTGCTTTCCACTCTCTTTGTTATTCATTTCTTGTTTTATGTTTTTTTTGTTGAATGACTTACTTTTGCTCCATATACAGCGCCTTGGTTGTTTTAGAATGCTTTGTAAATACAGTTGAGTTAATTGAAATAAAATAAGCAAAATGATATCGGAGAGTTAATTTTCAGATTTTTTTTTCCAAGAGGCAACAAAAAAAAATAAAATCTGGTATTTATATAGTTATACTGCATACTGTATAATACGTCATATATTTGTGCCTGATTTTTCTGGCACTCCAAATTATGTCAGTGGAGGTGTAAGTCAGTATCAGTTTGTTTTTTCCCCCCCCCCAAATGTTTTTTGTTAATTTGAACTCTTCCTTCTGAAAGCTCCGGTCAGCGAGCAAGAAACAAACATCCGAAATACATCCGTACGACCCAGACATGATGACAGAATTTGAATTCTCCCATCCGTTTTTCCTTTTAAATAAATTAGACACTTTGCTTCCTGTGCTTTATTTATTCATGTCGTCTTCTCTTGACCCCAACTCGCTTCAAATCACTCATTTGTTCGCGACTAACAACTCACCAGTCTCGCAGATTTATCTCCGGCAATTTGCGTGTTCGCCACAGCAAGAATGTTTTTGTATCCAAGCAGACTCGCAAATCCAAACGTTTGTGTGTCAGGTTGTCGTCGGCGGTTTGTGTGTATCCCTCGACCTACTCATTGTATTTTGTTTGTTGAGGGATCTTGACACGCGTGGAATTTGTGCTCACGCGCCCCAGCTGCCAACGTGATAGTTCTCGCAGCTGCAAAGACGGAAGGGAGACCTTGGGGGTGAACCGAAGACTTATTCGAAAGCAATTACGGCGTTGAGCTGCTTTCAAATAAGGATTAATGTAGCAACTGGACGCGTCAAGGTGTACATCGTGAGTGAGTGGTTTCGTCCAGCGAACTCACTGTGGTGGAACGGTTTTCTATTCAAGTGCGATCATAAAGAATAGCTTGAACAGCTTTAGAGGGCCAGTGAAAGGCATTGAGCATGTGCTGAGGCAAGTGAATCGGGATTCTTTCACATTGCAAACCCCTGCTTAGCTCCCCCCCCGGGATGTCACGGCAATTTGATTACATCATCGTCCGTGTGTACCTCGCGAATATGAATGACTTTTAATATTGATATCCAAAGAGGGTCGGCACTGATGGCTTCATTAATGTGAGACTTTTTTTCCCCCGGCACATTCAAGTCAACATTATTTTTGGTGTGTGTTCACAGCTACACTCTGCGCGTGGTGGGAAACGGGATCAAGGCTCAAGCCGCCAACCCGGAGGTCAAAGTGAAAGGAGCCGACTCTGTCATCCATCAAATCATAGACAAACTGAAGCATATCAACCAGGTAGGCCTCGTTCACTTTACGGATTGAGACGCTTCGATGGGGAGATTGCCATTTCGAGCCGCTGCGGCAGTGAAGAAGTCGGCGTTAGCCACCACCGCTGCTACGTTGATAGCATGACGTGTACGTCATTGAGTGCTAGCAAAACGTCACGTCATATTTTCGTCATCAGAGAGAAACATTGAGCTCGTCATCGTCTTGTTTCCGTCATGAAAACGGGCGTTAACGAAATAATTTCGTCGTCGTCATAGAGCTGCAAAAACAGGAGCCCATCAGCACCCGAAGACGTTTGCATTGTTACGTCTTCTCAGAGGAAGAGATGAATGCCGCAGCTTTTGTCTTACAGAACAGTGACGCGTTTCTAAGTAGGAGTCAGCTTTTTCCCTCAACGCGATCCTAAAAATGGATGGATCTTCAAATCACCGTCGCATTACCTTCACGCATCTTGCTTTCATTTCCGACCCCTGTTCTGTTTGTGTTGCAATGTTTCCATTAGGCCACTTAGCGGAGCTGTTCCCTTCGTTAGCTTCATTAACATCGACTGCGGCAATCTAATCTGTGTACAGTTGTGCTACCGGATGAGCATTTTCACACGATGGCGTTCCAAACGTGCCGGTCGCTTGAGTTTCCTGAGTGACAATCTGAGGGCCGGGTCATCTCTCCCGACCTCATTCTGCCATCTGTGGGTTGTCACAGCAGATAAATCGATATCATCATTTCCCACAAAGCCGCGCATTTCCTCACCAATGACTGCTTACGAAAAACTGGAGCACTATAATCCCGATGAAACGGCACTTTTTTTTTTTTCTCAAATCAGAAACCAATCATGAATCAGATGATACTGTACTAGCCATTCGTTTGCTGGCGTGCTTTCTTTGAAGGCTGCAATATGAAACAGCCGAAAGAGGCCATCTTCAAATGGTGGAGCGCTCCCTGGGTCTCATGCGCGTCCACTGTCAAAAGAGGTTTAAAAAAAATGCGAAGCAAAGGACCTACAAGTGCCGGAAAGTGAATATTTCAAAACTAGAGCAGCAATATAATTTAGTGACTGTTACTGCGGCACTACGATCTCTTGTACCTTGTGCATTTCCGCATCCCACATAACTTAGACAGACTTGTATCTGGTTTATCAGATAATGAGCTGCATTGCAAACACCGTGCCCGAGTGTCACTTTTCCTCACAGAGAACATCCCTAACAAGATCCCACAATGAAAGTGCTGCAAATCAAAGACGTGGAATCTTTTCATATAATTCTCACTCTGGAGACCGAAGAAAAGGACACGTCGTGTGGAGAGTAAAAGGATTACTCTGAAAAACAACTTCATACAGTATTTGTATTGACCTTTTTTTCTGAACAGATCATTACTGATCTTGTCAAGGTTTGTGAGCAAATAAAACTCAACACGGGTGTTCTCCTGGACATTTTTTTTCTTTCCTAATTCTGCTATTCTGTCAGATTACAGCGACTGGTGACGGTGCGGGTTCAGCAGAAGCAATTACTGATCGCTCAGCTATCATTCTAAACGCTCTGACACAGAAGCATAAATTATTGAGAAGGTGGGGGTTGGTTTGACAACAAAAGGTCACTTCATCTTACCGTTTAGCCCAACTCCATTCTGAGTCACGTACGCTGATGCCGCCTTCTGTGATGAACGTCATGATTAGTTCAATTTGTAGACAACAAAGAGCTCCCGTCTCAACTCTGCCTTTCCTGATTTCATAATTTCCGTTGCGTTGTTGAATCGTACTACAAAAAAAAAAAAAAGAAGCATCCAAGGCTTCCTCGACAGTATATTATGGGCTCCATAGACACTCACTGAAGTCTGATGACGTCTGTTGAGAGGAAAAAAAAAGATGTGTGCTATTCGTCAAAACAAAATATCAAAATTGTGTATTATGGGTTGTGTTCTTTGCTATTAGTAAAGTTGAAGGTTCAGCGTCACAATAACTGCCCTTCGGTGAACCAGCGTAAGGACATGCATTCATGATCGCTCAACTTGCAAATAAAAAAACAGATTCATTGTGTCAACATCTTAAGAGCTCTCATGCCTGATTGCATCACATCGCCGGCTCCAAACACTTACTGAAGGCAAGTGCGATGTCAGGTGGCTTTCAGCTGATTTGCATTTTCCTTTTGCCTCAGTGGAGAATTTCACCCCTGCGGATCCGACAACCCTACTTTCAAAACTTTTGTGATGTAATTTGACTTTCGCATGCTAATTTTCACAAATGTGTCAAAAGAGATAATTAAGCACTTAAATGGATTTTTTTTTCATACTTTACACACATACTGTCACACTCAAGTGGTGAGGAATTTATGACTCAATTAGCCTCGGATATTTTTACATTGACATGCATTAGTTTTTGTCATAATAGGCTTTATATGCTCTGTTAACCCTGCAGACTAAACACACGCCCACTTTCTCAGAGCAGCCACTTTCATTTTTGCACTGGAGTCGGGGAGACGTGGCTTCTTTCACACGCTGGCTCCCACACACCTCAATGGGAGGTTTCCACTCGCCAGAACGGAGCGTCGCTGCACCCCCCAGTTCGACGGTGGTGGCTCCCACCTCGGGGGCAGCGGTGGCTTCGGGGACTCGGAGGCCGCAGTGTCAGGACGAGAAGCTGCTCTATCGTAGGGGCGGCCAAATGAATGACGGTGGTGTGGGGCTGTTTGGGAATTGAAAAGCGGCACGAGTCTGCCGAGTCGTCAAAACTGTTCATTTACTGTTTTGCGGGTGGTGCACGCAGCAACCAGTTTTTGGACGACAGCCAGAAATGGGTGCGGCAACCACATGGGGAGAGGCGGGGTTTTAGTGAGCCAGGAGTCTTACTTCCGGGTTTTGAAAAGTAACCAGCAAAATAACTCATATTTCATCAGAAATGCGATCACCATTGTGCGATATATATGTATATATGTACAAGCAATCCTCCATTAAGGATCTCCAGTTGGTTCAAAATGCTGCTGCTTGCTTCTTGACTGGCCCCTGCGCACCCGGCCGCTGCCTCAGGTCTGCATACCAGACACTATTAGAGGTACCGAAAACTAAGCGGAGATTAAGAAGGGATGTAGCCTTTTCCGTTGGACTGACCTCCCGCTGAAAGTTAGCTAAGCCCCCTCGCTGCTCATCTTTAAAACTCGCCTTCAAACTTTTATTCTTTAGCTTTTGACTCAGCATGAGACGTGATTATTAGTTTAGCTGTTTTTGTGCTTTCTATTGTCTTTCTTATTCATTTATTGTTTTAATTTTTTGTTGGTGTATGAATTATTTTTGTTCCGTGTACAGCCCCTTATATGCAGCAATGGTTGTTTTAAAGAAATACAGCTGAGTTGAGTTCACTGCGTAAGGCTTAATATAGCATGATATATGCCCTTGAATAGATACAGTATCTCTCCTTTTTTGGTTTTGTAATATTGGGAAACATTTATTAATATGTTGTCCATCTTTAAAATGAAATTATTGTTTCGTTCACCGTACCGAGTCTTGCTTTCATGATCATCTCTTTGGAACTTGATTTACGAAGAGCTGACCGGCAACTCATTAGCCGCGGAAGTATACACACGAGAGTCAGCTGTCCTTTAATTTCAACGTTTAAACCCTGATCATGTATGCCGCTGCTCCTATGCACACTCGTCGAGTAAACAAAGAGGGGGCACGTGGGTTTAATCTGAGTTGATAGGAGGTTAAGATAAATAGGGGCCTAAAATGAAATGGCGGCTGTCCTTTGTGTTGTCAAACGCCGACTGCGATTGACTGAAATGTCAATTAATCGTTGGGGCGAGGAGGAGATAAAAAGGCCATGTTTGTGTGGGTTAATGGCGGCTCAGAAAACGTCAATTACATGTACCAGTGCACATCCCCATTCGGTTGTGCACCCAAACAAGTTTGTGCGTCAGAGTATGGCCCATAGAGCTTCATGACTGCGTAAATCACCTTATTAAAAGGAAGGGACACATGTGCTGGCGCATAAATGGCAGGGTGTCTGTTTGCATTCGCAGAAAGAGAGAGAGAGAAAGACTCGTGTAAATTCTGAATTAGGGATGGTGGTAAATAATGAAATTCGATTACCTTTTCAAGAGACCGCCGTTTTATTCGGAGAAGAGGGCCGCGTCAATTTGACATTTGCATGGGGCGCGCGGTGGCCGCTTGTGTTTCATCGGCGCGCCCACTCTGCTCTTTACTCTTTATTTGTTTGGCCGGCGACCTTGAGGAACCGACGCGCGGAAAAGGTTCCCGCTTTGCCTATCCCCAAAGGGAAATACAGCATGACTATTTTCGCGCCGAAACAAGTGGTCAGAGCAGGAGCGAGGAAAATAGAAATGCAAGCTATTGACAAATTCATCATGCAATGTGGCCGCGCAAACTGTGGATTTCATCATCTTGCTCATCAGCAGCTCGCTCTTATGAATTATTTGTGCCCCCCCCCAACCCCCCCTCCTCCTTGGCTGTCCTCTCTTCTTGATGTGGTAAAACCCATCAAGAATCTATAAGCAGGCCCTGTCCCCGTGTCTCTCAATCATAATCAGGGCCAGGCAGCTTCTCACCCACTCGGCCTCTGAATTATTCACCAGTCATTGATGTGGTGGTTGACCAGCAGTTTTTCTTGTGAATTATTCATGTCTCCTCCCCCCCGCAAAAGATTAACACCGAGAATGTATTCAGCCTTTATTTGTTGTGTGGTCTACAAAATTACAATATTTGACAGCCATGAAACGTTCAGATGGGCACCATAAATCTCGGGGCGAAACACTTGTAATATTTTGCGGCCGTGGAATTTATTGCACCTGTTTCATTGGTTAATGATTTCGGAGTGCTTCATGACTTCTTTTGACTTTCTGACAAGGGTTTCATGATGTTTGGGCCGCGTGTGAACTATGACACAAAAACTTTCTCTTGATTTTGGTTCTTGTCCGCGATGAAAGACAAAAGCGGCTTTCGCCGCATACCTGTAGGGAAGAAGCGGCTTTTGCTCAATATGCTAAATATGAACAATGAACACAATTGAGAGGCAGAATCATGATCAGCTTTAGGGTCAGGAGTCGGAGTTTATCCATCAGGACTTGAATTTTATGTCAGTCGGACGGCAAGGAGCAATTGTTTCAAAATAATCGTTGAATGTGTCGATTATTTTGTTGATTAAATCGATAAATTTGACTGAAAAAATATTTGCAACCCTTGATTGGGAAAACATGACGTCATTTCAAATCGACAGCGCAAAAAATGCGTCATTTAATAATCAATTTATTCAGTTAGTGGTTGGTAGCAAAAACGTTGATCATTGTTTTCCAAAGTCAAAACAAATGTGATATTTTGCTTTCATGGATGGCTACAGAAACCGGATAATATTTACGAGTTGAAAAGCTGAGAATTGAACATTGTGAGCATTTGGACAATTTTACATGAACAAAAAAGGGATCTAAACGATTCATCGATGATCAAAAATAATTACCGATTAATGTGACAACTGATTAGTTGTTAATTAATCACCTCTGCATTTTATGATGTCATCTTCCCTTTTTAATCATAAGCCAGGCTGCCTGCACCAAAGTCGAGCAGATGGACACGATCAGTGTTGATGAAGACGGTGACTCTTATGATTATGATGATATTATTATTATTTATGCTTTTTTTTTGGGTATTTTTAGCTTCTTTTATTTGGCTTCATCACTCCTTTTGTGTGTCCTCGCCGCAAAATTGTTGACAGTAAATTAGCATTTCAGTTGCCTTCCTTTCAGTGTGCGCACGTTCTGCTCGAGAGGAAATGCACACGTGCGCGTGCGTGTGCATCTGTTCGTGCGCATGGGTGGCGTCGGGTTTGTTCTGTTCTTTTATGGTGTAAGTCACTCTATATTTCAATGTATATAGAGTGCCACTTGCATATCGCAAAAAATTGAATGATGAGTTGATTGATTGATCCGGTTGTTCTTCTTTTTCCAATTTTGCCGTTTTTTGTTTGGCTTCTTCTGTTATATCGCAAAAAATTGAATGATGAGTTGATTGATTGTTCCGGTTGTTCTTCCTTTTCCTATTTTGCCGTTTTTTGTTTGGCTTCTTCTGGTTTTTTTTTTGTTTTTTTTAATCATGCTTGATCATTTTTCAGTCGATATAATTGTGAAAAGTTTCAACAGCAACGCCTGCCAAGTTTTGTACTTCCCGTGTTTCATGGCTATAACTGTTCATGCTCCCAGACTGCACGCGGCCCTAATAAACACCCTGTCAGCACTCCTGCTGGGGTGAGGAAAACGCAAAATGATGGTGTGTGTCCTGGGAGACGATTCTCATTCTGACATGATGCTCCTCTGACGAGCAAATATGGTCATTGTGCATTGCCCCTGCACCCCCCCTTTTTTTTTATACTCTCTGCCTCCCTCCTGTTTAAAAATGGGATGTATCACATTTGCAGCTAATACACTTTTTAACCATTGGATAACCAAAAAAAAAAAAAAAAAAGACAAAAAATAAAGTAAACTCCATCAGCTTGCGGAGTCACATATGGAATGATTCCACGACCATCAAAAAAAAAAAAAAAAAGGTGAGATAAAGTAAACTCGATCAGCTCGCGCGGTCACATATGGAATGATTGCACGACCAAAATCTACCCAAATGATATGCCCCGTGAATCTTGTTTTAATGACATGCATTTGTCGTTGTCCTGAAGCGGCAGCTGTGAAGCTTGTCTGTGGGCTGGCTGGCGGCCGTTTGCGATGTTTTCAGTCCTTAAACAGTGAGAAATGAAGACGCTTGCGTTCCAGCTGCGGTGTGCCAGGAAATGGTGCCTTGCCGCAGTTGCCAGTCTTCCATTGTCCAACCTGCCAAATCGTTTACTGGGATGGAGCCCGCCGCAAATATTACTACGGCGCAGTTTGCTACGGTTCAGCTGAAGTTCTTCTGCTTCGACTCTTGCCGATGTCCAAAAGTGTTTGACTCGTGCACCTGTTTAAATGAAGACGCAATACTAACTGCATTTTAAATGCCCCAAACTTGTATGGAATCAAATCAATCGTGGTTAGAATTCGGGAGCGCTAGTCCCCAATGTAAATTCTAAAATGTACCTTTTTAGTAGTGGCGGCTCATCAAGAGAGAGTGCTGTGGTGAGTCGAGTCACCTTGAAAGGCACAAAAATTAAATAAGGAAAATAGAATATCATAAAAATACTTGTAGATCTGGTTTTAGATTAGCGGTAAATGTATGCTAGCATTGTTGCTAGCATTTACATCTGACAGGCTAACATTCACCTGCTCTTAATAGTTTCTCTCATTTCTCTTTCAGCCTGATATGTCAGGTTTTGATCTGAGTTGGATGTTCTGTTTGTCAGAATGAAACCTGCCAAATCATTTTGCACCAAAGTGGGGCACCAAATAAAAATCTTGCCTAGGGTGCCACATTGGCTCGGGGCGGCCCTGATGATCAGGCAAAATCGCACACAGTTACTGATGAGTGTAAAAATGATTTCATTTTCTCTCGTGCTTCGATCGATAATGTCCTCCCCGGTTTGCGTGCACAGAACATCGCCGACGTGACCTGACGTAACACACACGTACTGGGCACCGAATGAAAAAAAAAGTCCCCGTCTGGTTAGAAAACGACACTTTTAGCCGGCGGTGTTGTCATCAAATAATCAGAATAAATATGTCGGTCACGGTGATGCAGGTAAGAACCATTCATTTTGCATTCCAATGCCATGCATCTCCCAACAGTCCAACGCTCACATTGCCGGAATGCAAATTAGGGTTAAGCGTGATGAATGCTCTCCGGGGTGCGGAAAAAATCAATTTGCCGTTAAATATCGCAAAGATGAAAGACAATCTGAATTTGTGGCAATTCAGCCACATTCTTTCATTTCATTCATACATCTGTATGTTATTCAGGAAATGAATGTTTCAGGAACGATAACCATCATTTTCAAATCATGTCCATGTCCCAACACGGCTCACGGGCTGACCGTATGATGGTTGCTCTCGTCTCTCTTGCTCTGTATCACAATGATTTCCTAAAACAGATGAATGCCGTTTTAGCAGATGTTTTCCCAGGCAGGACTAAACAGCAGCTTGTGCAGCACTAGAGCGTACACGTCGCGTCGGATGAACACTGCTTATTGAGCAAAAACAGGTTAGGGGGCGGGAACAAAAAACATTTATTTACCCAGTGCTATGTTCTGGTTATTCTGTCTATCTGTCAGTATTTTCTGCACAACAAAGTCCTTGTCTGGCAACAAATACGGCATTGTATTTACAAGGAAGGGGGAGTGAAATTGAGCATTGTCCTTCAAGCTTGCCACGAGGGAGAAGGAAAGACTGCTGTCTTATTTACATTCACACCCATCTCCAGTCATCGCAGCATCCGTGACACAGTCGCTCTCTCGTAGCCAACCACAACGCTGACTAATTAACATGTGCAATACCTTTCTGATCAGCACCGAGCATTCTCTTGTTTCCTCTGATGCTCCATGAATTTAGATGTTGCAATTAGTGTCTTTTATTTCCCTTGTTACCACCCCCACCCCACCCCTCCACCCCAAAAAAAGAAGAAAAGTCAGTGCCAGTGCAGCGCATACAGAAGCGCCCAACTAACCACTTTTTCGGGAATGCTCTATTCTTTCAAAATCAGCCTAATGAGCACATTGTTCTCACGTATCAGTATCATAAATTTAAAAAAAAAAAAAATTAAAAAAAGGTTGCCATGGACCTGTGGTTAGCGCATCGACCTCGCAGTGCAGAGGTCGTGGGTTCGATCCAGGCTTCGGCCTCCCTGTGTGGAGTTTGCATGTTCTCCCCGGGCCTGCGTGGGTTTTCTCCGGGTACTCCGGTTTCCTCCCACATTCCAAAAACGTGCATGGCAGGCTGATTAAACACTCCAAATTGTCCCTAGGTGTGAGTGTGAGCGCGGACGGTTGTTCGTCTCTGTGTGCCCTGCGATTGGCTGGTAACCGGTTCAGGGTGTCCCCCGCCTACTGCCCAAAGACGGCTGGGCTAGGCTCCAGCAGCCTTCCGTGACCCTTGGATGGATCGAAGGTTGCCACATATGAAGATGAGATGAAGCTCTTCCAAGATGAGCTCCACAGCACATGACAAAAACAAAAAAAAAAGAAAGTTTTGCTTTTTTTGTTTGTTTTGTTGAACTTGTTCAGAATGAGCCAATGAATTGTCAGACCGGGATGAATGAATGTTTGTCCAATTGACGACTGTGAGAGCGTTTCCTCTGCGACTCTTTTCCAGTTTCTTTCCGTTTGTACTCCTTCTGATTGCGCGTCATGCAATGGAAGCAATGTAAACGTTGACCGTGAATCCCGTTCCTTTGCACAAGACACGTGAAAACGTCATGCAAATTCAGCGCAAATATTGACTGCTAATATCGTGCCGTACCGTTCGTATTCATCGAATGCATAAATGACGTCTGCATGAGATTAGAGTCGAAACTGGTACAAACCTAATCACGGCATTACATTCTGTAACACACTGTCGTCATATTATGCATGGGGAAAAAAGCCAAAACAAGACAGAACGTGAATGAAACAAATCACTTCAGTTGACTCTGCCCAAAATATTCTTTTCAGCTTGCTTGTACAAAACACAAACACAAATGATTTTACGCAAGAAACAACAACAACTTAAATAAATAAATACATCAATAAATCTGTGTTTGCACCTCTAGCTGCTGCAAGGGAAATCCATCCCCAAACTGGGGACGCTGGACCAAATTGAAACAGGAAGCGGCGATGCGGAAGGACGTTACAGCGGCGACTGTGATGATGAAGATGGCTGCGATGGTTCCGGTGGTGCGGAGACGGAGAAGAACATCCAGAGAGTCTCCAAATGTAAGTCGCAACCTTTCCTGTGACTAAACGACAAGCAAAGTTGTATCGCCGACTTGGCAAGGACGAACGACTGACTGGGCAACGAGAAAAAAAACTCCAAAACGCCGATAAATCGGACTCATTCCATTCATGTATGGTCACATCATCAAATCTTCTTTGATGCACAATTAAAATTCAAAGTCGCCGAAGCGAGCGGTAAGTAAATCCGGATCATAATCCATCTTAATAAGAGTCAATCCTCGACTCCAGTTTATGGCACACATAATCAGAGCCGTGAAAGATAATCGTTTCAATGGGGGCATTACGGCAATCAAGGCCGGTTACTTAAAAAAATTATGACTCCAGAGAGGATGGGTAACCCCCCCCCTGATGAATCGCGGCGCCGTGACTCTCCTTTCACACCTTCCCCACATGGCACGGATGCGCCTGCCTCCTCTCCCCTCTCATCGTTAAACATGCGAACCGCCGGATTAATCATCCCTCCCGTTTTGCCCATGGCGACAACGAGGGCGGCGGCTGTGGGGGGGTGGGTGGTCATCCAAACAAGTCATTCACCCCGGGTAAATGTTCCCCCGCGGCCTCACGGTCCTTCCGGAGGCTGCTGGAAATTGGGGAAGCCGTGATGCGTTTCGGCAAAGAGAAAATTCTGACCGACGGTCTGCCGTCAGCCGTGCCTCATCCGTACGCACCGGTTTGAAATGTTACCAAATAGACGAACGAGAAGCGAGCGTTTCTCAAGAAAGCCAGGCAAGCTCTTTCATGAAAAGCGTGACGAGTCACGACTGTTCGCCTGATGAGATGCTAAACGGCACACAAAGCAGTTTGTTATAGCACGTGGCTCTGGTCGCAGAGAGAAGCTTTGCTCTGTTGTGATTCGAACACATTATTGTGCTCAGAGCAACAAGCGGTGCACACAACTCATGACGCTTCTCACTGGAGTGAAAACGGTTTCTCTTTTTGGCGAAATGCAAACGGAGAGTTTGGAAAGACGCCGCCTGACTCGTCGGCGATGCTCGTTCTCCTTCATCTGAGCGCAAAACTTCAATCACAGAAGCACACTCAACTCCACTTTATTTCCAGAGCGCTTTCAAAACAATACAAAGTGCCTGATGTGGAACAACAATTTGTCACATGACATTCAAACAATAAATGTGACGTTGATCCAAGTAGGATTTTAACTGCATGTGTACCACTTTTTTTTTTTTTTTTTTTGCAATTAAAGGCAGCTTGGAAATAGGTGTAAAATTTGACAGTGCACCTCGATCAAGGCCAGAATTGTTTTTACACCAGAAGACAAGCGATGGCCAACCGATTTCCTGATACTTGAGAGAACCGCCTTTGAGAAATGAGGAGGAACAGACTCATAAGGTCATAGCGAAACCAATCAAAGACTCAATATCACTGTACAAAAATAAGGAAAGGAAGACAGAGTGGAAATGGACAATGTTCGTGTTTCAGGAGCAATTTTTTTGGGGGAGGTAATGGCTGTTAGACTTTGGAGGACAATGTGCGATACTGAGTGTGTGCGCGCGCATGTGCTTCAAAGCAAAACAGTAACGCTGCAAGACTCTCTGCTGCCGAAAGGCCATTTCAAATTTAATTTGATCCCTTTCTCTGCCATTATCTATAATCCCTCTCCCGTGCCTTTGAGGTTTATCAGCAGAACACGCTGTAGATGGTCCGGACCGATAAGAAAATTCAATAGGACGCGATCAATGCCCACAATGGAGACCTGATTTCAAGGATTAGCCTCATTGAGCATAATTACGCTCACGTGAGATCTGCGCCAACTTGACAAGAAGCGGCAAGAGAGACCGCGCCGGCCTGGCATCGCGTCAGCCGGGGCACGAGGAAACCGACTTGACAGTTTTCCCGACCCGCGAGTAGTCAGAAATCATGACTTGACTAATACATGAGAACGCTCGTTATCATGATTATATTATTACGTGCACACTCGGTCGTCATCACTAAATTATCATTTGTCCCCGACCAGGAGCGCGAGGCTTGTTTTCAGATATCTTCATCCTGGAGTTTTCGGAATAGCTCCTCTTTTTTTTTCCATCTTTGCTCGGATAATCGTGACACAGATGACGGAGAATCTTCACTAAAACATGACAGGAGTGAGATATGAAAATAGCTCTTCCTCCCGCAAACATTTCCTAAGTGTGCCCTCGTTTTTTTCTTTTCATGACTGCATGGAAGGGCGCATGGCCAGGCATATTATTTTTTTTAATGTGCCATATCTTATTATTGTATTCACAAAGATACTGTAAATGATTTGACCCGATTGGGATTGCTGCTCATCTTGCCCGTGTTGTCGTTAGCCCGACGGCATTTCTTTTGAAGGCTAAGATGTTGGCTCAGTGACGTGGGAGCGCAAAACGATACGTTTTGTTTTTCCTGATAAGAAAATGTTGCCCCTTATTTGTATCTTCTACTCCATTTGCTTTTAACTTCAGACCCATAAAAACGAATTTTCAATTTTGCACCCCCCTGTGTAACCGCATGACCGCAATAATCATCGTAGCTCCAGTTCTGTACTTCCTTGAACCATTGTCACTGATCTCTATTCCACAGCACCAGACACTTTATAGCGCTCAAGGACGGACATTTCTACAACTGAACAGTATATTCTACAAATACTGCTACTGGTCACTTTAAAATGATTATCTGCACCAACTGCACAACTGTTCGAATATTGTATTCTACGACTGATCACTTTCGCTCTGGTTGATACTTTGCAAATTGCCTCACAGCTGTCATTGGGCGGTACCACCGCACAACGGTACCCTTACATGACGGAATGTCTTTCCATACTTATTTGTCATGTCCTTGTTTATCGTAGTTGATTGTTATTGATGATACCAGTGTAGCCTGGACTACCGGAGCCAAATTCCTTGTGTGTTCTTTATACTTGGCCAATAACTATGATTCCGATTCTGATTCTGAACTAGGTTAACATGATCTTGCTCTTGGGCCTGAATTCTATTTCCACTCATTTTGATGGGAAACTTTGCTCTGTGAAGAAACAAAGTAAAAACAAACAAGAGGACCAGGCAGCGGCTTAGCGCTCAAAACGTTGAGGCTGGGAAAAAAAAAAGAACAAAAGGAAATCAGTCCAAATGTAAAGTGCTGGGAGAAGCCAGGAATAAACTCTCAAAAATAGCAAAGTAATGAACAGAAAATCATAAGCAGAAAACCGGGAGCAAGAACAAAGTACAACAAGAGAGTGGGGATGATTTCAAAAGTTGGAGCGAGCACGGAAGGAATTTCAGCGAGGAAGTGAACAATCCCAGTCCGGGGATGCAACATCACGTTCTGTAATGAAAGTCAGACAGGCGCATAAATACTGAGGGTGACGACAAATGCGGGCACGCTAGCTGCGCGAGGAGCTCAGCACACCTCAACACACCCCGGCCTTGAAAAGAAAACAAAGACCGAAGCCAAAACAGGAAACAGAACCGCAACAATTTCAAAATAAGAAGCAAAAGTGACTCAGAAGAGGAGCACAGTCATGCCAGGAGAAATCCTGCGATTTGTTTACTGTGTGAGAAAAATAATCATCTGGGGTGATCACATCCAAAGCACTGCTTGGCTCAATTCATGATACGATGAAGCAATTCTGCCACTCTCGCTGTGGTGTTTGTTTATTCTGCTCCTGATTGGGAGATACGAAGAAAGACGCATCGAGAGCCTTTGGGAGGTTTTTAATGAGACAAAGCTAAATGAGCTAAACGCTAATGTCTGCCTGAAAACACAAAGGAGCACGTACATTAATCCCGATCAAAAAAATAGGTGGGGACTCATTCCTGGCACATGCTATGCTTTTTGTTTTTGTGTGTGTGTGTGTGTGTGTGTGTGTGTGTGTGTGTGTGTGTGTGTGTGTCGCAGCATGAGTGCTGCATGTTAAAAAAAAAAAAACAACTTGGCTTTTGATGACCCGACAGCAAGGGCTGCCCTCGAAGACAACTGAGAGTTCTTTCAGCGCTTGAACCTCAGCAGGCAGCCGTAAGCGCTCTTATCTGGCCGGCCTCCATTCAGCTGCAGACATCGTGACCGGCCGGCTGCCTTGTGAGCATTGTCGCGCAAAACAAAATCTGTCAGACCCGGCCGGTGGCTGCCCGGAGGGACGCTAATCGATTTCTTGGAAGCGAGCGCACGAGGGCACGGCGAGAGACTCTCTTTAGGTGCGACTCTTCTTAATTAATGGTGTCTCCGCGGGTGTTTGATGGCGACGTCTGTCTCCTCAGCGCTGCAATAAAGTGCCGCTCAATCTCAAAGTCCCCCGCTCATAATTCCGAGCGATGACGGACATAACGGCACTCAACCACAAAGAAAACGGAGGCCATTTTTGCCATAGTACCCCCCGTCATATATTGCAACAACCCGGAACACGAAACTGTAGCTATTAGAAAGCTTTTTAGCCTCATTAACAGTGTGCGATGAGATTAGCTCACCTGCTGGGATTCTCGCCCTCCTCCTTGCCCGTGATAATGCGATGCAAATTGTTTGCGGCGGCGTGGCCCACAACCTTTTAGCCAGTCAGCCTAACTCGGGAAGACTCCGAGATCGTATGATGACAACTCAATCGAACCATCCCTCTGAACTCAGTCATTATTTGGCGTGCTGTTCAAGAAGGCGAGCACGCCGCTGCTGCGCAGATCAAAGCTAAATTGCACTGCATGAATCGAGTGTTTAAAAGGGGGAGATCGCAGTACTCTATGAGAGTCACCTCGGAGCATTTTACAGTCCAGTTACACGTTACTGCTACACTGAAAAAAAAACAAAAAAACAAAAACGTGCTGCTGCATTTGCTCATTTTTATTTTGTCAAGTGGTTGGAGCAAATAAAATCATCTGAAGTCAGGTGCGTGTTTTAAGTAGCATACATCGCTGGACGCAGAATATCCTATTTCGTGCAACCACACGATTTGATTTTGCGCATCCGCTGGACGAAATATAATTCCACCACCATATTGTATTTTTGTGTGCTAAAGAACAATGCTGCAAACTCCAACGATTAAAAAAATGAATATGGGTAGTACATATTAATAATGCGGCATCAAACGAAAGTGACTCTTCCTATTTTTTGGAAAGACAGCATTTTGGATCATAGATTGTGTGGTTGTAAGCTGACGACACTGAAAAAAGGTTTTTGTCAAATTCACTGCATTTTATTTGGTTGCGCAAAATCAAATCGTATGAATCCAGATCATTTTTTTTAAGCCTTTGACATATCTCCTTAAAAAAATGTATTTGCACCCAGATGATTTGATCTTTGTCGAAATAAAATGGAGTAAATTCATTTTATTTTTTTGTTGTGAGTACGCAGCCAGAAAACAAGCCCCCATTTTTTCTTTTTAAACTACTTCCATACGGAATAGCGCTCCAGTCCAACACCAGTCTCCCCTTCGATGGAGGCTGCTGTCAAGCACTATGGTCCTGAGATTGAAGGGACTTGTGTGCCAAGCGCGCTCAGCAAGCTCTGTGGACGATCGGAAACGACACCAAAGTGCAAAAAGCTGCAGTGAGGGGCTGTCAGCATGCACGCGTAAAAATTGTGATGGACGAAGCTCAGCGCTGTTTGGATCGGCGTTGTAAACTATGACGTGATATATTTCATTTTTAATGATTTTTCGCAACCGTTTTTTTTTTTTTTCCACACGGCTCATTTCATACCGCGGCTTTTCGGTGTGCTATTGTGATCATTACCTCGGCGAGGAGGTCACGTTTTCACCCTCCTCTGGTTGTTTGTCAAGCAAGATTGTGTGAAAGCTACTGAAGCATCCAAATTGCAGTTTGTGAAACGATGCTGTTGAGATGAGGAGAACAGATCTTTTCTGTTCTTGCTCACAATGCCAGAAACAAAAATCATGACGACCACCCTCTGAGTGGTCGCGGAACTTTTTTTTTTTTAAAAAAAGGGATCATTTTAACATTGAGAAAATGCTTTTTCTATTTACTCAGCTTATCCGTGTGCGATATTCAAATTGGCTGGATTATTCGAAACATTGGAGTCAGATAAATACGCAAATTTATCAGAAACCAGGAAGCGGGCAAGTGGAGAAAATTTCCCGCAATAATTCTTGCAAACCATTCGGAGTCTTGATGACAGCAAATGGAGGGAGAATAATTGAAGCTGAAAGACTGAAAGGCCACCAAGAAACGGAGTTCCATCCGACATATGAAATGACGACACAAGGCGCGAGACAGTTCCCTGGACATTCAAACAAAAGAAGACTTTTTTTTTTCCTCCATATTGATGAATAGCTTCATATACTCCATGAAGGAATTTCACTGGAGACGCTCAAAGCAGCCGAAGCGGTCATCGACACGACAGCAAAACCGCTCCCCTCGTTTGCGGATGTGCGAGTGTGACGACTTGAGATGTTTTCATTTTCTTTTTAAACGTACTTTGTCGCACTCATTAAAATCCCTCAAGCGGAAAGTCAACTCACACTCTCCTGCGAAGTGTATTGCACGGCGCGCAGAGTGACACAAATTTGATTTGTTTACTCTCAGGCGGCGCGATTCTCAGAGGCGTCGAGGCGGTGTGAATTAAAAAAAAAAAAAAAAAAAACTGGCATGGAATCCGATAGCTTCAGATCAGAATCGGGTTTCTGTTTAGAGTAATGATGTGCTTTGGATATCTGCCAATCCGAGTGCAGTGCCAAAGCACAAAATATATGCTGTCAATGCAAGTCATCGAAATACACTTTTTGGCGACGTGTACAAAAAATAACAACACAAACAAGCACGTTGACAAGGAAAAAAAAAAGCAGCTCTTGTTAAACTAAACTACTAAACGTTTACTCAGCTGATTTTGGGGAAGCGTATTGTACACGGCAGCGTATTATACACAATATTTCAGAGTGTTCATCGTATTAATTTTTTTTATGTGAAACACCGATACAAAATTGGCGGCAGATTGATTGGCGTTTTTACGTATGCGGTCATTTCTGTGTCTTGACCGCCCATTTGTCGTTACTGGAGAGAAAAAGGACTTGAGCAGTCCTGCTCTATTTTGCCATCAAACCGCAGCGTTGGTCGCCCTCGGCTTTAACCCGCGGGTACTCCTGTTAAGATAATCAACTGGAGCACGATCATTGACACCCGCAGTTTCAAAAGTGGGCCTCATGTTTGGTCATTCAAGAGCTACTCACGAGGCAGCCAGTTTGCCGTCTGCGCCCCGACACTGCAGGAGGCCTTTTGTGTGTGTGTGTGCGTGTGAGCGTGTGTGTGTGTGAGCGTGTGAGTGTGTGTGTCTGCATTTAAGCATTTAAACTCGGGGGTGCTTTCACTTCTGTTGCCAGCTTTTCATTTCATTTATGCGCAGCATAACAGCGAAATGCAGCTTCACCATGTTTACGTTGAACTCTGGACTCCACTACTGGACTGTTTCTTCCACGTACACTTTTTTTTCCTCTTGATATTGTTCACATTTGGAGACCAAAAAAAAAAAAAAAAGCAATCTGCAAGTGCTTTAAAAGCATTTGGAATGGACTATCTGCTGTGATTTGGCTCACATTTCTGTCCCCCCTTCTTGGACAGTCTATCCTTCGAAAGACTTCCCATCCATCTGTCACTTTTAAGTAAATATTTATTATATTTCGGGGCCAAACATAGCATTTAATTGATTCTTCGAATTTGGCCAAAAAGACTTTTTAGGTGAAAAACATCGACAGCATTTTTTTATAGATGTCTTTATGACATCACCTGCTGCTTGGAAGGGACATGATCCAAAGCACCTGTCATCGCAGTGACACATGACAGGCAGGTGTTCTCCCCTTCTAGTTCGTGTCCTCTGGAAATGTCACTCAGCCTTCATCCTCGGGGCCTCCAAGGTCACCTGCAAATGTGCCTCACCAACCACGGCAGACCCGAACACTGCTCTTCCATCAGCCTTCCTCTCGGTCGACATGGCCCAAGCGGAGAAAAAAAACAAAACATTGCAGACTTCCTGTTTGTTGCAAAAGACCTCGGCATGAACACACAGTCACACAAATACACGGCATGAAAGCAGAGAAAAGAGAACATTTCAGTGGCCCACCGGAAAAGGCTGAATCTACTCAGACTGCTGTTCTGTGGTGACCTTCAGCCTTAATGGATGGAAAATGCTTTTGTATGAGAGGAAAACATTCGTCACGGTGATCAGAGTGAAGGGTGGCCTTGAAGTTGGTGCAGGACATGATATGTGGCAACTTTGAAATGTGACTTGATGTTTAAGAGGAAAAAAAAAGGACCTGATTTACGAAAGGCTTGCATGTGGCAAAATGGGCGCAAACTTCAATTTGCTCACGCAAATAGATTTGCCGCCAGAATTGCGTTTGCCTCATGCGCTGTATTGCCGTTCAGTTCATTTGACACACTCAGGGAGGAATACATGCAAATAGATTAATTTAGCATCCACAACTTGATTTGTCAACCTTGTGACAAATTCCCATGGTTGATTTTTCCATCTTTAAATCCTGTTTCGGAAAGACGGGTCCTCATGACGCTGCTGTGTGTGACTATGATGAGGAGAACAGATCTTTTCTGTTCTTGCTCACATTTTTGAAATGCCGGAAACATGGCGACCACCCTATGAGTTGTCGCTGAACTAATTTAGAGCGTTCCATGCATGTTTTTGGAATGTGGGAGGACACACCTCCGAATTGTGAGGCCGACATGCTAACCAGTCACCCACCGTGCTGCCGTGAGTGATATCCTGTTTGAAAATTTTACGTGGTGCCCCACATTTGACAGCCATCACGATCCCCCCCCCCCCCCCCCCCCCGAGTCCGCAGCGTGTCCCCCATCAGCACTCGCGATCCTCCATCCCTTGGTCGACTGCCACACAATCTTAATTGGGCATGTTAATTAACCAATTGCACATGATGAAGTGTCCTTTTTCTTCCCATGATCGCTGACAATGAATAGTTATTGATCAGCGATACTGTCATTTGACATCCACCCACTCACACATGAGCCCGGCATCGACTGTTGGCCGCGCTTCCTGTGTACGAGGCTCGCCAATCGATCCGATTCCTAATGTGTGGGCCAGGCTTGACCATTGGCGCCATCCATTATCGCACTTGCCATCCAGAGGCTTGTCACTGAGGCCTGGTGGGAAATTGCCAAGCCGTCGTGATTGTGAGCGGGAGGCAGAGCCCGATCGCTTCTCCCCATTTTTGTCACCGAGCTGTCGGATAATTGAGTGGCCATTCCCGACGCCGCAGAATACGTATGAGGCTGTTTTAGGTGCGCCGCTAACGTTGGTCGTCAGTGACATGCGCCGGCGTCTAAAATGAAATGCATTAAGAGTTGCCATCCTCTTCTCTGTCCCTTCCGATGAGTCTCTGTTCAAAATAGCCCGAGATGCCGTGTTGATCGTCTTCAGACTTTATTGCCTGTATCACTTGTCTGAACATCCCGTCTCTATATTTTGAGTCTAAGTTGTGGTCACTGGAGGTCCAAAGTTTGGTGCGGGGATCTATCATCATAACACGGCGAGGCAGTTTAATAACATTGCTGTGGACTCCCGAGAAGAGTCAGGCATTTACTTTATATTTTATATAACATGGACCATGTCGGGGTGGAGACGGATGAACTCTGTTCACCTCAATCCACAAATAACGCCAGGTCACACTTGAAGTCAGAATGAAATGATCTCTTTGGGAAATAAAAGCAGGAGCCAAATGAGCTGTCGGATTGCTGATTTTCTGTCAGCGAGGTTCCGAGGCTTTTTGATTTCATTTTCAAGATCTACAGAGTTCCTCCAGACCTTTATGTGGCCACCTTTACGCCGTAGCTGAATCTACTTCAACATCGTTTCTCTCTATCGTGTGGAAGGTTTGCTGTGGCAAGAATCCCGCTCGCAAATCATGAATATTGGATGAGACGTGCAGCAGATGAGCCTGAGCCCTCCAGTCAGACCCGACATTAATTAAATATCAATTGGCCCTGCTTCCGTACCGTATTTCATGCCACGTTCACACCTTCTCGGGGAATCATCAAGCCAAGTGAAAACGAAGGTTGCGGCCTTGCACTTTCTTATCATTTGTCTGACAGCGCAGCCGAGTCATTGTGGTCGTGACGTTGCATTTCTGACTTGATGTCAACTGAGGGCGTGGACCCGAAAACATTGTGTTGCCGAAGAAGATGAGCTTGAATTATGTTCATTTCCTGGCGCTAAATTGTCCTCGGCTACATTAATAAATATTTCATGGAGGTTGTACCAACTAGGAGGATTCTATGAGCCATGCTATAGTAACTATTTGCACAGATCTCAGATCTCGAAAGGTAAATGTAACGCCGCAATCTTTAGAAATTCTCTCGCTTTGATCAGTGATGCTTTGCGTGGTTCCCGCATGTAAGGGCCGTCTCATATCTGCAACTAGTCATGGAAGACCGTAATTTCCGGACGATAGAGTGCACCTGATTATAAGTCGCACCCACTACATTTTTGAAGGAAAAAACATTTTGTACACACATAAGCCGCACCTGTCTATAAGCCGCAGGTGCCCACATTGTAACAGGAGCTATTTACAAAGAAAGACGGTACACAGAAAGCGTTTTCAAAGTTTTAATAACATACCGTAACTTTTCTTTCCAAATAGTGCCTGCAACGCGGCAGCACCACAGCAATAAAATAGCACTAACTAGGCTGGTTAAAAAAAAAAAAAAAAAAAAAAAAAAATGTTGTAATGCTTTGTTTTAAAATGAAAAAAATTCTCGCTTGCCGTAACACTCGGTCAACCATTCCTTTATTCGGCTTTCTACCGTCTATGCTTTCGTGTCAACTTTCACAACAATGTCTTTTGGGAGTTTTTTTCGGGGGGCATAATAATCCTTGGTGGATGCAGTGCAGCCCAAAACACAGGTCAAATGCGTCCCCTCTCATGGCCGGTTGTTTTCAGCGTGACAGATGATAGGGTCTTCCTCAACATATATATATCAACTTGTCTCACTCTTACCTTTTATGCTTGAGCGCCCCCTGGCGGCCATTAGAAAAATCCTTATTTCAGCTACTCCATTAAATTAGCGGCCGAGTTGAAAGCGGCTTATAGTGCGAAAATTACGATAAGCGTTGCGATATTGCAATATCTCTCTGGGATTATGTTGAACAACATTTATAAAAAGGTCCTCCCTGGTAACGTGCAACTTTTGGTTTTTCAGTAACAATAATTTCAGCGAAAAAACAAAACATAAATTACAACAACGCACGATGATCAGCAGCTCTATCGGCGGACGTAGCATTCTGGTTTGTTTTCAATTGCCATCGGTGAACAACGTTGAAGCTGAACTCCGTCAGTGTACTTGACATCAAAAGTGATACAGCAAGAAGAAAAATAAATGAATACATAAATAAATAAATTAAACGGCAGCACTTATGAGATAGGGTCGGGATGTACTTTACTTTTTGGCGACTGGCGCTCAGCGGACTTGCTGCTGATCTCTTCCCTGACATTTCAGAGGAAGTCAGCGGCCCTCTTCACCTTGGAGTCCCTTTGATGAGGTCCAAGGGATTCTCCTAATCCGGAGAGGGAAGGCTGGAGGGTAATTTTTCCTTCCTTGAGGGGATGAAGGCACTGAATGGATCGCTAAGTTAAATCATCAACTGGGAGAACCCGTTTGAGTTTCAGCCGCCAAGGTCCTTTTGGCCACCGACACGGGCTGCTCTTCACTTTTGGCTAGTACGCATTTTAAAAACATTTCCGTGTGTTTTTTGTGGGGAGGTGCAGACGGAGAGAAGCAAACTTTTTTCGGTCATGACATTTGTATGCGCTCGGGGCCCGGAGGCGCTTGCGAGTGTCCTTAGAGTGGTTGCCTGGTTATGCCAAGATAAGCATGCCGATTCAAATCCTTTGATTCCAATGTAATTCCCCAAAAATGACTTTTTTTTTTTTTAACCATGAGTCTTTAAAATAAACACATTGGTCATTTTGTCGGATATTGCGAGACCACTTTTTTTCCCTTTTGACTGTGTTTTTGTCACATCCATGTCATTTATCTTGAAATTAGGTTGCGATAGGAATTGTTTGCTGCCAAGAATAATTGAATACAATGAGTGGTCACTTTTTTGGGGGGTGGTGAGGAGGGGGGGGGCAAGATATTCCAGAATGTATACTTTACTTCTATGACCTGAGTAAAATAGGACATGCAGACTCACCAGATGCTGTATTTTTATTTTATTTTATTTTTTTTTACACCTCCTGGCTCACCAGCAGCTTCTGCCAGTTCTTCATCCTCCGCATGGCGAAGAGCTATCAGTGGCTTAATCAACCGTAAGCAATTCCACAGCTGGTCTGATGAATTTGGGCCATGCCTGTTGCCGCGCGATCGCGGGAAATCAAGCTCAGAGACGCCCGTGTTTATCCGAAGGTTAATGGAAGGTTAATAAGAAAGAGATCAGAACATATTTAGAAACTTTATGATGGAAACTGTGTTTTCTCAGAAGAGGAACATCAAAACTGGGGATGAGGTGTGATCCTCCTAATTAGCAAAGGGATCTGAGGCAAAAGTGTTTTATTTGATTTATGAGACTGAGAAATGGTTTGTGACTGTTTCATGACTTTGTCTCGAGTTTGATTGTGCTTGTTTTTTTCGAGTTATTTTTTATTTACACCTTTTTGAATGTGTTTTGCATGCGTTACTCCGGGCACAAGCAACCCCACAGAGCCGAGCATCCCATCATCATTTCCTGCGTTTGGAGAGTTTGCACGATGCTCCACGTGCAGCAAAAGAGGACCTTATGTTCATCCAGCAGTCAACTTATATGAAACCGGATGACAAAAATTAATCGCAAAATCCCACTTTATCATCTGCAACTGCAACATTTAGATTGACTGTTGTTTTGAAAAAAAATTCAATCACTTTTTAAGCACTTCTAATCTTCTTTATTCAAGCGCGCATTCATACGTGAGCTTTGGTGCTTATAGTCAAAGCGACACAGATTGGCGAAGGTTGGAACGGAACAGAACGACCTTGTGCTGCACGTATTTGTTTGGTTTCTCGGCTGAACCTTTATGAGGGTGAACAGAAAAGGGAGAAATTCGAGGAACGCGGCTTCAAGGCGAGCAGCATGCGTCCATTTGATCAGACCAGATATGTTTTTTTTGGGGGGGCGGGGGGCCCTTTGTGGAGAAAGGCGCCGCACATTAAACATTTATAACATTCCGTCCTTTTTGTTAACACTCTTTGAATCCTTTTGTTTCAATATTAATGACATTCTTTTGACTTTTTTATTCAACTTTTGTTTTTTTCCTATTTTTTATTTTTTTTGGGGGGGGGCGATCAGGGAAAAACTCTTTTTCCAAAACGCATACTTGCTTCATGGTTATTAATAATAAAACTATACGTTGATGTGTTTGGCCAATCCCTTTTTTTCTCCTCCGTTCTGGGTCTCATTTCTTTGTTTATGGATTTTTTTGGGGGGGTTTCCTGATAACAATTTGAGCTATTGGAATGCATCCTCCTTGAGCCAAAAGGTGCGGTGCTGGCCACAGGTGCAGCGCTACGACTTATTCATTCCGATTTGTATTCTGCCGGTGTGCGTGCAACCTGAGAGTGATTGACTGGCGGTCAGAGCCCAGTATTGACTGCTGGGAGGATGTAATAGAGGCTGGGGTGATGGGATCCAGGACATCAACACTCTCCCTGTGGCCTGGGCTGCAGAATAAAAGCAAAGCACTTCATCAGTCTGCCGGCCCCCACGCTGAGCTGCACGGGCCTCTGTGTTTTAGAATCATGCTTCGCCCTTGAATTAGATTCAATTGATCTGCTCCGTGCTATAATTGCACACCGACAGGATGGATGCTTGTTGGATTTGGGGGTGAGTCCGGACATTTGAAATCCTTTCGATGCAAGAAGGTAAATTCAATGAGACAAAAGGCCCGATTCAAGGTGACTGGTTTATAGGAATCATAGTCAAATAACTCCTTGTCTGGTTTAGTTATCTACGCCGTGCAACTTTAGGCACTCGGATTTGATACTTCCTTTGGTTGGCTGTAATCTATGTCTGTGTATTTTCTCGAAAAGTTCTACTCCTTTCATTGAAATAATTATGTGATAAGACTTGGACCTATAATGATCGCCCCAACCTAACGGATGAACAGCGAGGACACCAAAACTCTGCAATGCTTTTGTCTTCAATAGAAAACTTCACATAAAATTGTCGTTAGTAGCTTTTTAATGCGACTGTCACGTACTAGAAAAATGAAACAAAACAAAACTTGACAGATTATACACTCACGTGGAGGCTTCGCGGTTGCCACGGAAACGGCCGACACCAACTGAAGTCGGCAATACTAACGTTAGCACGCTTCCTTTTTTTTTTTTTTTTTTTCCACCTCTGTGATCTTTTGACCCCTATCATGAAGGGAACAAAAATCTTTACAATGAATGAATGCATGGACACAGCTCTCGTATTGGATGTCACTGGATGGATCTGCTGTCCCGGATGTCGAGTGTGTACGGTGGAAATACGCCACTGGTTTTAATTCAGCGCAAAAAGTAACAAATCCCGAACCAACAGAAGTATTTCAGGCTGCACCAAAAACAGATCCCAACTCACAATATCACAGTGCAGCCGACATCGGAATGAATATACGGACCGCCCCCGGCTGAGTGTGCATCGACTCTCGCTGCTAATTATATTGTATAGACCGCGTGGCTGGTCGTGTCTTGGAAGGGCTATCAGGCGTCGACTTTATTGTTACCGTTTGAAGCATAGTAAACCGAGACTCAGATGGCATTCTTCTTCATGCCTCACAAAGTCAGGTGAGGCACACATCAATCTGGCACTGCGCCATATCTAAATAGATATGAGGCGCATGGAAAAAGTCAGGTGTGACATTTCTCGGTTGAGTCAATATTGAAACGGAGGAAAAGCAGAAAAAAAGATGATTCACTGGCAAATCAATGGCACACGGCCAATTGATCGGATTTTGGGAGATAAACAGTTTGTTTATTCTGTGGTCTCTGAATGTCAAAGCCTAATGAAAGTGGGATTCCGTCGCCAGCACAAATGTTCCGGCTGCACTCAGACGTCCCTCCGAGTGGTCTCGGGTGGTTTCTTACTGTTAAGCATCTCTTCTCAGTTCATCTTGTTCTCGGGTAAACAAAACAAATGAAGGAGGAATCTACTGGCTTAGAAATAAGCACTTGTCTTTCTTGTTTACACTTATTTTGGCTGCCGCATCTGTTCAGATATGCCACATTTGGCTTGGCCTTTATGAAAAGTGATTAACTCGTTTGTTTGTAAATATACACCCAGTGGACCTTCATCTGCATGCACGAAAATTTAATCCAGGGTATGTTTAACAACAATAATACTCAGGTTTGACTGCCAGAGGCGTATTTATTTTACCATTCTTTTCACTCACAAAAATGTCCAGTACGACGCCTCCACTCATTGAAAGCTAAGCAATGTGTTTAATTTACTCACTGCCCCTATGGAACTCATACCTGTCAACCTCGGCTAATAGCTGCCCTTATAAATGATTACGATTCCCCTTACAAAGCAACAAAAACCCGTACAATGGCTTACCGCGCATGCGCACATCATGCTTTATCAATCCGACCGTACACAGCGATGAAAAAAAATATACGATTGAGGGTTACTTTTGCTGGTTTGTCGTGACAATAGTAGCGATTGACGACGGCATTGTCGTTGTTTGCCAGCAGGTGAGACGGTGAGATTTGAGCCAAAATGGTCTTTGTGAGATCGGTTCACAATTTTTGTTTTTTTTTTCCCGTATAAAAGTTGTAATAGGCCGTACATGATTTGAAATGATGAAAAAAAAAACGTATAAAATACGGGGAAAACGTACAAGTTGACAGGTATGGGAACTTTAAATGTTTTTTGTTTGTGTGTGTGTGTGTGTGTGTGTGTGTGTGTGTGTGTGTGTGTGTGTGTGTGTGTGTGTGTGTGCGCTATCTGTCTCAATGTGGGAGTAAAGCCCGTTGTCAGTCATCGCACCTCCGCCGTGCGCTTTTATTTTGAAACTCAAAATCGCATCACTTCTGGTGGCAAACTGACACTAACTTAACCGTTGCCCAGCTCAACTCAACTTTATATACGGGGAAATGGCACTTCAGCAAAAGCTGCAGTTGTTAAAAAAAAAAAAAAAAAATCAAAAACAAAAAAAATACACTTTACAAAACAAATGGGTTAAAACATTAACACAGACATAACTGGTACAAGCTCAGTTTCAAAATAATCAATGTATTGTGGCCTTTCCAAATACGGTACAGAAAGAAAGGTTCAATTCTCCATTTCCAATTCGATCCCCTTCATTTTACTTTCTCAACGCAGAGTCCTCTTCCATTTCCAAACCACTTTGCTCAAACACGCGATGGCTAATCACAACAAAGCGTCAACAAGCACGTGTCATTTATTTAAATGACCCTATTCACTCGTCATTGACGCTGACAACGCCTCTCCGGCCACACGTGCCGCTGCAATATGCAAATCACGTATATTCGACGATTCAAACATTATATAACCGAATAAACAACGTACACACGTTGAAGGTACACAAATGATAAAGATTTGCATATTTCCTTCAACACAAAATGACTTTTTGGCATTTTTTGACAGTCTCCCTGCAGACAGTAGATCACAGACAGCCTGCGGTGTCGCTTCTTGCCTCTGCAACCCTCAAAACATGCTGCTTTGCGTCAATATGCACAGCTTTTTTTTTTATTTTTTTAATTTCACCACTTATGCCTACCGAACGGCGCATGGAGAGCGATTAATATGGAAAGCGGATCAAGGATGATCCATTGCACCCGCCAAAGAGCCCAGAAGAAGTTGCGATGTCACGAGCCGAGGCTAAATTCACAAGCCGTGTTTGTATTGACCCTTGAACACAAACCACTGAACACAAATTGCACGTTAGCGCTCTGTCTGCCGTGATTGTAGTGTGCTCCAAACCGTATTTCTTGATCTGCGCTCCAATTTATCAAGCCGTAGATAAAAGAGAAGTGCTGCTCTTGTTTTTCTTCACTCCAGTCTGCCTCCAAATGTTGATACATTCCAGCGCTGTAGCATGGCAGATTTCTTCCTTCTTCCTTGTTTTTTTTTTTTTTTTTTTCAATCACAAAGCGCATCGCCCATTTTTGCAAAGTATCTTTTCAGTGTTGGAGCAAGACAAACCTACCAATGTTTCTACAAATAGGTGACGGGGGGGGAAAAAATCTCAGGGAAAGTTGGTGGGGGTGCAAAGAAGGCTTTCAGGATCCACTTCACACAAACAGACCCAACTTGCCAAACACACACACACACACACACACACACACACACACACACACACACACACACACACACACACACACAGGATTAGAAAAGTGAATTGTTGGGTTTTGCAGCCTCTCCTTAATCACGCCTGTGTAATCTTTCTAACTTTAGTTGTTCAGCACAGACCGAAAAGATTTCTCTCAGCGTTGAGGGTTTATTGCAGGCTTAATTTCTGGCAGCAGCAGTCTGATAATGTCAAATCACACTCAAATCATGATGGTCAAATGCTAGTGAGGGTCCTCCCTCAGGCTGGAGTTTTCAGCAGGCTGGACATGACTTGCAAGTAACCCGGCATTTCTTTTTATGAGATACGGGTCTTCGCCAGACAGCTTTTTTTTTTTTTTTCTTTGACTTGCAAGTAAAACATTTAAATATGAGCACAAGGTGATGGCATAGTTCTCCCTCAACTTCACTCACTTTGCAGCAGGCAGCAGTTTGGCAATAAGAGGGCATTTATTCAAAAAAGAGACTTCAAGATGTCGACATCGGGCTTGTACACCGCTTTGCATTGGGGATTGCGGAAGCCGTGTTGGACAGAAGGCTTACTGTCCAAAACATGTTCAACTAAAAAAAATAGTCAGGATTTGCGAAGCCGTAGACCGATGCCCGAAATCCAAATTTGAGATAGTTTGGATCCGTGCAACCACCACGTCACTTTGCCTTAGGAAATTCCATTAACTCAAAATACAAGCTAACAAACAGCATCTCTGTTACGGTGTTATAGTTCTTTAAGATACAGCTACCGTATTTTCCGCATCACCGAAAAGCCTTCCATTTTCTTCAAAGCTCACAGTGCGCCTTAAAATCCGATGCGCCTTGTGTATGGTCATTACGGTAATAGTTCGACCCCAAAATGGCTCCTTGCTCGAGACATGCTGACAACGCAGAGTTCAAACTTAAGGCGATCGGTTACGCAGTTGAACACGGAAATAGAGCAGCGGCAAAAGAGTTCACCATTAACGAGTCAATGTTATAACTTGCTGTTGGTTAAGTGAACTGTGTCGCTGCCTTATTAAATAAGTTTTACTGACATCTGATCGTTTTGTTGGCGTTTCCTTGAGCGTAGCTCCATCTAGTGGATGCATTGTAGATTGCATCTTATCACGCGGTGCGCCCAATGAATGAAAAAAATGACAAAATAGGCCATTCATTGAAGGTGCGCCTCATAATCCAGTGCGTCTTTTACTGTTGGCAAATACGGTATTTGAAGACAAACAATACAATAACGTACGAACACAGACAACATTACAGTACTCACAGTCGTGAGGTATTCCTTATCCTCTGCGAAAAATAATGACGACGGCAACTGACTGAGTCGCTTAGCTACGAAACTCTGTTTTGCTTTTGTCTACATGTCTATATTTAAACTAAATGTGAGATTGAAAGGGATGTGGGAAACAAATACAGCAACTTGATGCTCGCGTCTTTCAAAATGCATCCATCCATGAAGCGGTGGAGGCCATTTTTGAAATTGGCATACTGTGACTCGGCGTACTGGATTCGAACAGCTCAATATGGCGGAAGTCTGTGCACGTATTGTAACACTGACCCTCACATAACCACACAGAAGGAACTTTTCATGACTTTAAGTGTTTTTTTCCCCCTACGGCAGTTAGTGCGGTATTGATCCTTTGTGGTCCAAGTCCTCAGGAATCAGCGGCTATTGATTTCACTTCAGTTGTAAGCCTCTCTTTCTGACCTATGTCTCTCTTCAGACTGAGCCTCATTGTCCAAGCAACCTTTTCAATCATCCTAACCACTCAGCGTCTGGGTTGACCGCACTTGCTTTCCAACAAACATGCGAAATGGTTCTGTTAAACAAAGCGAGCTAAACGGATGCACTCATTTGAGCTTTTGAGACGTCATGGGGTTGCGACATCTATGACGCTGACAGCCCCCCAAACTGGCCACATGGGGAGTTCACTCTTGCTTCTCTCATCTACTCACAGTTTCAAACTGCTAATCTCAGGGAACTGTTTTATTTGCAACGCTTTGTTACATTTGCGGTTGCTGTTGTGAATGCGCGACATGAACTGGAGTCGAGTGAGCCGACGAGCTCCATTTTGAATGCGCTCCAACAGAATACCAATATCATTTTTTTCTTTCGTTGAATAGGTCACCTGTCATGTACATGCCAAATGAAGTCATCATACTATAAATTGACTCCATAATGACTTTGCGAGGTGAGAGCTGTTCTCCTCCAAGTATTCGTTTCACTGTGTGTCATGAGTTATTTGGCTGGTAAAAAAAGGACGCAAAGCTGGAAAAATAAATTCATCCCAAAATTAAACATTTTGTCTGGCTGCGCAGTATATTGGAGGCACCTAAGCTTTGGTCACAAAACAAAAAAAAAATCAATAACAGATGTGGATGTTCACAGCTTCCCGCGATGCCATCTCTGAGCTTTATCCATTCAAATAGCTGTCCCGGGGACTGTTTCATGGTGGATCAATAGGTGTTCGATTTCAGGCCACATTCAGATGCTGCGGTGATCACGTTTTATTCTGGGGATGACAATTTATGTCACGGAATTATCCCAGAATCAAAAGTCAATGTCCAAAAGCAAAATGAAATGGATTGTGGACTCTCCGTCGGAGATTGGAATGACCGGCATTCCCATCAAAGTAGAAGTGAAGATTGAATGCCAAGCTTCCCAAGCTGGTCTCATTTCTTCCAACAGAGCCTTTATTGACTCTGAAAGGGTACGGGGGGAAGAGTAATCCTCCTTTCGACAGACTTGTGACGCTCGGGTTTAAGTGCGCGGCTCCAAAGTCCTCGAGCAGCTGGCCTTGCCCCTCCTCTGTGAGGATGGACCAGATGAAGACCGAGGTGTCCTGAGGAAACATCAGCAGAACGAAAGGCAACACTTGGCTTGGAAGGGCTCTGTGAATGTCCTCCCGCCGCACTTGGGACTTCCAGAAAAGTATAAACAGAAAGATGGATGGCGACAGCTCACGTGGTGCAGTTGTCCCAACTAAGATCTTTCTGCGAGCAGGATGCACTCTAAAAAGCAGACGCTAATGGCGACGTCAGACGATGCAAATGTCTTGATGCTCCGTTGCCCGTGCAGTGTGACATACAGTAACCCCTCGCAAAAACACGACGCTGCTGCCCGGACCCCGTTTTTTTTTTTTTTTTTTTTTTTTTTTTTTTACAGTCTATTGTGTGATACATTCTGATTGGCTCTAGGACTGTCGACTCATGTCAACAATCTTGTACAGCTTGCCAAATTTTCTCCATGACGAAATCATCCGCAATCTCGACGAAACGTTCAGTGCAGTATTTCCAAAAACTGGAAGTTGTTTGGAAGAAAGAACTGCTTCAAACAACAAAGCGTAGGAGGGAAAAGTGGTTCAGATTGCACGACTGACCGTGTTTTGATGTTATGTGTTGTGTTTATTGTTTTGTTTTTTTATTGTATTATTTTATTTTATGTTGACTGTTTTGGAAAGCGCTTTGTTGTGAAGGCGCGATATAAATCCGGACGTATTGTATCATATTGTAAGAAAAGGTCGGCAACCTGTAGCTGTTTAGCGGCGCCCTAGTGGCTCCCTGGAGCTTTTTCAAAAATGTTTGAAAATGGAAAAAAAAAAATCTATTTTTTGTTTTAAAATGGTTTCTGGTGGAGGACAAAAATGACACAAACATCCTGAACATTTCCCGATGCTGTAAAAATATGTAGAATAAAATTAAACGTCAACATTTCTGTCAATGAACTTTTGCGTCATAGCCTGTGACACACATTTCTATTAGCAGGACGGGATATATATACACTGTATGTATATGGACGGATGCATTGCTCCTTTATTGGGTAGAAATGTATTTAAAACAGCAATTTGCCATCACCATCCAAGCGTGACGCAGATATTTTGTTCTGCGTTGGTCATAGCACATCCTAAAATGATTTTACTTGTGCTCTCCTTTCAGTAAATCCAGATGTGTCAAGTGGTCACAATCATCATCATCATCCACCTATCGAGGATTATAAGGTGAAGGTCCGATCCGGGAGCATCAGAATGACTGGATCCATCGTCGCCATGACGATGCCTTGGTTACATCTGCTCCTTGCACCGTAACGGTTGCGGCGCTCAACCCCACAAACTCGATTCTAACCTTATTTATCAAATGAGGACATGTGGCGCTCCAACATGCACCGAATCCACACCGTGCGGGACACACGGGCATTGCAACCACGTGGAAACCGAAAGAGACCTCACCTCGTATGTAAAAGGACATGGTCTCCCGCTTTCATGCCCTGAAGAGAATTTTTGTAACGTGCCACCTTAATCTATATTTATCAATCATAATTAGAGTATATTTTCTCATACAGATCGATTTCATTGTGTGTCTGCACACAAGATACAATCTGCTCTTAATTGATGTCTTCAAAAAACAGGTTTACTTTTCAATGGTCTGCTGTTAAAAAAACAAAACAAAAAAAAACATTTAAGAGAGCCAAAGTAATTGGATTTTGAAGACATGTATTCGCACTTTGAAAGTCAGTATGAGTGGCAGAATATTGAAATGAATATGCAATTTGCAAACAAGTTACTCGATATTTTCGCAGTCACTTTAATAGCTATATTTAAATATTTAAGTGTGTGGGCATGATAGAGCCCATCAATTAATTTCCACCACCTTTCAGACTCTGGAAAGGAGCCCGTTGGCAAAGAAGAATCCAATCTCTTCAACCCGTTACCTGACTCGACATAACAATATACAGTATGTAGATTGTGAGCTGGCGGAGATTTTTACCTGCGGTGAAATGGGAAAATGATTTGTTTCACAAATGCCATGCGTGTCCGGTGAACGGTTGAGAGAATATTTGCTGTACAGAATGAGATGTGCATGCTTGCTCACACTGGATGTCCGAGGGAGAGAGCGCAGCTTAAGTGATACAAGAACAATATGACAGAAAACTCGGAGCAATATTAGCGTCCAAAGGGAAGAAGCACATGTACACTGTGTGTGTGTGTGTGTGTGTGTGTGTGTGTGTGTGTGTATACAGTACTGTATACACACACACACACACACACACACACACAAACTGGATCTGCAATGAAGAGTTTGCAGGTGAATCAAAGGACACAAAATGTAATCAATAAATCAAAGGGGCACAGTGTGTGTGTGTGTGTGTGTGTGTACAGTACTGTAGACACACACACACACACACACACACACACACACACACACACACACTGTGCCCCTTTGATTTATTGATTACATTTTGTGTCCTTTGATTCACCTGCAAACTCTTCATTGCAGATCCAGTTTGTTGATCATCATATTGATCATCAGAGTGCAAAAATTCTTGTCTGCGGGTTTTTCTGATGAGCTGATTTCACTTCGGATGACGAGGCAAAATGGAAGGCAGCTTGTCATCGGTATTGCTCACACGGAATGAATTCATTTCATCCAAAAGCATTCTGTTTTGGGATCGTATTGCATTTTTAAAAATTATTTTCCCCACAATTGATGTCTTGCACTTTGGATATCGACATGATCTCTACTATACTGTATCTGGATTTGAAATCTAATTCTCCGATCCAGGATAGTGTATAAGGATCGTGGTCCTGACTGGAGCAAATTCCCACAAGACAAAGTAGGAATTCTCCCTCGCTGTAAATAATGGAAAATGACTTCAAAACAACTGCGTGACAGTAAACCAATATTGCTGGAGAATAGTTCAAATGGAGATCGTGCTTGATTTTTCAAATACGTATCTTATGAAATTCTCATGACCTGTTCCATCACACAGTCGAACCTCGTTACGATACGCCTCGAGGGACATAACGAATAACATAACGGCAGTTCCTTGTAACCATTTCCAATAAAATGGCGGCCAACTACAACGTATAATTCAGTATCAACATTTATATGTGTCAAAACATGAAAAAGTAATTTCAGTAATAACATGTCAATTACAAATACGTGGATGTGGAGAAAAAAAATGATTTTATCAGACATGAAGCAAACCACTGCAGCGTTCGTACCGCATCTCTGATAACATTCAGTCAGCAAATGTTACCCGCCACAGGCAACTTCCAGGGCCGCCGACAAAGCCAACTGTCATCGGTTGAGGATGTGCCACACCCCGAAGCCGTTTACGATCATCTCTTGGCCTCGAACTCTGCCGTTGTTGCCCCTACAGATGGTTGTCAAAATCGTCGACTTTGCCAATTCGTAGTCACAGCTGCACGTTGTCTGGAAGACTCCCTTTCGAAAGTGAGAGACAATTTCAGCCTTCAAAGACAGGGACATTTGCTTCCGTTTACCCGACATGTTTTCAGAGCACGTGCTCAGGACCGCGCCGTGACTACGAAAATACAACAACCTACGAGTCGGTCGGAAGTGTTGCGGAGGGGAAATCCCGTGCTCTACATTTTGTCTATAAGCAAGGCCGCCGTGGCAGTTAGCGTCCCGCGGTTCGTTGTAACGAAAGCCTTTTCACTATTTTGTGGGAAAAATCTGGTCGTTATCATGAAGTTTACGTTATAAAAGTGTTCGTTTTCAGCAAAAATCGGCAAATGGAAAATGAATTTCGTGAAATCGGGACTTTGAAATGTAAACGTTACAGCGGTGAAAACGTAAACGGGGGACTTTGAAACGAGGCTCGACTGTACCTTGTTCAGCATATCTACTGTGGCAAGTTTGACCAGCACACCAAAAATGTATACAGTACATATAGTACATATCAAGACTTCATGTGTCAAGAAAGGCTTCTCGTTATTTGGAGGAGTTGCTTTTAGCACTGTGGCATTCAATCACAAGATCGACATAATGATGACGTTGTTAAAAGCAGTCATGCAGACAGACGGATGTCATTGTCGCCAACTCGCAATGTGTCAGCCTTATGAATATGTTCATAACATGAATTATATTATTGTCATATGTACAATTTGTTTTTTTTCTTGGAGAACAAAGCTTGTTCTTTACTGTTATTGTTTTTTTTTGTTTTTTTTTTAAATATCCTGAGGCCAAGTGGTAAACATAGTGCAGCCATTTTTCAGTTTGACGGTCAACTTCCTTGAATCAGGTGAATTAATAGCAAACACTGCTTGGGATCTGCAGGTAGGCTGTACGGTGCATATAACACACGGTCCAAATTATCAAAACAAAACGCTGTAAAAGATTTTGCTAACATCTGAGACTATATGCTAATTTATTTTTATAACACTGTACTTTGTTTTTTTTTTTTTTTTTTTTTTTAATAGTGACAACAATCCATTTGTTAATTTCTCAAAGAGAGCCCAGGTTCTACTGGGAAATATGAAATTTAGTCGTACTGATTTTACCATGGAAAAAAAATGTTTCATCAGCAAAGTCTGATACGTTGAAATGTTTTGTATTTATGATCTGCCATATCCTAAAATAATAACACTAACAGTTTGTTTTTTTTGATAATGAAAATTAAAGATGCTACAACAATTCCTGTTGATGTTTGGCCACCATTGTTAATTTGGCGCAAGCATCTACATCTCAACGGTCACAAATAATGACAATTTGGTGCCGAATGACGTTTGTGGAAAAGCAAACAATATCACGTATAGGTCTCTATTTTCATGCCCAGCACAAGTGTGGCATGAGGTGCATTGTAAACCTGCTTGGGGGCGAGTTAGACCGACTCTTGGTATTTTTGCAGATGCGCCGTTGTGGGCGTGAAGACAGCAGACTTCATTTGCGTCGCATGTGTGGCGCACTGATCGTCTTTCACATGTCAAAAGAAGAAACATGCAAAATGTGTATATAAGAAACTGCAAGCAGACCTCTATGGCCGGATAATATAAAGCTATCTCAGGAGCTCACAGATCTGTAGGTGGTCATCGACAGTTACCAGCCATCATTTTGACCTGGCATTCAATACTTGGTCATACTGCACAAAAAATTTGTTCGACATCTCTGGAGTCTTACATCAGAGGAACTTCCGGTGGACAATGTTCTTTCTCGCTCACCTTATCTTCCTATCATCTTTCTGTGAGGAGAAAGTGTGACAAAGGCTCACAAGACACACTCAGTTTTAATCCTTTGATGCTGGCAGAAATAAGGTCCAGTGAGGCACGTCGACGGTTTGCGTCATGCAGTTTGATGCCCCACATTTACAGAATGTAGAAAGCATATTTTACCCCCGCCAAAAAAGCATCGGGTGAACTTTACTGAATTCAACATTGGAGGGTTTTTTTTTTTTTTAATCACAAATGTAGGCACTGACATGTTTTTTCCTCTCTTTTGGATCTGAGACCATGAGGTGAAGGTGAGATTAACGACAGATATTTACAACCTGCTCCCCACAGCTGCTGGTTCTACGAGTAAGTCCATTTTCAGAATCGCGTTGGTATCTTATTAAATTACTTAGAGGAAGAGCCTCAGATAAGAGGATCTGTTGTCTTGGGGGCACTTTTTATGTCTGCATAATTCACTGGAGCTTCCCGGACATTTCTAAGAAAATTCTGCTGAGTCCTGCTTTATACCCAAAATGAATTTTTATACTCCTGCCAAGGTGTGTTTTGTTTCACAGCGACCTTGACACCAGGTGATATTTAACCTCAGCTTGAATGGAATCCTTGAATACATTGCAGCAGTGCTATGGATCACCGCTGAAGCCGTTTCGAGGTCATTAATACCAAATCGAGCTTGACTTTTATAAGCCCTTCTGACTGGTCTCCAAGCGCTAATCGGGTGTCAGTCAACCAAATACAAATCAACATGATGAGATTGAGTGGTGGAGTTTTCTCTTTCCACAAAGAACATGGCCAGGTGTGAACCACGCCTCGCACAAAAGAGCTTTCAGAATACAAAGACATTTCTCACACTTTGTCGACAAAGCACTGTGTTGAAAGTTGGTCGGAGGGCCGACTTCCTGCAGCCACATTATAGCAAATTACAGTGGTACCTCTACTTACGAAATTAATTGGTTCTGGAAGGAATTTCTGAATGAGAAAATGTAAGTAGAGACGCGTTTTCCATGTAAACGCCCTAATCCGTTCGAAGCCCCGCAAAATTTAGACATAAATGTTTTCTAAAGCATAAAAATGCATCAAAATATGGAATAAATACACGTTATTGATTATTGCACAATAAATGAGAATTGTGCGAATGTAAAAAAACAATGAATCGAGTAAAGAAAAAACATGATGGTCATTGAACCTTTAACTGCGTCCTCGTCATTTTTTGCCCTCTTTAGTTCATGTTCTCTCTCAGAAGTGGTTTTTGCCTGGCGTTTTGTTAGGAACTGATCCAAGGACGTTTGCTTTTTTCGGCTTTTAACAATCCTTTGAAAATGTCCAAGGCAAACATTAGCATAGTGAGCGATCGCCCGACTGGTGAACGCTTTTTCTGGGTGATTCACATTTACGTAACACTTTTGGAAGCCCTCATGGCCCGAGGGTCAAATGACGAGGACACTGCATAGACACATATCTACCTATTTAGAAATCTACACACATAGACCCATTAGGTAGAGGTCCCTCTTAGCCAATGGGATGCCAGGAAGATGCTAGGTAATAGCCAATGGCAGAGCAGCTCGAAGTATGTTGCGTTCAGGAAAAACGGAGCTGCGACTAGCAGCCCATACTGTATTTTTAACTTTCACGTCTTGAAATTTCTTTCGTAACAAGAGGCAATATTTTCCTGTTGAGGCGTTTCATAACTTAAAAATTTCGTAGGAAGAGACGTTCGTAAGTAGAGGTACCACTGTCATCAAGTCGTAAGTCAAGCTAATTATTTGTGCTGTGGTCTCTCCTGAAATTCTTTGGAGCCTCTTCCTTTCGTATGGCACGCGCGTTTCGCTATCCTCTGTACCGCACATCATAGCATGCGGCGCGTTGCCATATTTGTGCAAAATGACTTTGGTAGTCAAGGCTGTACGTCGTGCGCTCGCCTAAGTAGGTCAGTTGATTCGATGCAAATATTCAAATATTATCGGTGGTGATGTATGCTGCACCAGCACGGACTAAAATAGATTGTTATTCATCAACAAATCATAGTATCATACCATGAACACACACACACACACACACACACAAAGGCAAACACCAAGATATAATATCACTTCCAACCATAAAATTCCTTTCATACTGGCTGAAGCACTTTTGTCTGTGCAGTCAAATGTAACATGACCTTCCAGCAGCAGACTTTAGAGCCGCCACCTCGTTTCATGGGTTGCAGCTCTGGGCCAATTAAAAAAAAAAAAAAAGACAAATATTTTATTATACTGAATGAATGTTAAATAATTTATCTGTCTCTTTTTTCCAATAGTTCCCTGATGCAAGGTGGACGTCGGGCTTGTCATGGCCAAATGACTTCATCTGGCTGCATTGAGGGCGGATGTTGTGCCAGGTCCATTTATGACACCGGCTGATGCATAATTCATGCTCCCTAATTAGGTGCGAAAGCATCAGCGCCGTGCACACGTATGGAGTTTAAACATCTCAGATGATTTTTTTTTTTTTCAATATGATGAAAAAAATGAGCAGGTGTGCTCTCACTCTTTTTATAGTATGTGGTGTAAATGAGATGACTGACGCAGCACGCCACAGAGAAAAATATATTTGGAATCATTAGAATTAGAAATGGGCGGCCCGGTGGTCGACTGGTTTAGTGCGTCGACCTCACAGTGCAGAGGTGCAGGGTTCAATTCCGGCTAGGGCCTTCCTGTGTAGAAGTTTGCATGTTCTCCGCATGCCTGTGTGGGTTTTCTCCGGGTGCTCCGGTTTCCTCCCACATTCGTAAAACATGCATGGCAGGTTGATTTGGCACTCCAAATTGTCCCTAGGTGTGATTGGGAGCGAGACTGGTCATTCGTCTATGTGTGCCCTGCGATTGGCTGGAAACCGGTTCAGGGTGGCCCCCGCCTACTGCTCGAGGACAGCTGGGATAGGCTCCAACATGCCCCGAGACCCTTGTGAGGATAAGCAGATCAGAAAATGGATGGATGGATGGATCGATCGAATTAGAATTGAATAGAATAGAATTAGAAATGCCAAATTGCTCATGCTTGCTGGTCTCTGCGCTCCGGGGTGCAATTTCCAGCGACGTAGGTTTCCTGTGTATTATCAGCTCGTTAAGCTTTACTGACATATTGAACAAAATGCTCCTTTCAAAGCCAACAAATCTTGGCCGCTTGATGAGTCGCAAGCCTCTTCAGCTTTGTCTAGTCTGTTGAAAACAGGAGCGCATTTTGTAGCTGGCACAGAAAGCAAATATTAGACATGCCGATGCAGGTTTCTCTTTTTCAGTCTTCTTTTGCGAGTGTGCTATCATTGCGGTGACAGCCTGAACATACAGTAGCTCCGGTTTCTCTCCATCCCTCTCATTCTGAAGTCAAGTGGCAGGTCAAATGGGACAAAGCTTTTTTTTTTTTTTTTTTAATCCCCAATGCTGCTTACTAATGCGCAGTCAGTCAGAAGTGAGTTTGCAGCCCCTCGGGATGTTATTTATTTATTTTTTTACACTCAACTATTTTTTTTTTTTTTGGTCTGTCGAAAGATCAGGGAAGGTAATCTCTGTCTCTGCTATCGAGGACTGTTCTGCTCTTTATCCCGAATCCACAGGGAGAGCGAGGCAGCGGCACAGTCAGACAGAGAAGATGATAAGAGAAATTATGGGAAAGCTTGAATAAGCAACATCATAGAAAAGGACTTTAAGTATGAAGAATGGGACATGTTTGAGCTCAGCGTATAGCGTGCCGTAAATATACAATGACGGCCTGCCGGCGAGTGTCACTGCAACGTGATGAAATGGAGTGATATGTTAAGCCACTGTGTTCACACATGGATATTTGTCACTCTTTTGTTCTCCACTCTGGGTGGGGCGTGGGTGAGTGTGGCACCAGTTTAATATTAGCACCTTGCGAGAATCTGCAACTGGGAAGTGTGTTGATGTTTGCCGACGTAAACTAACTGTGGTCGAGTGCCCTATGATATACTATCTACAATCTACCGAAATATAATTTAAACTCCTTCCACTGTTGTGACATCCACCACATAGTGAACAAAGGCCTACATCCTGAGTCCAAACACGACAGCGAGAGCAACTCATGAGCCTACGTTTACCCAAAATAGAACAGAAAAGGGTAAAAAACAAAAAAACAAAAACAAAAACAAACCTTCATTGTATCATATGGTGCCGACACAACGAAAATGGGGGCGCAACTCCAGTTTTCTGTTTCAAGCATAAAACCAAATCGAATCTAAATAATACATAATATAAAAGCTACACTAAACACAACTAAATTATGCAGCGCAGTTGGCAGTAAGAGCACACGTTTTTTTTATGTACAGTGGCAACCGAGTCAGGGATGCTGAGTGTGTGGAGTCCGCAACATTTGCAGTGCAAATCAGTCAACAAGGCAAAAGTAAGGAGTTACAATAGTAGGTCTAATAATGAACGTCTCTTCATATGAAATTTTCAAGTTACGAAACGCCTCAATAGGAAAATATTGCCTCTTGTTACGAAAGAAATTTCAAGATACGAAAGGTAAAATTCGCCATTCCCCCTTGGGCCATGAGGCATTCTGATAGTTTTAAGTAAATGTGAATCACCCAGAAAAGTGTTCACTACTCGGGCTATCGCTCACGATGCTGATGTTTGCCTTGGACATTTTCCAAGGATTGTTAAAAGTTGACAAAGGCAAATGTCCTTGGATCAGTTCTTTCCAAAAACGCCAGGCAAAAACCACTTCTGAGAGAGAACATGAACTAAAAAAGGCAAAAAAAAAAAAAAAAACCCCTGATGAAGACGCAGTTAAAAGTTAAATGACCGTAATTTTTATTCTTTATTCTTTGTTTTTTACATGATGCGCAACTCTCATTTATTGTGAAACAATCTAACTGTAACATGTAATTGTTACATATTTTGATGCATTTTTATGCTTTAGAAAACATTTATGTCTGAATTTTGGGGTCTTGGAACGGATTAGGGCATTTACATGGAAAATGCGTCTCTACATACAACATTTTCTAGTTAAGAAATTTCTTCCAGAACCAATTAAATTCGTAAGTAGAGGTACCACTGGACTTTGCGATGATGTGGCTACAGGAAGTCAAACCGCCGACCAACTTTCAACACAGTACTTTGTCTATAAAGTGTGAGAAATGTGGCTTGTTGTCAGCGGTCCCAGAGGAGTTAGCCAACTCAAGTCATTCACCAAACGTGTCGTACTCACCGTCGGAGAAAAACATCTGTATCTGATCACACGTGATCAGCATAAAGTAGAACACAAGAGTGGTTTCAGTTGAAGTCTGTCAAAAAGAATCGGCGACACCTGGTTCCTCGGAAACGTATTTATGCTTTATTACCCCGTGCGGGGTTAAATCCATTTAATTGCTCAGCTCTTATGGGAGCGAAAATTGAAAAGCAAGGTTTAATTTCAAAGTTCTCTATTTCCAAGGGACTTTTTATGTCTCCAAAGCCCCAACACTATTACTTTGTCACGTAATAAGCAATTACAACGACTGTCTGAATGAAATGTGTCACCAGAGAATCTATTAACATTGTCCTCGGAATGCGATACTGACAGTCACTACCCTACTTTTGAAATGCATCTCAAGTTATTTTGAAGGGCAACTAAAAGAAGTCGTTTTGCCACGTTTGGCACATATTGGATGTCACAGTTCTCAATTCCTATCTTTTTTTTAATTTTTTTTTTGAACTGTGACACTGTCCTGTAGTCATTTACTGACACTTTTCAACAGTGGATGCTACGAGAACCTCTGAATATTTTTCAAAAGACAATTTGTCAAACAGCATTGTGCAGTTGCCTTCTGAAGGCGTTGCTTTATCTGCAGCAAGAGATGTTGATAGTCAGTCAAATTATTTCAGTCAGTCCAGTGAAACTTACATCGAACGTTATTTTTTTTTCAGTCGTATCTACTCAATCCAATGCATTAATTTGCATTCCAAAACATTCACTGGCTGAACATTCGTTATTGCATTAAATTAGGAATTCAAAATCTGTCAGTGACTCTACGCCAATACTTGAGAAGGCACGTCAAAACCATCGACGCTGACTAGAGAAATGGTGTGGAGAAGCTTCAATGAAATTGTTCCCGAAGAGTTTATGCAATTGAAGAAAGATGTCCTCGGTGAATTGTATGAACGGTTTTATGTAAAAAGTAAACAGTAAAATTGTCAAATCAACCAACGTCTGCTGTTTCTGTTGAGCCCTGGACCAAACCCCCGAGCAAATGTGCTAACAAGTGCCGCCCCATTCAGTTTCATTTCATGTCCAATGTTATCCAATGTCCCAACATTCAATTTTAAGCTTAGCTCATCAAAAATACCCATAAGCACTCTAAAAAGGTCAAAAAACGGTCCAAATGCACCGATACGTGCATGAACAAATATTTCAATTTGACAAATGAATTCCTTTGTAAGTTATGACAGCTAACCGGAGATGGCTGCACTATTTTAACTGGATCACAATACAAGCCTCATTATTTCTTCTTCGAATCACAAGTCTTAGCCCAGAGCCACATCAAATTGTCAAAAAAAAAAAAAAATCCACTTTCCATGTCACATCGAGAGTTCGCCCCGCTTCTCACCACGTTATCCATCATTGAAGCATATAAATAATTGTACATACGGAAAGAGAGCTTATCGTGAATAATTCTGTCTCAGACGTGGAGCTGTTGTCGCGCTGTCCCCATTGATGCCGGCTATACGTCATAAATGGCTGTTTGGAGGAGCCACATCGATGCCATGGATGTGGAATTGCACGTAGCTTTTTGTCTTTTGATCTCGGTGGCTGAAAGATTTCTGTTTCTGCGTCAGCTGGCGACATGTGACACCGAGCCCGGTTTGAAGAATCACTTGATGCGCTTCAAGATGACGTAACGCAAATGCTACGTACGGCCTTTGCCGTCGTCGGCTCCCGACCCAATTGGACACCTCTGGGAGATTCTTGCCGAGTTTGACAGCACTCTTCAAAACACCAACCAAAGGGAATTATTTTTAGGAAGGGGGCCCCCCCCCCCCCCTCGCCCTTGATGGATCCCTCTCCCCTCCAACCTTCCAAACAGAGTTCTTGAGATTTGTCAAATATATGACAGGGTGGAGCTTCTCTGGTGGCCCGTGGTGGCCCGGCATCCTACCTAAAGACACTTGAAGCGTTGATTTCACCTGTCTGCATGAATCGCAGCAGTTTGACTCGAGCGGTGGCTTTTGACAATTCGAGAAATGTTCTCTGAGAGTTTGCCATTTCACGGATCCTTTCGTCTCGTCTTTGCGGCAAATGTTGGAACAGAAGCTCGCACGCGCCTGGCCTACCTGTTTGGTTTTGTGATTGGAATGTAAGTGCTTGACTTGATGAAGTTAGCAGCAGCATTGGGGAAATTGATTTCAAAGCAAAAACAATGTCCATCCGTCCATTCCCTTATCATCACGAGGGTCGCGACGGGCGTGCTGGAGCCTATCCCAGCCGTCTTCGGGCAGTAGGCGGGGGACACCCTGGACCTGGTTGCCAGCCAATCGCAGGGCACAGAGAGACGAACTACCATTCGTGCTCACAATCACACCTGGGGACAATTTGTAGTGTTCCGTTAACCTGCCACGCATGTTTCTGGAATGTGGGAGGAAACCGGAGTACCCGGAGAAAAGCCACGCAGGCATGAGTGGCACTTCTGAGGGAGAACATGAACTAAAGAGGGCAAAAAACGGCAAGGACTCACTTAAAAGTTAAATGACCATCATTTTTATTCTTTATTCTTTGTTTTCTTAACTCTCATTGATTGTGCAATTATCTAATTGGAGCATGTATTTGTTACATATTTTGATGCATTTTTATGCTTTAGAAAACATTGATGTCTGAATTTTGGGGGAGGGGCACTTGGAACAGATTAGGGCATTCATGGAAAATGCGTCTCTACTTACAAAATTCTTGTTAAGAAATTTCTTCCAGAACCAATTAATTTTGTAAGTAGAGGTGCCACTGTATATTGAAATGAAGGATCTTTTGGTATCCTGTTGCCCTAATTTCAGTGTACTTTTATGAAGGTGAGCAGATGAACAGTTTTAGAAACGATTAAAAAAAAGCACCCAATTCAATAAAGAAACTACAACCAACCCATTGAAATGGCATTTCAAAGCATGTTTCCTTTATTCGCCTTATAAAGGCTGAAATCTGGCAGCCTGCTCGGCGCCTCAATGCGGAGCTCACATGTTTTGCCTGCGCTTGTGTGGGTTCACTCGGGGTAATCCATTTTCCTTCCACATTCCCCAAAAATGCAAGATATCTTAAATGAATTGCCCATGACATTGTGAAGTTGTTTGTCTGCGACGTGCCTTGCGATTGGCCGGCCGATAGCTTGGGAAGAAGACTGCCTCTCGCCCAAAATGAGCCGGGAAAGACTCGCAAATAAGATAAGGCAGGACAGGGGAAACAGAAATAGGGCACTTCTTAATCAGGGATGTTGACTTTCGAAGCAAAACGTATCCTTGAAGGTGTACATTATAAAATGTTTAATTTCAACGGAAGTTCTTTTTGCTCAGCTTCTAATCATGCTTTTTCCCAATCTGATCTGATATTTCAACGGGGAAAATTCACTCTGTGCAAACAGTCGTGCCATCTGCCACTGACCTTATTTGTGCTGTTTTATCTGATGTTATGTCATCTGGCTCACCCGCTTCATCATTCCCAACATAGTTTTGTTACACATTTTATTTCGTTAAAATCAGACGAATGAACAGCAGCCGTCCACCAACGCGAATGGTACAATTTGTAGAAATGCAGAATTACATGAAGTCATTCATTTATATTTTGTGTTTGCAATTACCGACCATGTCGATAGCGTTGATTCTTATGTAAGCTGATGCACATCAATCGGCTCAATTCTCAACCATTAACATTCTCCGCACCACGAATGCCAAACATGGTTTTAGAAAGCTTTTTTAATATTCTCCAATTACAATACCTTAAAATGACCCGCCGATGAGTAAATGGAAGCAATTGAAGGGTTTACACTTTTCACAGATCACACCTTTCAACCGTCCACTGTCAGTGAACACATGCAAGAAAACAACCCCCCCCCAAAAAAAAACCCCCAAAACAAAACAAAGCATCATGCACACCTAATGATTAGTGCCCTGGTTGGTGTAGAATTAATTCAGAGCTGCTGATTGCCGTTCCCTTGTGTGCACTATCCAATAAACACCCGCCAATAACACTTGAAACTGGCGCTGATTCAAAAGTTAATGTGCTCACTCAAAAGCCGGTGAAAAATAAGACAAATTTGCACCTTGTGTGCCCCCGGCTAATGGAAGCAGCCAATGATAGGCGGCAGTTTTCTTCCTCCTTTCACACCTGATTTCTCTTTGCTTCAGCAAAGAGTCGAGGGAGGACTTGAGTCGAGAAAATGAAAGTCATAAAAGCTCAAAGCCTGTCCTGTTAGTACGTTCTCGTTTTTGCGTTTGCTTTTGTCCTCACAAGGGCGGCGGGGGTTGCTGGAGCCTATCCCAGCCGTCTTTGGGCAGTCGGCGGGGGGCACCCTGAACTGGTTGCCAGCCAATCGCATGGCACACCGAGACGAACAACAATTCGCCCTCACACTCACACCGAGGGACAATTTGGAGTGTTCCATTAGCCTGCCATGTATGTTTTTGGAATGTGGGAGGAAACCGGAGTACCCGGAGAAAAACCACGCAGGCAACATGAAAACTCCACACAGGACGACCGGAGCCGGAATCGAACCCTGCACCTCTGCACTGTGAGGCCGACGTGCTAACCAGTCGACTGCTGTATCACCCTATCTAAGTTCTCCTTGAAAGTAATACACTTTTATTCATTTAAGATATTAACGTGAATAAGTTAGCCGCTAAAATGAATTGCGTTGGGAAAAAAAAATATACACCCTCAGCCCCTACTCTTAACCACTAAGATAATAATTAATTTGATAATTTGGTCTTTGTGGTAAGTCTATCCAGTACAGTAAGTATGTGGTGTGTAGGAGTTATCCCAGCAGGATTTTTTCCATGGTCATTGTTTGAGTGCTTTGAACAATTCCTAACAAAATTGTGACAAGAACACAAAGACCCCATCGAGATTTCATGTTCATTTATGCATCAATTAACAGAGAGAAAATCACATTTTTAAAACAAACTCTTTAATATTACTTTGTGTCATTTTAAGTAACAAAAGCCAAATGAGCAATCCATTCAATTATTTAAAAAAAAATGGTAAGGCATATCTGCTGTATCAACAACTTCAGTTCCAAAAACACTTCAAACACTGTGCATTGGTAGCTGTGCTCCTTGCTTAGCCGATTTTGCAAATGAAACATACTGTACAGTACCACGCTCACAGCATATGTCGAAGCAAAAGTGCATGAAACGTTGTACATTGAAATGGAAAGGACCTTGCATAAAAACATTTTGTTTGAAACATTCCGCAAACACGCAAACCTCAAGTCGTTTCCTCGCCACCGTTGTCAGTTACAGAGTCTGTTCTTTTTCGCTTTTGAAATGCCAGAGGGTGCAAAGGGGACCGAAGTTGTTTTCCGGACAAATGAAATTCCTCTTTGAAGTATCTTCGACACTGGTGCAGTATGTGTGACAGTGTTGTGATAGCTTGTCAAGGAGAGACTACGCAAGACAGAGGAAAAGGGCATACGCCGCTCTTAACAAATCGGAGAAGAGCAAATTTTGTTTTTTATTCTTTTATTTTTTGGGGACGGGGTGGTGGGGTTGGACCTACTGCATATAACAAGTCTTTTTGGATTTTCTTCACATCGCTTCAGGGACACCAATAAGGACCTACTTATTCTCAGTCAGCCAAAACCCTCTTTCCAGGCAACCATCGTGTTTGGACTCGGAAGAGTGCAGGCGTGTCAGCCTTCGCAAAGCCACAGATGCTCATACACAGCTGTTAAGGCAGAAAAGCTGAAAAACATGACATCTCCCTCAGAAAAAGACTGGAGGTGAATTCCGAGAGATGCTGTGCTCTGCAGTGACCAGGCATCATCCAAATATGCCTTCTCGGGGCTGTGAGCAGCATAGGATGACGACGTATCAATCCGATTGCACACTCTGTAAGTGCTTTGATGTGACGCTATCCCATAATTTGCCGCATTGTCATTCACCTTATTTTTGACAAACAAAAAACATTCGTGAAAATGATATTCTGTCAGTATTCACACACCAAATGGATAGAATCTCAAGGATTTCCAATTTAAATTGCGGCGATATCATTTGACGTGAGTCTCTCACCGAGCTGACAAAAGATCCTTTTCTGACTGTCTATCCTCCAAGTAAATGTCAGAACATTTCAACTCGAGGTTTCCAGTCAGGGTTTATGATGCTGCATGGTTTTAATGACATCCTCCTGGCTAATGACACTGGAGACTGTGCGCATCTTGTTTGTTGGACCTGACTGCAGTGTTTGAAACGGCACAGTATATGTTGTCTTGTTTACAACACATGGCGGGCATTGGTGGGAGCGCCCTGCAGTGGTTTAGGTCCTATTTGGCAGGCAGGATTTATTTATTTATTATTTTGTGTTAGCCTTGGTTGCTCTGTGTCCCACTCTGCCCCACTGTGTTATAGCGTTCCACAGGGTTCAATTTCGGAGCCCCTGCTGTTTTCATTCCTTTGTACTATATTGAGAAAGCATGATACTTCTTTTTGCTGCTTTGTGGATGACAGTCAGATCTATGTACCGCAAAGCAAAAAGGACCCTTTCTCTTTAAAGCCACTTTTGTCCTGTCTGTAGGAAATTAAAGCCTGGATGGCACGAAACCTCTTGAACCTCAACCTTCCAAATGAATTATGGTCCCCAGTGGCCCTTGTATATCTCCCCCTGTTGACCCGGGTCCACTGGCATCTTATCATCTAATGTTAGCAGTCTAGAATCTGGGTTTCAAATTAGACAGTGATTTTTTTAATTGGTGGTGCCATTAAATCCAGCTTTAAAAACAAACAAACACATTTTTAGGCCGCCTGCTAAACAAAAGCCTCTCCTTTCATAAAAGCACTTAGAAACATTACGTTTCGAAGTGCTAAAATGCCTTTCTAACATCTCTGGTGGATTATTGTAATGTATTTCATTTTGGAGTCAACCAGTCGACCCTCAAGCGTCTCCAGTTGGTCCAAAATGCTGTTCACCTCCTGACTTGAGCACGTAGGAGGGAGCGCAGTCGGGTTGAGAGCGGTGTACTTGCTGAGAAATGAGCACTTCTAAACAGTTTGAGCTCCATGTCCCTAACTACGCAATGTGCTGCTCATCTATTTCTGTATGGCTCTCTGTTTCACACTGGGGAGTCTTGTCCCTGATTCAATTGCACCATGGTGAGTTTGCCTGGAATCTGCTGGTCGCCTCCTGCTAATACACTTTCTGCACAGAAAGAGATGAGAGAATTCATTTGCTTCTCATTCTGACTTGACCTGCAAGCTTTTTTGTTGCACTCTCTCCGGAAAACCATATGGTCAAATTCAAATACTTTTATTTCACGTCAAATGTTGTCTCAATCCATAACCACTCAACTATTTGCTCATTTGAGAGGAACGGCAGGAGCGCCATATTTCCGTTGTGCTTGTCGTTTTGTATTTAAGAACTTTTAAAGGACAACGGCCGTGAGGGAAAAGTGCTTCATCTCCTTCTGGAGAGCAGCGAGGAGAGGAGTAATGTTCCGTACCCGCTACATGGAACGTGTAATCTGTTTGAGATGCTCACCGCAGCTGTTAATTTGCTCGACAGGAAGGCTTTAGGAAAAGAGACTCACTTGTCAGGTTTTTATCTTGAGACACACTGCATCCTTGTGACTCTGCACCGCCCTGATACCGTGAACATTTGCCCCCTTTTATTGGTCTCTCTTGCAACATGTCTGCAACTTGGCTTTTCGTGAACCAAGGTCACATAAATTACATGTTGGCACGTGAAACTGGCCGTGCCCCAAAAGCTTTTATATCATGTTGAGGTCACAGTCTGTAGGAGATCGACAGAGTAGTGCGGAGTGACCTTAGTCATTTGATTACCGGCACGTGGCTCTAACCTCTGCTCTCAGCTTAGTTTCAAATCGATGGCTTTGGGGAGATTCTGCCGAGACCATACCTCTGCCTTATATTTGGAAGCTGCGGTCTGATGACTGAAGTAAATACTGACTGGGAAAAACTTTTATAAAAGAGGTCAGAATTTATAGATGGAGTACAGCCTTCTAAGAACAAATCAAAATCAAAGCAAGTTAGTAATCTCTCATGGATAGGATTTTAGAATTATTAGTCTTTGACTCAACCAACAACATGACATTTCAGTACCTTCAATGGAAACAATTATAGCTAGCATGATACCAAAACTGATTGGAAAAAAAAGAAGAGGTATTCTAATTTGTGTTTCTGGTATGGTTCAAACAAACAGGCCGGCAAAATAGATCTGTGCAAAGCGGTTCCCTCGGTGCAGTCCAACAGCCCCTTTTGGAGAGCAAATGTGCAAGGATGAGATGCCGAAAAGAAAGCAGTCGCCTGAAGCCAAACTGATTCCCTATGTCTGAAAAGTCCGATCGACTCGTGTATAATCTTGTCCAAATCATTAAAGCCAAAAGATTTCAAAGCCTGCATTGAAATGAATAATATTTCTATGCATGCACACAGTAAGCTTTTTTTTTTCTTCTATCCAAAGGGGCTGGGGGGGGGGGGGGGGGGGGGGGGGGGGGACTGGGTTGGCGGTGGTCGAATACGATCAACTGACCCCAGTCCCGAAGTTGTTGTACGAAGGAAATGAAATCACATTCCTGCATTATCTAGAAAATATAACCGGCAGGAATGTCACCGGTTGAGTTGTCACCAGCGATGATACTGAAAATGCACTCCAAAACGATGAGTGACCGCCACCATTTGTGTTCAGGGGTGAAAAGCTTTTTCAGTTTTGTCACCAAGCATTTCTGTTGGGGATGACAAGGACGCAGCGCTGTCCTGGTTTCAGTCCTTGCACACAGTCAGCCAGTCTCAACGGGGTGTTTTCCTGAAGCTTCGACAGGCCTGGGTGAGGGAGCAGCCGTTGAACGTGCTGAAACAGACTGTGCGCGGCAGTATCGTAGTTAGTGAGCAACCCGCGCTCATCGTATTATCTCCATCTGGGCTGCGCCGCGCTAAATGATGTTATGAGGGCGGTCATCATTAATAGTTGCGACGGTCCGTGGGAAAGCGTCTTGCCCGCCGCCGCCGCCGCTGTGTGGACGTCACTTCTGTCGGCCCTGATCACAGGAGCCTTGGATCCCACGAGGACGGTCTCCGTCGTGCAGCCGTCCGAGCAGCCGCTGCCGCTGCCGGAACTGCTTCCTTCGTCGCCTGTGTGGAGGAAGCACGCGTTAACAATGTGTGGGCCAAAACTTTTCTAAATGAGCCTCTTCATTTCCGGTGCCCCACGACAAAGTCTCGGTTCACCAAAACATTTGATGACAACATTGTGGATCGTGTGGGCGGGGCAGAGCAACATGTCAAAATGTTTTACAACATTATCCGGAATATCCGTCGGAATCTACTAATGACCTCCTTAACCTATGATCTAATGTAGTGGTATGCAGCGTATCGGGCATGTATTACGCTGGTCAGGAAGTCAGGGCACGCAAGTCACACCGAGACAAAAGTTCAAATATTGAGCTTAAATTATTTGGCCATATGAGCGAGGGGAGCGCACTTTGTGTCGGTCTGTCGTGGTGAAGAAGGAGCTGAGGCCAAAGGTAAAGGCGAAGCTCTCGATTTACCGGTTGATCTGCGTTCCTACTCTCACTTATGGTCACGCGCTATGGGTAGTGACCGAAAGAACGAGATCCTGGATAGAAGCGGCCGAAATGAGTTTACTCCGCAGGGTGTCCGGGAGCTCCCTTAGAGATAAGGTGAGAATCTCGGTTAGCCGGGAGGGGCTCAGACTCCAGTCGCTTCTCCTCCACATTGAAAAGATCCAGATGAGGTGGCTCGGGCATCAGATTAGGATGCCTCCTGGACGCCTCCCTGGTGTGGTGTTCCGGGCATATCCCACCGGCACGAGGCCCCGGGGACGACCCAGGACACGCCGGAGAGACAAAGTCTCCCGGCTAGCTTGGGAACGCCTCGGGATCCCCCGGAAAGAGCTGGAAGAAGTGGCTGGGGAAAGGGAAGTCTGGGCTTCCCTGCTGAAGCTGTTATCGCCGTGACCCGACCATGAATAAGCGGTCTACATATTTCTTCTACTCCTTGCAGTCTGTGTAGTTTGGTACGTTTCAGCCAGTTTTTGTTTCCCAGCATTGTGGCGTGCTACTCAACTTCTTCTGTCATGGGATCATTTAATCATTCGCGTTGAAGCTTGTTTATGTGATTCATCGTTCATTGAATGCGGGCCTTAACCGTCATGGTAAATTGAAGTTGCACATTGTGACCACGAAACGGTGACTGCGACTGCGAGTTCCATTGTTCCTCGAGATAAAGTGCTCACAATGTCGTAGTACATCTGTACATGTAATTGTGCACATCTTGGTACACGCATGCTAAACGCTTCACCTTTTTCTGTGTGTTGGCATGGTCATCGTTAGCTTGATTTTCTCCTCTAATGGAGGTGAACAGGTGCAAGTGCTACTAATTGATATGAGTGATGAACTGATCAGGTGTGACAGGGGACTCATCATTTATAATGTTGCCCCAACCCTGGTCTAGACAGTGCCTTCTGTAGGCAAATCCGAACAGGTTTATGGGCAAATAAAGGGTACAATATGTACCGTAATATATCGAATGTACATGTACTGTACAGTACATACGGTATTTGCCTACAAACGGCACATATCATAAGCATGGGTCCCCACATGTACAATAAATGTGACAAACCATCAGACCTGAAAAGGTACAAATGTTTTTCCCCCGACAGTATAATGAAGAAAAAAAAAACGGAAAACAAAAAAGGTGCTGATCCTGGAATAGTCACAGAATCTATGAAGAAGGATTGACAGACAATTCTGAGGTCCACACTGCACCTGTGCTGTGATAGCGTCACATTAAATGTCCCCAACACTCCTTGTTTGTATTTTTTGTTATCCCTGTAACAACGACAACCACTTTATGATGTTTCTTCTCTGAGCTTGCTGACTATTTCTTGTCATGTTCTATTTTCTGTGTCACCATGACAACAGCTATCTGTTAACTTAATGATGCCGGTCTTGCCTCATTGTAAAACGGATGCATCCCTCCGAGTTGCGTGATGAGTTGCTACCGGATAATCAGCTGAAATCTTCCTTTGCTCCTATAGCTCATGGGATTATCACGTGTACCGTACATGTGCATCGTGTTCGTTTTTTTTTTTTTGTCCCACTCCTTTTTCTTCATGAATCTACAAAAACAAATACTGCATGTCGTCATCGCAGCCAGTTGGCCACACTTACTGGAATCTTGGAAGTAGATGTCATTTCCATTGTATGCATTTTTCAGCTTGTTGCTCATGACACGCAGGGCCATTATTTGTTGTCGAATTAACGTGTCGGGCCTGGTGATGTCCAAGTTCACCTCTGGGTTGTTCACCTGGTTGGTTAGTCCCTCCTTCACCACCTCTGGGAAATATCTAGAGAAAATTAAACGCAGCAACACACATTTCAGTGAGTCCATTTCATCAAATGGTCTGTTTTTGGTTGTTACTGGAAATCCTATGTTGACAACTGGCTTCAATTGTTCAGTTTTTCTAAATAAATAAATAACCAAATATATAAATATAATATGGCCCTTATTTTTCAGAAAAACATAATTTCAGTAAAATACACACATACTGTGTTGTTCTATGACGTAATGTTAATTTTGCAGATTCTGTCTAGATTAATTAAATAACAAATATCTTCATTTGGATCAATCTGTATTATTGCGAAATAAAGCAAAGCACTGGCAGAGCAAGTGGGGGGCCAAAGGGGCACTGCCCCCTCCTGAAATTTCCTTGGACCCTCGACGTGTCCGGCCAAATCATTTGACTTTTGGTTATTTTCCGATTTTTCCTGTAAATTTTTTTTCCACATTCCAGCACCAATCTCCATATAGAAAATATAATAAATGTCAATCGGCATTTTCTCAGGAATGTTGGTGATGTTTGAAAAAGAAAAAAAGAGAAAAATGCAGATCAACTTAAATGCACCATCAACATTGGTTTATTTTTCTTGACATTTTATAGGCTGAAAGTGGAAATCTGATCATCTTGACTTTAAGTCGGCTACTGTTTTGTTTTTCATAAGGTGCGTCAAAATGAAAAGATGGGGGTAAAAGATATATGAGTGGTTTCTAAAGAACAACAACATAAATTACACCTTAATGTATTTTTGTCTTCCTATTTTTATTATAATTGAGAAACGCGTTTCCAAGTTAGTTTTTGTTTTGCCTGAGATAGCCTTGGCCGTCCCACGCCTCCCCCAAGGATCAAAGTGTAGCTCTGCCACTGATGGAAAGCACACCTTGTTAGCGTTGAAGCAAAATTTCAAGGAGACGATTTTATTATACCGTCTTGACTGTTCATGGCGTTTTACGGTCGCAAAGCAATTGATTCCCTTTCCGGATTTAGATTGGCCTCTAATAACAGTGCTGGCAGAAGCAAGAGAATGAACATCTTTGATTGCACCATCTGTGATTTTGTTATTTGCGGTGGGCAAAGGGGACGGCTGTGGTAAAATATTCAGCCTGTCTCTCTGGTTTGCTGTCAAAGGAAGCGGCCAATCCGATCCTCTGTACAGCTCAGTGATCTTCACACCGCAGTGGTAAGAACTGAAGTTCGGATCCCTGTGGGCATTCGAATCTTGCGTTTCTGCTTATCGGCACTAATTATTGTACTTTGAGAGTGAGAGTTCGTCTCGTAACACGGCGTTGTTATTTTCATCCCGAGCAGAGTACGATCACCAAAGAGCGGACCCGCATTTGTGCCGTTTGGAAAAGCGTCACCAAAAGTCCTCACCTGGCCTTGGTGTGACTATTCCAACACTGCTCTTCGTCAGACTCTGCCAATTTGCCATCGGCGCAGATATCATCTGGCAGGTTGGACCAGAACCCTTTGGACACCTTCAGTTTCTCTCTGATGTCAATCACCTGCCGCAGGCCAAACGAGAGCACAGAAAGACAGCATGATTTTTAGTTGACTCCTTGAAGTCTGAAAAAGTAAAAAAAAACGACTTACTGGCTGCTTGCATGCAATTTAGCAATCAAATGAGATCCAAAACAAGAGTTATGGAAAGGGTGAGTTTAATTGACGCAGGGACAGCACGGCGGCACATGAAATGTTGTGGTTTGGAACTGGACTCGGGCCTTAGCTTCCCTTTGTATAGCGTGAGCTCTCGTTGCTCGCATGGGTAGACCCCTCATTTTTTTGAGCTCTGAGTGTGAGTGTGAAATAGTTGGTGATCCATCCATCTGTTTTCTTTCGCTAATCCTTTGGAGATCCTGAGGCCTTCCCAAGCTAGCCGGGTGACATGGTCTCATAAGCATTTATCCTCATCATATGCCCGAGCCATTTTATCTGGCTCCTCCCAATTGTGCAAGAGCAGAGACTCTACTTTGAGACTTGTTTAGATGACTGAGCTTGTTTCCAAGGGAGAGCCCGGACCAAACTGCCGGAGCAAACTCATTCCGGCCACTTTTGTCCAAGATCGTGCTCTTGAGAGATGACCGCATTCGTGTTTTGTGACAGAGAACGGGCTGATGGAAACCACCTACACGAAATCCTGTGTCTAACCGAGCATGTCACTTTGTCCAACGCATGAAAATGTAACATAAAACAATGCTGTCATCTCTCGAAGGTACTGACAAAGGGCAACATTCATCTGCCTGTGCTTTGCATCGCTTATTCTGTCCACGTACTCCATCAAGAGAGTTTTCATTTGGTTTTCTTCCCACGTGTCTTGTCCACTTGCATCCATATTGTGTTTGTCTTTGATTCGCACAAGGCAGACGTGGGGCTTTCGACTTGAATATTTGGAACGAGTGCCCACCCGTGACTGATTCCATCTGGACTCAGCACCGAGTTTGAGTGGGTGAAAAGCAAACAGGAGGGGGAAAACATGGGGACTCATCATGAACAGATGTTGTTGCCATTGTGTCTGATATATATGATAAGAGAGAACACAAATTCATCAGCTCGCCAATCTCGGAAACCATTATCATCAAATAAGACCCGGTCGAAGAAATGTTCCGCGGCCGTTGCCCTGCTGAGCAAAAACGTTTGATTTTAACATTGAAATGAGCAACGGGCTTTCACTTGTATGGCGCTTTTTTGCCTCAGGTCCTGTTTCCACAACTGGGGGTTCGGTGTCTTGCTCAAAGACACTTCAGCATGGTCACAGGGGTTGAGGATCAAACCCACAACCTTCAGGTTGGGTGTCAAGCACTCGACCGCTGAGCTGTGCTGCCCCTTAAAAATATTTCATGTCATCCAAATGTTTCGTGGTTGTAGGAGTCGCTTGGACGTGAGAGTGAATCCGCAAATCAAGTTGAAATAAATGAAAATGAAAATAATTTCCCGGCAGTTGAGTTCCAAGCGCTAAATGTTGGATTTTCTACTGCGTTTCCGCTTTTGCCATACATTTTTAATTTGCTATGCTGACTGACTCATTTTCTCCACCCCTGAAGATTGACTATGGAGGATGGAGAATGTAAAATATATGAGCAGGCATCGTTCGGCTATTTGGGGTTTAATTAATGTTTCGGCACAATCAATCAAAATGTTGAACAGCAGATTGATGGACTCCCGTGCATTCCCAAGTGCTTGAATGGAAAGAAGCTTTGCCAAAAGGATATAACGCATACTTGCCAATTGTGCACAATGTGATTCAAGGAATTTGGCCAACCAAGCGAACAATCGCTGCGGCCGACCACTGGATAACTCACAATGACAACTCTTTCCCGGCTGCGGCGCAGGCCTCCATCCCCACTCCGTTTTCAGATTTGAGATTTTTTTTGAGCAGCGACCGGAGTAGAAAACACCACATATATTCTTCCAATCTAAATTATACTCATCCCCAGGGGACACTTGATAACGCAACGTGTTTTCCAAATCAACATTGAGCTCTTCATTTTGTAGCTTGATTTGCTGAATCCCCTTTAGCTCGTGTCTTTCATCGTTCTTATTCTAGCACAAGCCTCCGCCAAACTCAGAATCACATATGGCCAAGCAGAAATGATCAAGTGAGTGGAGTCGTCGTGCTGCTGGAAAACGATTAATTTTCTTTCAATTTTCCATCTCTGGACTTTTCAGAAATGTTGAACTGTCACCATAGAACGTAATGAAATTGGACTTGTCAGTTACCGTAAATATTCTAATTGGTTTGGTAGAAATCAACTTTAAATTTGCAAACCTACTCAACTCAAAAAATTTTAGCGTAATTTATCAAGAGTAACATTTTTTTGGCTTTAAAAAAAAATCATCCATAGTCCAAAAGGATACGTCATGTCTCATGTTACAAATTGATATATAATAACAGAACTGCTCACCAAGAACTATGACGGCCCTGCGAGTGGATCCGTCCGGCAACTGATTGAGGCGAGGAAGAAGGAAACGGCCACATATAAAAACAAACATGTCTTACTCGATGTTGTGTTTTGTATAAAATCGTCTCACCCAGGTGGCAAGAAGAACTTTCCAAGTTTTTGTTTTGTTTTTGGGCATTTCAAAACACTCACCATTCAGTAAAATTGAGCACAAATTGGGGACATTCTGCTGTTCTTCATTTTTGTGATCACATGTGATCATACGAGAAGGCTTCGAGGGTCTGTCCCACTATGAAGAATACTTCAAAATGAACTAGGGACTAAATACTAATAAAACTAGAACTAAATACATATTTAAGTGCTTGGCGTTTGAATGTATCTGCTTTTATTGAGTGTGTTAGCTTCTGCGATTGCGTGTGCTAGCTTGTTGTATTGCGTGTGTTTCTCTGGAATTACTTGGACTTGTATTGTATTACATTTATTCTGCTGGACTGACAATATTCGCATGACATCCAAACTATAATCCTCATGTAGAATTTTAATCCTATTACATTTGTATTTCTAGCAATTGTTGCCGAGATGCTATTCATTTTTTTTTTTTTTTGCTCGCGTTGTACAGTTTGCTGTATCAGGAGGAGCGCTCACTCTTTGAATTTCTTCTCCAGAGACTTCTCCTTTTCTTTTATGTTCTCGAGGATTGGGGCGGAATTTTATTTCCTCTCCATCACAGAAAGCTGCTACATTGAGAACTGTTGCGAGACCCGCAAGTGACACAATGTACACTCACCAGCCACAACATTGGGCACAATTGAATGAGATCCCAAAGAAGAGCGACACGACAAAATCTCCATTTAAAAAAAAAAAAATAATAAGTCGTCTGCTTTTGATTGACACTGTGAAATTGTTGTGGTGATGACGTACCGTGACAGTGTCTACCGAGGAGATTTTTGGGTAACTCTTAGAATTGTCGTTGACCAAACACCTCTCAGTATGCAGTACTACACTTTATTACCTGTTATTCCTCCCATTTCACGATGTAACGGGAATCGAATTGCAGAAATGCTGCTGCGGGAAACAGGCCTCACTCATACTAATTGTCATCTGGAGCTCGAACCACAACTGCGGTAATGAGGTTAAACAGATTTTGATGTGGGTCTGGTTGCCCACCAGAAGTGAAGACCTCAACATCCCAGCCACGCTATCGATCAGAGCAGGAAATTCACGGCGATTTTATTTGAACTAACCGCAGCATGTGAAAACGGCATATTCCAACAAACTCATTCAAAAAGTAACGTGTCAGAGAAGACAAAAAAAAAAACAAAACAACAACAACCACCTTGTGTTAAGCATTGCTGTTTCTGACAATAAGAGTTTAACGAACTGCATAAATGTCATGTGGACTCCAAACAGTAGAAGCAAGCATAAGAAATGTTTCACCCTTGACTACATTTGTGCTGCAATGTGTCAGCGCCACTCTTACCGCAGGACTCAAAAGTACCCCCCTCACCCCCTCTCCCGTGTTTCTGATAACTCCAGATTGCGAAAAGAAGTTCTGATGCGATGCTTACGCTTTGGGAGGAGTTTCATTCTTTGACATGTATAAGCAAGGGTCAAGGCAATATGCGCAGAGAGAAATATCTAAGGGCCACAGGTCACGCAAAGACTCTCTCGCCCATCACGCCAAGCATATTAAATATGTTTGGAAGATGGACTCTCAGCAATAAGATTCAGGGGAAAAGTACTTGCAATGGGTCCGACGGAGCCAAAGCTGTGAAACTTCTGTCGTAGAGGAAGAGTTCAACAGCAGACTGCTATTTTTGTTGAAAACTAAACAGAGCAAGTTGTCAGAGACATTTGGCCAGAGTTGGTTGTGAAGAGGCTTGCTGGAATTGTATTTTCTGTCCTTTTCTTTATTGCAAAGGAAAATGTAGCAATGTGGTATATCTGGAGAGGTCGTGTTTGCCGCAGAGAAATAAATGCTCGGTCTTATCAAGACGGGAGCTTGAGTTGCTCAACGCAGGCACATTAAAGACGTGCAGTGATGCCCCCCCTCCCCCCCACTTTGTGTGCTCTGCAGGGGGAAAAGAGACGGACGGAGAGCTGAGTCGTGATGAGACTATGACTGATTTAGTGAAGATGGGAAGTGGCACTGATACTCATCTCTGAGAGACAGCAGGGTTGAATTTGTGGACATTTTAGCGATCCTATTCTTTAGGTATCGCCGAATCCACGCAAGGCTGAATGAACAAAGACCCAGCAATATAAAATAGTCCAAGCTCAGACTAGGGTCGCAACTGACACTTTTTTTTACTGATTGATTAGTCTCTCGATAACTTTGTCGATTAATCAATGAATCAGAGCCCGTATGACTCCATCATTATTTGTGTCACTCATCCCAGGTATCAGTTTATAGCCTGATGCGTCCCAGCTGCAAATTACCGTTTGCCCAGACGGAGATTTGAAATAGACAGCGCATATTGTCTTTCATTTATCTTGGGTGCTAAGTGCAAACGATTCATATTTTTTTTCTATCAGTATTGGAAATGTGTGAGCGTACAGTAAACATGTCCAAACTACGGCCTGGGGCCCATTTGCGGCCCGCCATCCATTTTTCAGCGGCCTGCGATATCACCCAAAATAAATTAATAAATGAATACTAGAAATGAAATTTGACAAGGGCAGCGAGGTTGGTTAAAAAAAGGTGAAGGTGGGCAGAGTGAGAAGGGAGAGCGTCGATAAAATAGGTGCCATTGCTCCTCATAAATTTGTTTATGTACTGTAGAACTTTTTACTTTTTTGAACTCGACAATACAAACATTGCTTTCTTGACTGGCTTGAGCGTGTTTCAAAATGTTGCCGAATTTGACAGTGGCCCTTTCATCCTTCCATTTTTATGCATGTGGCACTCAAACGAAAAAGTTTGCACACCCCTGGCGTAGAGGATCCTCGCCGGGGAAGATGTTTTAGCGCAGCATATTCGTGCTAAACAAACCATGACCTGCCTAATATAAGCACAGATGGATGTTTCAAACCCGACTGGCTTCATGTCTTCTCCCAAGGGTAAATATTCCATTTGGGGAAAGGGGCTTCACAAACAGATGGCTCCCTGTCAGCGAAACTTTCAAAGCAGCTTGAAAACTAAGTTGGTTACACTTTTATCAGATACAGTAAATGCTGCGTTATCGGAACCAAGTGCAAATGCTTACACTGTACATTGACGGCGAATTAGTACAAGGCTAGAAATAGGGGGAACAAAAAAACAAAAAAACATGACAAAGGTGGGAGTATTATATTTGGGTGCAGAAGACTTGACAAAACTAATTGGGAAAAACAAACTGCAAATCAGTGGAGCATCGGTTTCGCCTCAATGCATACGAGACAAGGTTGGGATGCGAGATCACGAAAGGTATTCTATTTGAAGACCACATGGACACAGACAGGAAACCACAAATTGCACCAGAGGGGATTTTAAAGATTTGAAAACAAATAATAGGATCTTCAAAAGAACTCTAAAATGTGTCGGGATGCGAGAGTAGGAGTTATGTGCTCCCTCTTACGAGTTCCAGTCAAGAGGTGAGCAGCAGTATTTTGGACCAACTGGAGATGCTTAATGGAGGATTGGCTGACTCCAAAGTAAAGTGCATTGCAGTAATCCAGCCGGGATGTGACGAAGGCATGAATGACTGTTTCAAGGCGCTCTTGCGAAAGGAGAGGAGTTACTTTAGCCAGCTGCCTAAAATGAAAGAAGATGGATTTAACAACAGCACCAATTTGCCGGTCCAATTTACAATCACCGTGGTTGTGCGGTTCGATTCGTACACAATGACCTTGCATGGATTTCCTTCGTCACAGTGACGCTTCTTTCAACTTCCAACCCAGTTGGATCATGTGCTATGCAGCGATACAATGAGACAACAGCTGGATGATGAAGAGGCGGTGACAAACCGGCAGACAAGCTCCTCGGGGGGTTGAAGCAGGCAAGTTTGACAAATCACCTGTTTGGATCCTAAGGGTCCAAATGGGAAATGGTTCCCCATTTAGTTGGAAAGTTGTGAAGTCATAGTAAGATTGAATGCCCGCTGCAAGTACACCGGGATTTATTTTATTTTATTTTTTGCAAACATGGTGGTGGGGATTGACTCAAACTATCCACAGACTATGTCTAGACAGATCGTCGCAAGCGGCTTCATTTAATTAAATTTCCCGTGAGCACATTTTTCTTCAGTCGCTGTCAGCAGTGGTGTTTGATCCAACTTGTCGGTGATTTTCAGCAAGTATTATCGCGACTGACACGTCGCGTCGTTCAGAGATTGAAAATCTAACATGTTCATTGAGACACGATTAATCAGACATTAAAATATTCTAACCTGTCCAGCCTCAATTTACACTGCCTTTTCCTTTTATGTTAATGGCAATTCACTTAATATTTTCTCCGCCGCACATCTTTCCGAGATGCAAGAGTGACATTTAAGGTTGCATTTTAAAAGGCGTCATCCTCAATTTTCATCGCTCATAAGAAAAATACGTCTCATCCAACTTGTTGCCTGGTCGATTATTTACATTCCGTCCTTTTGGGGATATTAAAATCAGTACTGCACTTTATTTCGGACAAAAACGGCAAAATGACCTGAATCCCAGTGTTGCCCATGATTGACGGCAACTCTGCCCTAATTCTCCAGTTGTTTGGCGCGCAGGTTTCTGCCAGACATAATGCATCTACTCTCAACAAAAGGCTTCGCTTCCACAAGCCCAAAACTTGGATTATTTCGACATTTATTATGTAGCGGCTATAGCCGACAAAAAGATCTGTGGAAACGCGGAACAGGAGAACGAGACTAGGAGAGTGGGAGAGAGCGACAAGCGCAGCAGCCTACGCCAACAACAAAAGGGTGTTTCCTTTCTCAACCTTTTCAAGTTTGTGTGCCTCAGTGAGATTTTTGAAATCTGAGACAGAAGCCGCGCAAAAATAACAATGGCGGGCGGGCGGGAACGACTGACGGCCATTAAGCTTGAGATAAAGTAAGACAGGAAATGTAGGGAGGACATTTTTTTTTTTTTTTTTGCGCCGGCTCAGTTCCAATTTGATGGTGTTGTCACCTAAAAATCATGCTTAGCCTCCGTCTTCACACACGTGAGCAAACAGAGTGAATTTTACACTTCCGAGTGAACTCACGACGGCTTGGGACGTTGACAAATCACGCCATGCCCGACAATGAAGAAGAGTTTCACCGTAATTGCTATCTACACACCGATGTCGTATTTTGTCTTCATTCGACCGTGTGGGAGTGAAGCAATTAAGTTGGAGACAATGCAGACAAAGCTCAATGCTTTTTTTTTTTTTCCTTGTCTTGCATCGCTGATTCATTTGGAAATGAGTCTAATGGGAAGGGCGGGCAGTTCTTTCAGGCAACCGTGATAAGAAACGGAGGACGAACACATAAAAAAGTGCCCCGGAAGCGAAGATCAAATCTAAAAATGCTTCACCTCAACTTTTGAAATGAGAGGAAACACCGACTTATTAAAATGGTTTTTAGAGGCTTGCAGCCAGAACTGATGAGTAAAAAGGTTGCACCAAGGCTACATTAATGATTAAAGAAGCCATTTGGCAACCAAAACATTTCTTCTTCTTTCTTTTATTGATTACCGTATCATCACTACATTGTTTTTTTTTTTCTTGTCCGCTCTACCAACATCTCACTTACGTGTGTTGTGATACGGCAGCCGAGACGCCAGCAGGTGTTGTTCACTTGTCTGTCAACACATGACAACGTTTTGCAAAACCAACAGCATTCCAGCGCCGTGTGCGTTACCGCAGCATGCACAGAATACTTCATTAGCAAATCAGATTTTTTTTTGGGTGGGGGCTGCCTTAACACTGACTGTCATTTTTTTCCCAATCTGCACCCAGTTTGAAGGCTCTCAAATGAAAAAAAAAAAAAAGAAGAAGTGATGTGCAGGCGCTGTGTCAGTTTAATTAGAGCTGAGGCTGGATCCATCTCCAGCACATTTAATGGCGATGTTGCCGTTGGTCATGTAATTGGCAGTTGTGTCCCAAGACAGATGACTCTGACCATTTCTACACTCACGCAATGAAAGTGAGAATTCTCAGCTTTTTTTTTTTTTAACCAAAGATTCAAAAAAAGATTTTTCAAATAGCTTCTTTGTTTTTTTTTTTTTTTTTTTTG
>NW_017805496.1:2146888-2162124 GCF_001891065.2 Hippocampus comes | reverse complement strand
GCTATAGTAGGGGGGGGGGGGGGACACCCACACACACACACACACACACACACACACACACACACACACACACACACACACACACACACACACAGAATTGGATTTCCCTCCAGGGTAACTGTGTAAACATGTTGGTTGAATGCCACACTGAACTGACATCCGTGGCCCCACTATCATCCCGTTGACGGAAACACTTGAGAAAAAAGCTAAATGTGCAGCGCCTTGTCGCTTCAGGCATTCGGCAAAAGAGGTTTACTCGCTGAAAGGGCTCCAACAGATTGTCTCTGTTTCACGAGCGAGCTAAATGACAACATAATGATTGTTATCTTAAGGAGATTATAGACTCGCGAGAACATGATGAGGGATATTACACTCAATTTCTTCCATTAAGCCATCCTAAAGTGTAGACTGCTCCTGGTGGAATGGGTCGACTCCTAATGTGTCTTTTCCGTGTCAAAATTAAAGCCCGTGGAGCAGCAATTTTATTCGGCTGAATTTTGTCAAGATGAACACCTGGGATTTTAAACAAGGCTCATGTGCAAAATCAGATTTCATGAGTTCAACTGCCTGAAAGTGAGATCATGCGATTGGCAAGGTTAAGAAAGGGCACTTGTTTCATGCGTTCAAGTCCAATTCCAATCATAATCAATACATCAGCGGTGCCCGAGTCGGGTTCGCGAGAGCCCCCGTCCAGCCTGATCCAATGATCGAAATCGTGGACAGGATTCCACGAGGCTTGTTGATGAGCTGATCATTTGAATCAGTTGTGTTGGAGGATGGCGACATCTAAAAGTTGGCTGGATCGGGGCTCTCGACGACCCGACTCGGGTGCCGCCGCTCTCCATGGTCGGGGCTCGACTCGATATGTGGCTGACCTAATTCATTTCCACGCTCCTGCTGAATATAAGAGGTGGTATAATCTCAAATGATTGTCGCTTGCTCGCCTCTAAGAACCGGCGCCTGACTGCCAGAGTGCTGTGCTTTAACTTAAAAGATAAAATAAAGGTACTTTATTTCTCTCATTAAGGATGTACAATGAGATTTGACCTCTGCGTTGAACCCATCCCCGAGGAGCAGGTGGCAAGAACTGTGCCGCACACAGGGACTAAATCCAGATTTTTTGTCATGAACTTAGTCAATGGAAGAGGTCCAACACGAGCCCTGATTCACAAGCGCCGGCACCTTGGCATATTTCTTCATCTCTCTCCAGTTATAAATGATCCCTACGTTGGATGATAGAAACAAACTCAAAGTAAGCCACGAGTCCAATTGCGATGTTTAAAAATAATAATAATAATCATAATAATTATGAAGTGATGGCATACCGAGCGACATATAAAGAAGGCAAAAGATGTGATTTTGGCCTCACTGACCCGGCGTGAGGTGCACAAAGGTAATAAGAAGGTAAGAGGAATGGAATTCTTACACTGTGTTGCATTGCCATCCAGACAGCCCTCTTGGTGAAGCAGCAGCAGAAGCAGCAGAAAAATGAAGAAGACAAAGATTTAATTGGACGAATCATAAGAGAAATGCTCACGTTGTCGGACCTTCATGATAAATGGTGCCACTCAATAAATCGATCGGACAACCTCAACTCAACTGAGAAAACATTATCAGACCTATTGCCGTCTGATATGATTCATGTGAAATTAAATATATATATATTGCAGCTCTGCGACAAAAAGAGCTGCAGTGTTTTTTTTGTTTGTTTTTTTTTTTACATCCATTTTATTAATTCTTTAAAACTGAGATAAACACAGACGCGTCTCTCTCTGACAATGAGTACTCTCTTCCGGGTTCGGCTCGAGGGGCGTTCAAAGACCGCCTCCGAAAAACGTAAATAAATTATACCTTCAACGGCACTAAGAAAAGCGAAAACAATGCACCAAAACAGAAAATCTAGCAAGGAAATCACAAAATAAATGGTGTGGGGTGTGAATCATTTGATGATACGTAGTGACTCGAGAAGAAGTAGTTTGTGAACACACAACAATAGAAATTTTCTTTCAACATCAACATAGACAATGCAGAACCAGTTCAGCCTCTTACATATATATATATATATATAATCTAAAAAACTACATTATCCAAAGGAAAATGAATTTAGCGGTTGTAGGTTGCATTACAGCTTGCTTCAGATGCATTTACGCTTGTGATTTACAAACGCTAATTTTCAGCAACGCCTGTCAATAGGACGTGGTGCAATTCTACATCAATGCAATAATGACACTTAAATGTGTAGAGGAGGATAATAACCTCACGCTAGCACATACCAATCGATCCAGGCTTGTCTCCGTGGCCGCGGTTGTCTTTTCCTCGGGAGGGTAAGGTCTGAAACGGGCGCTGAACACATCTGAAATGCCACGTGCGGACCTGCCTATGCCTGAAGCCTTTGGCGGACCGCAATTCTGAAAAAACTAAAAGGAGGGAGACATACGTGAGAGATAATACAACACAACTTCAGTTCAAAACATGTCCATAAAGACACTGCTTGCAATAAGTGCACAGGAAACCAAAGTGAATCTGAAAGGATTCGTTAAGTCGTTTGCTACCGTATGGTTTGGATTGGGGAATTCTCATTTGCATTTACATGTCAGGGGAGAATAGATAATTGTGTTATGTGCTTTGTTAATGGTGCAACATCATTGGAGTGTAACTCTCAAATGATAATCGCAATACCCTACTGCTCTGCTTGGGGAAGGAAAAAAAAAAACGAGGCATCAATGAATGTAGCTCTTGGAAGGAAAACCGCTCCAAATGAATAATTCTTGACTCATGGACGTGAGGCAAAAAGTTCCAATACTGGAGAGAAAGAAGAAGTGCAAAACGATAAATCCTTGAACCGGACAATAATCAATTTTTCGTGGCACTTTGTGAGACCAGATTGCTTGACAAGTGTTGAGGCCGCGGCCTCTGCGGGGGTGTTTGGATCCAAACAAATTCAAACAGCGAAAACTCATCAGCCTTTGTGGCCTCTCTGCTCGGCCCCCAATTCGGCATACGACTGTTATGACAAGAGCTGTCTTTTGTCAAATATTTATCAATCCTTCATCACGATTACGATTCTTTTATCTTGCGCATCACACGGAAAAAGTAATTTTTTTTTCCACAGCTCAATGCTACCGGAATGGAGGTATACAATGCAATGTGAATTTTTGGAGCCATCGTAATCTCAGAGCAATCTTTCGGCCAAGCACAACCTTGCCTCGGGTGCATAGACAACGGCTAAAAGTTATAAATTGCAGCCGCTGTGATATGGGGAAGAATGGGACATCTTATTCATACTGACCTGTGTGAATCTAGCCGGGAGATGGGCTTAAGTACGCCGGAGTGTAAAAGTTGAAATGAAGCTTGCCTTTTTGATAAGAGAAGTTTTGTATTTGCAGCTTTGATTTTTTTTCTTTTTTTTTTCTCCCATCCCAAAGACGGCTGAGCCATTTGAAACCGAAAGAGGTTTAAGAATAAATTAGCTTCTATATTTGCAGGTTAAACAGAAGTCATCTCATTTAACAGCGAATCTCGAAGGCATTTGTACTGCACATTAAAATAAATTAGCTGATTGAAAATGAGATTTATGTCCCTGCTTCAAATCATCCAGTACAAAAGAAAAAAAAAGGAAAGCAGGAATGTGTTCATTTTTTTTTTTTCATGACATGAATTGTGGAAGACACAAGTAGTGGAGAAATTTACCTTTGCTGACAGTATCTTGTTGTTGTCCTGCATAGTCATGATGGCCTCGGAAATCTTGAGGTCAATCGGCTCTATGACTGCTTCGATGTGAAAAGGTCCTTGCAGCCTCTCCGCCACCAGCAACATGGCATCTGTCGCCAAAGACAACAAAAAGAAAACAAAGACACATGAAATCCAACGTCAGGCTGTTGATCTTTGCATTAGAAGCTGCATTGTAAATCTTGATGATATCACTCCAAACAAAGCCAACTGTCCTGCAATCCTGGACAGTCGACATAATTTTTCTTCCAGTCATGAATTCAATTCAACACCAACAAAAAAAACAAACAAACAAACAAAACAAAAAAAAAGAAGATGCTGTTGGTATCACTTGGGCATATAATCCAATCAACACCAAGCAGTAATTGCTTCTTCCTTCAGGAAATGTTCTCGATGACAACATCGCACATTAATGCTTTGTGACGTGATTCGGGTATCCACGGAAAACAAATTACCCAGCTGACTCTCGTGCTTCATTTTTTTTAAATAATTGATCTGGATCTAGACGATTTCATTTATTTTTATTAGTGTAGAGACAACTTGACAGTGAGTGAAATTCACCTGAAATCGCTCCAGACACTTTTCATCAATACATACTAAGATCCCAAAAAGCGAGCGCCAGATTGCTTTGTCACTCGAACGGACTGCACGCGCTCTTGCAAAACGATCCGCTAAGATTGGCGTGTTCAACTAAGACATCAAATAACGGACACTAAATTGCGTGTTCGCTCACTGTAACAAATTGCCGTTGGCAACAGGCGCGAATGTGATGGAGCTCACCATATTGAAGGCCACCATACGTTTTCTTTTCTTCTCCATTTGCGGCACGGCGCGAATGAAAAAGCTATGTTCATAGACAGACGTTATCGTCTCTGGTTCAAGGGTGAGAAGCTCAGTGAAACCGGGAGGGCCTCAGAGTAGAGTCGGAGGTGTTCTGGAGCCCCGCGGATGAGCCGGGACATGCTGGAGAAAGTCTCCTGGCTGGCCTCGGAACATTTTGGGATGATCCCGGATTAGTGAGACAAAGCGGCTGTGGAGAGGCAAGTCTGAGCGTCTCTGTTTACGTGACTGCCCCCAAAACAACAATTCCAGATTAGCAGACGATGGATGGATGAACGGATGGAAGAATTTAAATAGAGGAAGACGACTCGATGAATGTGTGATGCCAACCAACCGTTTCTTAACTAACAACCGTTGTGCATGTTCATTCTTCTATGATATCATTATGAACCCTCTGTGGTTCCCCTTGTAGTTTTGACGATTAATAGTAATGTAATGTAACGATATCAATAACAATGGAGTCACACCGGGAGAGCAGATATTAATTGTGTTGATACAATAGTGCAATCAAGTCGAGTGTGCGCCTCCCTTGCCAAGAATCATTTAAAATAAAGCCCCAGAGAGTGTGTCTGTCCTCACAAGTTCACATCCGAGAGCCTTTGTTAGAAAGGGGAGGTGGGGGGGGGGGGGTTTGGTTCCCCGGATCGAGGGAGTTGCGGAGAGGTAAAGTTACATTTGGAAGCTCGCCATGCTATTAAAAAGGAATGAGCAAATGAAATCAATGAGGATTGTTTTCACTGTAGTGTCACTAAACAGAGGGCAACACATTCCTAAATCCGAATGATGAAAAATCATGTGCGAGAGGCAACATGCAAGATGGCAAAGGCTCGACATTTCGTATTCAAAGCTGTGCGAGAAAAAGTGACTCAAATTGCCGTTTCTTTTTTGTTGTTGTACTATAGGCTGTACTGTACTGCAAGCTAATAGGCGGTGCTGCGCAACTCCACCATTCCGCACGTGTAAATATTGCAATTTTGCATTCTCAACTGCATTGAAATCCTAGCCAATCCAAAAAGATAAAAGTCATTTAAATCCAGCAGAGTCTAAGCCTGTGTATATTCAAGTGCGGGGAAATGACACAGAAAACTCAACGGCACTTGATAACCTTCTTTCGACAATGCTGCTTGCCTGTCAAAAAGAGAACTGATTTTGATGCGGTGAGTGAGGGTGGGTGGGGGGAAAGCAGCAGTATGCCTCATCTTGTCTCTCTGAGGGTATTTTAACAAGGGGCTGACAAGACAAATGATGATGATGCGTCCGTCACGATGCAGAGCTGGCTATATTTGTCACAGTGGCAGCTGACGGATGCTCCGGTATCCCACACCGGATACGCGCACACATGCACGCATAGCACACTTACAAGCAAGTCAAGTCCGGCCTCCTTCGGGTTTATGCGCATCGTCTGCTCGTTTCTAAGCTGGCAAAGACTTTTTATGATATGGCGGACAACTGAACAGTACCGGCGTTCTGATTTCACAGGGGTCATGCATGCATGCCGTTTTGTCTTTGGCAAGTGATCGCGTCTGGCTATCGCTTAAAAATGCGAAACCAGTGACAAAAGTAAGAATTGCTTGAAGAGAATGTCAAAATAATTGTTTCGAAGGCTATCCCATTTGTCCTTCGTGACTGGACTCTGGAATGAGTGACTTTCAAATTGTCAGACTGTGCGTAGTTTCAATAAAATGTACGGCGAAGGACAACCCGCTCTAAATGTATTTATTTTTTGTTATGAACGTAACTGGCTGTCTAGACAGAAAGAAACATTTTTGATTACATTGTCAGAAAGAAAGACAGCGGTCCTTTCAAAGACGGACAACAGCCTCTGCAGAAGGGAAGCTACTTTTTGTTTCTTTGCTTCACTTTTTAATGTCTTGAACTCTTTTGCTCGTAAATGCTTTAAAATGTTGTACTTAATAGTGCGAAACAAATTGAGTTACCCTTTGTATGGGATGGGATGCGCTATATAAATAAAGCTGCCTTGCCTTGCAGCACTTTCCCCATAAAACAGAACATATGAATATCAATTACCCTGCATACCGGTGTCAAAAGTGGAAAAAAAAACAACACTACCTGCTATGCCGCTAGATCTCTTGTGTGTAATTGTACACCGAAAAAAAGTACTTGATTTTCAGTTGCAGATGATTATGTGTTATGCGTGTTAATCATCCTCAGCAACTTTTCTCTCGCTGGCAAATCTTCTGTTTTCGAATTTACGTCCAGATGAAATTCTTGTTCGTACATGCGGAAAATTGGTCACATATGCAACCAATTTGGTCGCAGTCTTGAGTCCTGCCAAACATTTTTTCGGGATGAGGAAATGAATCTGCCCCTAAACAAGCCAAATAATTTGTTGGTTAATTAAGTTGGTTCTGTATATGTCGCGCAACAGCTTCAAGGTTTGCTAATAACGTTTTTGATGCACAACAGTAATAGCGTATGAATGCTTGTTTCAGCAACAACACAATAGACAACAATACCAAGATCTTCTTATTATCTTACAGTATAAACGTTTGAATTTGAACTTCAGAAAGCAACAAACTTAACACGGCGCCATAATTTACATTTGGTGGGCCACTGCACTTCTCGTTGTTGTCCAAAAATGAAGAGGAAAAGTCAAACTAGGCAACCCCCCCCCCCAAAAAAAACAAAAAACAGTATCCCAATGAAACCCGGGCGCAATAAAATCAATACATTTTTACAAGCATCTCAAGGGTTCCTTTCGTCTAACCAGATTTAAAATTCTGTTAGAACAGCAGCTTTTCCCATTAGTGTCAGGAACAACGTCCCTTTGCGGCGATGGATTTGCCTCTTCACGAGTGAACAAGACACTAACTTTTTAACAGATGTCATAAAGCAGAGAGACATTTCATTCAGTACACTGGGGCCCGTGTTGATCTGAGGCTTCAGACACGCCACCCGAGAGAACACGTGCTCTGCAGTCTGGTGGCTTTTTGGAGTACAAACCTGTCACAAATCAGCGAGTGGCTCAGAAGCACACTTTGCTTCACATACAGCCGTCAGACATGTCTTGAATTGAACTCATTCGAAAAAAGAAACGGCTAATGTGATCGTGGTGTACATGAGAAAAAAAGCATTAGCTGGGAAAAAAAATTAAAAATCTTGAGGGAACATTCAATGTGCCTCCTTTGTATGCATTTAGGAGTGAGGCTTTCAGCACGCAGCTACTTACAGACTAACTGCAGTGCTCGATTACTCACCAAGCGCTGCTGGAAACTCGACAGAAAATGTGTTTGCCTAGGATCTACTCTGCTTTATCAATCCCAAACAGCAGGGACCACAGCCGGCTATAAGCACTCTGCCTGGGTCCTTGCAATAGAAAACACCATTGCACAGTTGCACACGGAACAAAAAAAAACAAAAAAACAAGGGAACGGCTGAACAAATCCGATCTTAGTTTTGTCTCCGTAAAGCTTTCCGAGCAGAACCAAATGCAGCACATCAGACGGAATTCCCACAGAGACAATTCCAAGACGCAGCAATGAAAAAGTAACATTGATGACTTGCAAGTACACGCGGATAGACAAGAGGAACAGATGCACAGATTTCGTCATTGACTCACCGGTAAAAGTGTTCCATTCGAGATCGAGGTCAGCCTGGTTTGCGAGACAGCCTCTCATGACGTTTTGACAGTAGTTTTTGCAGGGCTTGAGCCCGGGCATGCTTCGACAGTATGGGCAGTACAACATCTTGGTCAAGGCTCTGACACATGTGGGAGCAACGTTCACCTGCGGAGCAGCCAATTATAAATTAAAAAAAAAAAAAAAAACAGAAGATACAAATCATCAATGCTAAGGCATTCCATTTCCTGTGGGAATTAATTGGACAAATTTCATATACAGTTTGCTTTCATTGTGGACAACGATCATGACTGTTTATCAGCAGCATGATCTGTCTCTGTGACCAGCCAGCGTCATGAAATACGTTCTTGCTGCCACTTTCATTTTCATTGGTGAGCTGGAGCCTATCTGGACGAGAGATGAGCTGCACCTTAGACTGATAGCCAGTCAATCAGCGGTGCAATAGATTATGTGCACGGCAGCTCATGAGAGACTTCCGGTGGAAAGATTCGGAGGCATACAAGCATCCGTTTTACATTTATTCCAAGCTACCACAATGAAATTTGGAGGGAAAGCAACCTCATTCATCAAAATTGTATTAATGTGGATATATATATATATATATTGTAACGGGCAGATTCACATTAGTGCTTTTCAAGGTGGAAGTGTCACCCAAAGTGTGACTTTTTAAAGTTGAATAAATGGCTCCTCCAGCTAACTCTGCTGTAAGCTGACCATCATGTACATCTTTTTATTTGAACGTGTTCACCAGTGAGCCGGTACAACAAAGGAAATAGAAAGTTTATACATTAGGCGAGACAATTCAACAACTGCAACATCGAATCAACGAAAGCACTCTGTCCGTCTTTCATTGTGTTTCATCACAAAGCTTTATGAGAACGTTTACCCTCGTTCTGCAGTTAGTTCTATATGCTTGTCAGCATCATTGTTTTATTATTGGTTGTCTTTTATGTTTTCAAGAGCTCAATTTTGTTGCATTGCGCCATAGAACTTGACAACAAAGGTGTTCTATTGTAATTTGTTGTTGTTTTGTGCTCTACAAACAAAGCTGCTGAGTTGAGCGTGTCAAAATAAGCATCTGTTCACGGGGACCTGCATGTACTGTGACACAGCAAATGGCTCATTAAATTAGCTATGGTGCATTGATCGCTTCCTGACACGTGGAAAACTGAAGCAATTAATAAGCTAACACGTCATTTACGGTAACTTGACACCATTTCAGCAGACTGCGAGTGTAACAGGTTAAAACATTACAGTCCGACAAAAATGTATTATTTGAAATATGAAGGAAATTTTCAGATTAAAAATTTAATACTGTACTGCTGAGGATAAAAAGGACAAATACTTTATTCATATGGAAAAAAACAAATGAACATTTAAAATGTAAAGAAAGCTCAAAGGTTTATTTTGTTGTTTTAATTCATTGCCAATCACACCAATGACAGAGTCTATCTGGGATCTCCTCACAGTTTGTGATCGAGAAATCTGAGATCGATTCTTTGCGTCTTCATGCACCTGGCAGGCAAACGCCGGAGTGTTTCTTCGCACTCGTCAAATCTGCTGAGGAAACGGCACGTAATCACGATCGTGATGATTTCTCCCCGTCTTCAGGTATGTTGCAGGCTAGTAGTTCATTTATTGTCTGTTGTTACGTAATCTACATTGTTCCGAATGTAAAAGAGAATACTGTGTAAATATTTTGCGTTTGAAGTTCATTCATCAGTTGTCGAACGTGTGATCATGGGCGGGCCCCGTTCGTGAATAGCAAGTAGGTACGTGCTGGCGCAGCCATATTAGGACGTGTGTGCGCGCGCGCGCGTCCCCGTTTGCTAATATGCGGAAATGAGTCTATACGAATCTCAATCGACAGACATAATTTTCTTCAAATAACCTAATCTGCATGTTTTTAGATGATCAGGGGTAGAGAAATCCACAAAGGCACGGGGAGAACATGCAACACACGAAGGCCTGAGCCTAAATTCTTCCCCAAAAGCTCAGAATGTGAAGCAGACGCGCTAGCTAACGTTGCACACTGTTGACTTGTGGACATTTTACTCTCTTGAAAAGTTTAAGGACAATTCGAGCGAGTGCATAAACCTTCCATTAGGTGGTGGTTGAATACATTGGTGAAGCACTGCACATATGTCACATGTCCCGAGCGTGGAAATGTAAAAGTGCACTCAATAAAACAGTGTGGCAACATGAGGTTGTCAACACTGTCCATCCTGATCTTTGGTGAAGGCTACGCCTTTTGTCATTGGGCCCTGCCAGTGCAATGGCTTGAGTGAAAGTGACAGGATTCTCACATGTGCTTCCCTTCAGAAGTGGGGATGCAGAACGAGGAGTACATCTGATAATTGGCCTGTCAGCCTCTGAATTCATGCTTGACTCTAGATTGTGTCCAGCATGTACTCTGGAGACTGCTGTGCGCCTGTGTGTTCGAGGGGTAACACATCAGACGGCAGCAGTCATACGCTGGAGACCACCACCTGCATTCTAAGGCTTGGACTTCATACATCATTATTTCAAGAGACAGTTTCACCACTGAAATTCTACAAAGATGGCTGACTTGAAATGCTCCTAATTATGCAATGTGTAATGTGTACATTTTGTAATCAGGACTCACAGAGGTATTTTATTGACAGGCTCAAAACAGCCATATGATAAAGAAGGACATGTGAAACGAGTTAATGAAAAATAAACAGCAAGTCAACAAGTTGGTTGGGTAGTCAGTGCACAACACAAATTGTTGTCATCTTTTGGAAGGGAAAACTCAAGGGACATTCTCTCTCTCTCTCTCTCTCTCTCTCTCTCTCTCTCTCTCTCTCGAGCTAGTGAGCTATCGCTATCTAGCTATCATCATTAAAATCATGATTGACATTTGTAGGTACATAAACAAACCCAGTGACACAAAAATAAAAGCGTGATTAAAGTGACAACAAAAAATAAAGGGTAGAAAATGGGGAGGGGGGGAATGTGTTACTTTAATAATAGTATTTGTGGCACCTGAGTCTCTGTCTCACTCTCATCTCGTCTGTTGTTATCGCTGTGGTGCGTCTTTGAATTGGTACAATAAGGACGTGTGCTATTGTGTGGGAAAACGAGCAGAAGGAAGAAGCTGAGGAAAAAGGTAACCAGCGTGACAGAGACTCTATTAGTGCAGTCGCTGCCACTATTGTGCAGCTGGCAGCAAGGATCAAATTCAACATCTTTGACATTTGCTATCTGCACCCTGACATCACGCAATGTCTTGTAAGAAGAACCGGGTTGCTCGTTGCCATTTTCCACTGCTTCGTGCCATCTGCTTGTGTTATGGTAAATTGTTTATATCACCTCAGGAGCATCGTTAAAGGGGTGACATTTTTAGAAAACAGGGGACATTTAACGGCTAACAAGCTTGCAAAAGATCATGCTTGGTTTAGATGCGGGCATTTCCCATTCGGATGAGAGACATTAAAGTGGTTGCATCTAATAAATGCCAAAGCAAGACTGCTTTTTTTTTTTTTTTTAAAGAGCCAAAGTACAAAAATGTATAATGCTACACAGAGTCAAATACAGACATTTACCAGATACGGAATAATGGTGTGTTAAATACAGCTTCTAATGTGGGTTCCCATTTTAATTAGCAGAGGATTAGAAGTCTCTCCTTCAGAGAGAGAGCGAGCCAGCAAAAGAGAGTGAGAGAGAGAGAGAAAAGTTGAAAACAAATTTACTGTAGAGAGATTTTTCTTCTTAATTGTTTTGCAAAACAAAACCTTGTATTGCTCCTTGCTCAAGTGTGTGCTATGAGTCGGATTCAGCGTTAATTTTTTTCAAAATGTTTTTCACACAACATTCTTTCCACCCAAGCACTTGAGTGTGTAATTTAATGATTTGGATTTTATTGTACTGAAAGGAAATAAAATGATGTAGACCAGGAGGAACCAAATACAAATCCGAAAAGGAATAAAAATATGTAATTCTTTTTTTTTTTCTTCCCACTGATTCAAAGGTCCATTTATTGTGGTCATCCAACAATATTGTAATATTCAAACCGAAATGTCCTTTTTATTAAAAACAAAATACAAGTGACAATAAAATGCCATTTCCATTTTGACATCAAATAAACCGTGACATAAATTAAACTACCGGTAAGTAGAATTTGGTCATGAAGCCAAATGGCGATATCGTGAGGGTTACGCTGAATTACTGTCTGAACACAAAGGAAATTTGGTAATTGTGTGCCTTGGAGTAAGTGCCTGTATGTGTGTGCCAGTGTGTACATTTCTAAGCGAGGAAAGAAAACACAAACACAGATTAGAAAGTAACACATACTGCACGATAAATATAATAATTGCCAAGCGAGTGAACTTACAATTCTTAGATTGATTTATACTGTATTTCCGTTAAGTTAGCAACATTTCCACCGCTATTCTCTTATTCTGAAAGACAAACTTCCTACTTTTGCTCGTGGAAATAGATGGCAGTGGTAACAAAACGGTAACTCTTACTTTTTACCGTGGTGTAAACGCTCTTACAACATATTCTGGTTCAACAAGAATTGCAAACAAGGCCCTTAAACAACACTTGTGCGTCACCACCCTTTTTTATCGAGCGGCCGAATGAATGTTATAGTGGGTGCATAAACGCTACAGATTGGGATTGCGTTGCTATGCTTTGAGCTGCCCTGACACCGTTGCCGACACGCAAGCCGCGTGAGGTGGTCCGGTTGAATTACGAATGAACAATTGAACGCTAAAGTCACACATACTTAAAGAGATGAGCATATTTTTCCTGATAATGAATGACTTAGGGGCCGTCTCGGAAGGCTGGCCGTGTATTGTTGACATGGAGACGGTTCCTGGTCTACACGTGCTGACCCGACCAAAATTGCATCGTTGATGGAGGGGGGTGGGGGGAATCAATTAAGGAGCGCCTGCCTCATGGCAAGCGGCCACCTTGTGCGTGCAAGCCTCTCATAGACAATAAATGGGATGCTGATGTGTGCGTCTGAGCGGTGTAAAATCAAGTTTGGTTTGCGGCCAAACGCCGATGAAAATGCCAAGTCTCATTTTCGCTTGTCGGAACAGTTTGCGGGGCCGGAAGTAGGCGGCCAGCAGGTCGGATCTGGCTGGGTGGGGCCGACTATTGAGTAACCCTGGTTGACCCCAATCTGCTCTCGGTGGCTGATTCTGGTACGTGCGCAGGACGGCATTTCTGGGGGAGGCGATGACGAAACGGCTTATTGAAATGATTGTGAATTGGCATTGTGACGTGTAATTCATTGGCCTTCGTATATGGCAGGGGTGGCCAACCAGTCAGAGACTAAGAGCCATTTTTTTTTTTTTACTGTGTTACTGCAAAGAGCCACATTGCGCATATGCATGCGCGCACACACACACACACGCAGGCACGCACAGACATCGAGATGAGCAAGAGCCGGAACTTCACTGAACACGAACGAAATCGAGAAACACAGACATATCCCCCCATCCTCTATTTCCTCCTCCCAACGCTCGCGCTCGACTTGGGACCAGTTCGCTGGCTCCGGAGCCGAAGTCGATCGCGGTTGACGTATTGGGCACCCCTACCTTAAAAGCTGACTAGCTTAGCACTTAGCGCTAAGCACCGTTTGCGCATGAGCGGTGATTCAATTGTCTTCTGATTGGTTGCTCTGTACGTCAATCCGGTGATTCAGTTGTCATCTGACTGGTTGCCCTGTATGTCAATCAAGTAATGGGATTGATGATATGCTGACGTAGTTAGTTCAGTGTATTTAGCACCGTTGTTTGAATGGCAGCGCCACCGCCGAGGCGTTTTCGACGCTTGTCGTATGAAAGCCCGGGAGCCGCATTGAACCAGCCAAAGGGCCGCATGCGGCTCACGAGCCGCGGGTTGGCTACCCTTGGTATAGGGAATGTGCACCACTTGAATGAATTTGTGATTAAAAACGTCAACGTGCACGTTATCAATTTTAATGTGGATACGTTTCATCCGTACCCTAATGGGAGTTCAAGCTACGCTTGAGGTTTGTGAACGTCAACTGTTGTATTCCAAAGGAATTCAGGCATAGCTGTCTTGTTTTTCTTTTCTTTTTTTTTTTGTTTGTTTGTTTGTCTGTCGCCATTTTGCCCGTGCCGAGCAGTTTGCGGCGTGCCCTAGATGAAGGCTAATCTGATAATCTCGTTAGCACATCTTTACACTTGAGTGACTGGAATATTTCACAGCATGCAGAGGGCAGGACTGCGGCGCGAGATGCCTCAGATCCAGTGTCAGATTAACGGCCACTAATCTACCCGTCCTGCGTATCAGCGCTATGATCGCGCCGCACGGTGTGCGTGGCTACCGTTTGCGCGGGATACCAGAAACGCAGACAGAGAGAGTGGGCCCGCTCCTCAACCTTCTGCACTGAGGGAGCAGTAAGAGCTGCTCATCTGTCAAACTGTCTCGCCGCCATGAATTTCTCCTTCATTAAGGATTAACGCGTCGAATCTAAACGCAGTGATCTCGAACACTGACTGCATAAAACCGGGAGCCAGGAGCTCGTTCGCTCGCCTGATAACACGGCCCATATAAAAAGTCGCACCATATTGTCAAGAGTGGACTGATGAGAGACAGCTCACAAAAGACACTCTCGGAAAAAAAAAAAGAAATCTTATCACCTTGCCTATCCAACGGGGTGTTGTCATGCGCATATGGCGTGAACTCCCTTCAGGGGGGAGAGCAGCTGAAATGGCTTGGCGCCACTTGTGAGAAATGACAATATCGTTGCGAGCGACCAAGGCCAATCAAGGAGAACACTTCTGGGACAGTGAGACCGATGCGAAGAATTTGTCCCGCCCGTCCTCTCATGATTTATTTATTTATTTATTTTTTTGTCATTGAGCACATTGCTTTCACACTGATTGGACACGGGCGTGCCGGCTGCATTGCCGAACCCGGTGTCCCCACTCAATTACACGGCCATTAGTGTCGAGAGCACGATGACTCATCTGTCATTGTGCAAAACAGGTTGCCGCTTGTTCCGGTGACAAACACGGCTCACAAAACATTTCGGATGCGACACGATTTTCCGAAAGTACGACTGGA
>NW_017805496.1:2076749-2146851 GCF_001891065.2 Hippocampus comes | reverse complement strand
GGGGGGGGCAGTGAACTGATGTTCGAGTAATTCCTTACAAGAATCGTGTATGTGCTCACAGAAGGTTGGAGTAAATCCTAAAATCCCACATCAAACGCTCGCCTTGTGCAGCGCTGACAAGGGATCTAATGTCGAATCACGCTGTCAGATTTCCGCGTGCCAAAAAAATAAAAGTGACTGGGATGAGGTTTAGGTGCCCGAGGGGAAATAACGCCCACACCCCCTGCAATCACAAAACAGTTGATAAAATGCCTTCATGATGACTGTCTAGTATATATTAAAAAAAAAAAAAAAAAAAAAAAGTTCTTTAGACCGACTGGTGTCTAGTACAAAATATGCAACGTTGATGAAATTGAATTATTATTACATTTTAACACATTGCAGGTAAAGTTCATATTGGCACTCTAAGCTGTGGGTGGTTACTCAAAGTGCAATGAAAAAACTGGCTTTACCTATTTGGTTTTTTTGGTTTTTCTCCATAATTGTGGAGCATAGCTTGTGACACTGCTGTAAAATACAACTTGTCTGGCTGAATAGTTGTGAGTCGGTCCCATTTTGGATCATCTTTTCCTGCCATCGCTTGAATGCAAAGCAGCAAGCAAAACAAGTAGAAAATTCGTTTTCTGTTGACAGAAGTTAGTCTGCTGAAAAAAAAAAAAATCTCATTTCAGAAGCGGAATGAATTATTTTTGTTTTCTCTTTCTGGGATTTGAATGCATCCGATGGTGAGAGTGTACTTTAGTATTCCAACGAACATACAAACCGTTGCCTGATTGAAAGCTACAGTTGCTCATTTTTTTTTTCTTTTTACTTGTAGCAAACGTAATGGTGACAGCTATGATCTTTGCGCCCTGGCGCAGCTCAAAGGAGACTTCAGCCGTTTGCTCCTCTCTCATCTTCTTCTAGCTTCAAAACAACATGCGCAACGGGGAGGAAAAGACAACTACACCTGCTGTAGTGCCGATGTGAAGGGAGCCATGTGGTGCATTCTAATTGTGTCTTCTTTATGATCATGAGGGTGACGTATTTATTTTTTTCCAAGTTTAGTGGATGGAGCTTAGGTTATAAAGTCACGATATTGAGTGGTTAAGCGCCCCGCCGATTTAATTCATCTGGAACTCCGCCCGCCTCGCCAAACACCTCCCCTCAACTTGAGACTCCCTGTATTCCTCATGTTCAATGTAGGCCGGCACCGAAGAAGATGCGAGAGAGGCTGCTGTGAATCAACGCATGTCTGCCTGTCTTGTCAGAATCTTCATAACTCGGGCAAATGTGACTCCGAAAGAGCACCGCGGTCCCTCGTGTGACCTGCATGAGTCAGCTCGATTGTCTGTCTTTGCCGCGCTCTGGGATGGTCCCGCTGATTTATCCTGACACGAATCATGTTATGTGGCATGTCTGGAGCCGCGGTCGGGACTGTTTCTTTAATTTACAGAGACAAGCGGCAACATGTTAAAAGCCAGCCTCGTGCTCGTGGCGCCGCACCACCAACTATTTACCATCTCTTGTGGTTACATGACATGCATCGACAATATTATTGTCCCTCTGCATCACATGGTTGGCAGATAAAAGCGCATCTCCTGTTCACCAGAGGGAAGGCCAGCATCCTCTCCTGAATGTCAGACAGGGGGGGAAAAAAAAGACCATTTGTTTGCAAGAAGATCCCGGGACAAATGCTGACAACTTGCTCAAAAAAAAAAAAAATGGAGGTGTCATGAGAGCATCAGCATGTGATCTGGTGGCGGGTGCAGAGTGACTCAATGCCACAGTCGGAAAGAGTCAGAAAGTAAATCCCAACTGAGCAAGCGCATCCCATAGTCAGTTTCTTCATGACCCTTTGATGTCTTCGCATTTCAAAGCGCACGCTCTCTTTTCCAACTTTCGGCTGTTCGTCGCAGATCAAAATCTTTTAATTAAAAAAAAAAAGTCATCTTTGCCGCTGCGCGTTTCCCAATGATGTGCCAAACCTTTTCGGATGCCAGTTGCCATCTGCCAGTGCAGCGCTGTGACCGAGGCCTCGTCCCAGGCAAGCTGTGAACGCTCGCAGCCAGCGAGACAGACGCTGAGCAAGAGGGTGAGAGACAAAAGAGTGTGCCGAGGCATCTGTGGCACGATAGCTTTATTGAGAGAAATAGTCAGCTTTGGAACAATCCGGAACCATCCCGATTCTGCAGAGAGCAAATCTTGAGTCCGCCGCTTGAAAGTAGATTTTCCGCGGGCATGAAAAAAAAAAGGACCTAAAATGTCCAGTTATGAAGCTAATTAACGTACTAATGAAGGAAGAATTCATTTTGAAAATGATCTGCAAAACCCTGTGGAGCATTGTGGTTATTAAAAAAAAAATAATAATAATAACACCAGTATTCTCTTTCTCCCTCTAGGGCAGATGTATGTCATAATAATCCTCATTATAACTATAATAATAATAATATAGCTTGATTTCCATTATTTCTACGGCGCAAAACCCTTGAGCAAACTAAGGCTTCGAGCCCAGAACAAGTGATAGTAAAGCAAAGATTGAACGTGTCAACTAGCCACTCGGCCTGGATAGTGTAAACATTCCGCATACAGTATGACAATAAATGTAACTCAACCGCAGAGAGGATGTTGCCTGTCAAGATTAGAAAGCATCATTGGGTCTTGCCGTTAAAGTGTCTGCCAGCTCGGGTAATGAGATCAGCATTACAGTATCCACCGTCGGAGGGGAAAAAAAAAAAAGAAAAACATCCCCTCTGTACAAAGTACCCTACTTTTTTCCGTCACCATGACTAAACATGCAGTAGGCATGCAGCTGCTTCCCAAGCTCGTGCAGTGTAAGTGATAAGTGCTCTAAATACCCAAACTTTAAACCGTTCAAAAGGTCCAAATCCCCACAATCTTCTCTGAGCAGGTCTTAATGTGGCCGGACTGTGTTTTAAGTACCGCCAGGATAAAACTCTTAATGGTCATCATAAACTGTAATCCAGAGAGATTCTGCTCTTAATCCAGGCAACGGCGTCCATGTCCGTGCTCTCGCTTGGAGCCCGCTGCAATGGCATTTTGTGGAGTGATATCGCTCCTGCTCTGACTACGTTACAAAAGCTGAAATTATCTCTGCTTCCCCTCATTGTTTTCGTATCATCCTGTGCAAAAGAAACATGGAAAAGTGAAGCGACAGATGGTTCGAAGCTTGTCTGGCATGTGTCAACGGCACTTTTGGCAGTTTTAAATGCTCCGTTTCGGTACCGTAAATTTAGTCCATACAGTAGCTAGTGAGTCACCAAAGGACATGAACATCACCGAACACCACGAAATGAAACAATTTACAATCGCAGTAATCTCCTTTTCCATGTTCTCTGCTATTATATATATGTGTGTGTGGGGTGGGGGGGGCTAAAATTATGCAACAAACTAAGTCAGGGGTGTCGAACTCATTTTTGTCGCGGGCCACATTGTAGTTAAGGTTTCCCTTGGAGGGCCGTTACGAATTTTGGGAAACCATATAACTGTTTAATCACCTCCACATATTACATATACAGTGCACAACAAATTGAGGAATAAATAGTTTTAAAATCAGAAGTCAAGAATAATGACTGCTATTGTGGATTAAATATGACAATTTGAAATTTTGGTTCAGATTTCAGCAAGCATCATGGAACTTGACATGCTTGATTTGCTTTCGCGGGCCACATAAAATGATGTGGCGGGCCAGATCTGGCCCCCGGGCCTTGACTTATACACCAGTGATCTAAGTTGTATATCCAAATCTGCTGTGAATATGAAAATGTACCACTTCTAACTTGTAATTATACAGTAGATGTCAATCTTAATTTTGCACAAGCTCACTGTTGCAAGAGTGGCTGTTTTTTTTGTTTTTGTTTTTTTTTTTACCGCAGACTTGCTTGTGACAGACAGATGAGAAGAATCCAAAAAGGACCTTGGAACTGGCCTTGGTTCAAAAGCGAGGCGATAAACTCGAAACCGGGCATGAAGCAGTGACTGGCGACAGTTCAGCGAGACAGACGGAAAAAAATCAGTGTACAGTGAGAGCTGGGAGAAGTGAAGGTAATTGCTGGGTCAAGGTGATTTGTCACGTTGAGCTACTTTTCACCTCCGGTTTATGGGCGGTCACCAGCCTGACAGCCTTCAGCGATGCCACACTGTTTCCTGGCTGCACTTCATAATTGATGAGGGGCCAGGCAATGCGGGACTTGATCCTGACTGAGCGTGCCAGACTGATGCATTGCTCGTTTCAACGCTTCCTATTCGGGCAACTCTGCCATTAACAATTGGCAACACTTTCCTTGACGTGCTAAAAGCCAAGTTGAATGACTGCTGTGGGTTGTTGATGTCGGTAAATCGATCTAAATAATAGAGCAAGGATACATTCATAACAGACGACGTCTAGAAGGGAATACAATGACAACGACAAAGAAGCACGGATATTATGATTATGACGTCATATTTCCAAGGCAGGTGGGTAAGGGGAGCGCAGATGAAATATTCTCTGCACCGGGTCATCTTAAAATGTCAAATTAAGAAATTAAGAAAAAACATATTCTACAGGCACATCGTCAGAAAATATCACAAGATTCAAAATATCGTTTTTTCCCCCTCAAAAACAAAATAAAGGAAAATGCGAACCCAAAATATTTTGAGGGCTCAGCTGACCCGATGTGTGTGTTTGCATTTAGCCCTTTTCTTGTTGGATAAATGCAGAACCTTTGGTGACAGGAAACAGTGGCTATGAGAATTCCAATAAAAGAGGACTATGCTCGAATTGTTTGGCATGAAAGCGGCAGTCTACCAAATTCCACCCGAGTTGAAAAATGTGTCGACTATTGTGGCTGTCGTTTGTACTAGAAATGCACTGCATCAAAGTGAGCTCTTTTTTTCCGGTATTATTTTTTTCCCCCAAAATAGTGAAAAGGCCTTAGTTACACCAAACCGCGGGAATCTCATTGCCGCCACGAACCTTGCTTGGGATCAAAATGTACAGCACAGAATTCCCCTCCGTTACTTAGCAACGTTACTGATCGACTCATACGTTGTTGTAATTCCGGAGGCACGGCGCAGTTGGTCTGAAAACATGCCTGGGAACCGGAAGCAAATCTCACTGTCTACGAAGGCTGAAATTGATTTCAACAATCATCCGTAATGGCAACAAAATCATGGCAGAGTTCGATGCCAACAGATTGAAAGATGATCGGAAACGGCTTCGGGGTGCGACACAGCCTGAACTGGAGAAGAGGCACTTTTCATTGGCTCACTGAATGTTTTCTTCGTACCAGAAACACGTATTGGTAATTGACATGTTTATACTGGATTGTGTGTGTGTGTGTGTGTGTGTGTGTGTGTGTGTGTGCGTGTGCGTGTGCATATATACGGTATATTTAAAATGGCATATTGGTGAAGTTCTTTCCAGTCAAACAATTTCTTTTTTTTTTTTTAAATAGCGGCAAATATAGGCAAACACAGTTAGAGTAGGAGGCGCATGAAACTGACCTTGGCAACCCTGTTGGCAACTTCCCGACCGACCATGAGGCCCTGGACAAATGTCCGTGCGGCAATCAAAGCCCTGGTGACCTGGGCCTTCAGTTTCCTGGGCACATCTCCAAAGGGCTTGAGTTGATCAGAGTATTTACTGACACACTCCAGGTAATCGTCCGTGAAGTGGTACTGGGAGTTGAATAGCTGGAACATCCGTTCCAGCAGCCGGGACCAGAAATCATTGAGCATCTCCTCCAGGTTGACGTTGCCCCCTGTGTAGTAGCGCTTCAGCTCGGTGAACAGATCCTGGAACACCTCCGAGTTTTTCATGTACAGCTTCCCAAATGTCCTTGAGAACAGGCCGTTCAGAGACCTCTCTGAATTGTCCAGGAGTTCCAAGAAATACTCTGGATGGGTTGATGTGAAAGAGAGGGGGGGGGGGGATGTAAGAGGAGAAATAAATATGCGTAATAAAGGGCTTACTTTAAGATGTGTATTCATAATGGTCATGTTAACCTGTATTTATTCTCTTGTTTCATGTTCTTGAAAACAAATCTGCAGTTCGGAGCCAAACTTCAACACACAAACAAACAAACAAACAAACAAACAAAAAAAAAGTTTGTGGCACAAAAAAGGTTGGGGGCCAGTATATTGTGCTGAGGAAATATGAATTAAGTCAACTTGTCTCTTTCATCACATTAATATTTGCTGCTGCCATTGATGGCAATAGTTGCCCACTATCCATGTTTCACGGAAGAGCTGGCAGTGAATGAAATGCATCCTTTCTTTTTTCCAAACGCATTTTTGTTTAAATTTTTATTTCATGAAAAAAAATGATTTTCTTGTCACATTTTACACCTTACGTTGACCGACTCAGTGGGCTCATTTGAAAATTCAGAAATTAACCAAGCAAAACATTTCATGACGGCGACTGTACTTTCTCTCCAGGAATGAAAATTTTTAAAACGACAAATTTTGACATCTTAATCTTGTCAACACTTAAAATTTTTTTTTTAACAAAATCGTTTTAACCAGACTTGTAAGTAAACTTTACTGCTATTTTTTTTGCGCTGATTCTGAATCTACCCTTTTTTTTTCTTGGCCCCCGTGGATCTCAACCATTTTTCATTGATGTACTCACTCTGGAATATATTTTTTAATAGCCAAATACCCACCAATCAGTGCAAAGCATTTTTGGATAAATTAAAAAAAAAAAAAAAAAAAAAAAAGAGAGAGACTTAAAACAGACTGCTGTGCCATCATTGTCTGATTTATGAAACTTTGGAACTCCAGTTGTTGTTGTATCTCTCGAGCTACTTGGAAATGAAGAGATATAACTGGAAAAAAAGAATTAATGATCAATAAAGATTGATGCACATCGAAATAATTCTCAACACAAAGTGTCCTCCTTTGAGATGATGGTAAAGATCTGTTCTCAATATGAGACCTTGACCTTGATTTTCATTAAAAACAGCTTTGCTTAAGAAAAAAAAGTCTTAAAATATCTACTTAATAATAAAAAGAAGAGTGACAGCACTGAACATTGCATTGTTGCATTTTGCATTCAGTGAGACAGTTTAGTGACTCACTTGGGCTTGTGCTTCACTGAGGATCTTTGTCATTCTTGGTGCCAGGGAGGCAACTGCTGTGATCAAGCTCTCATTTTTATTTTATTTTTTTTGCTTGGATGCTTCATTTAAAATATATTTTCAAACCTCACATAACCCCTGAAGTGCCTTCAAGCACCCCCAGTTCTAGCATATCAGGGGTTCACAATAACAATAACTACAATCAGAGTGATAACAATAGAATATGTCATATTGTCATATATTAAGTAATATTTCTGAATTGAGGGTTAGGTTCAGGTGGAATTTTTTTTTTTTGAAACGTCATAGCCAAAAAATACAACAGTGCAGGTGCGCAGGGTTTGATTCTGGCTCCGGCCTTCCTGTGTGGGTTTTCTCTGGGTGCTCCGGTTCCCTCCCACATTCCAAAAAATTGCATGGCAGGTTGGCTGGGTATACCAAATTGTCCCTAGATGTGATCGTGAGCACGAATGGTCGTTTGTCTGTGTGTGCCCTGCGATTGGCTGGCAACCAGTTCAGGGTGTCCCCCGCCTTGTATCCGAAGACATGCCCGCGACGCTCATAAGGATAAGCAGATTGGAAAATGGATGGATGGTAAAATCCATATCGGGCACGCGCATATAGGTCAAACTTAAAAACAAAAAAATGGAAAAAAAAAAATCAAAAACCAAATGTGCGAGAAAAATGTAAAATCAGCATCAAAGAGATGTGCTTTTTCGACAGACATGAAATGATAGCTGTGGGTCGTTCATCCGGTGAATCCTATAATATGAGCAATATGGTTGGAGGTTCCGATAAATATGCAGGAAATATTGACGGGCAAATGCTTCGTTTTTGCATTCACTTATTGACGAACGTAGGGGGAAAAAAATCGTTTTAACCTGCAGGCTGGATTTGCCTGCATCGCCTGCGTGGTGGCAGCCTTGAGCATCAAGGCACGAACGCAGAAGCTTCTGAGCCCAATCAGCTGGCGAGTCTTTCTGAAGCCTCGTCACTCAGATCTCATGTTCTTCACTGTACAAGGATGAGCTCCTCATTAATGTCTCCATATCAGATATTCCTCTTACTTCCATTTCTGTAAACAAGCATGTGACACATGAATCAACATTTCACTTCTCAGGCCTGCTCCGAAAAGGCTTGTAAGCCTCTTGGCATTATGGTATAGCAAAAAAAAAAAAAAAAAAAAAAAAAATCAATGTAGTTGCAGCACTTATTCTTTGCCTTCAGTATTGCATATAGTAATGTTATGGAGTTTTTTTTTTCTCCCCTGTCGAATCAATTGTATTTTCAATCCAAACATGACTAGAACACAAGTTCACTGTTGGCGTTAATCGATGACATACATTGGCCTACATTCCCAAATACCCGCTCCCGTATTGATGGAAAATTGATGGCCATTTGCTTCCCACCTCTAAAATACACTTTGATTAACTGTGATTTCACCTCCTGCTGATTCTATTTTGACATGTTTTGCAATGCATCGTTACTTTGCTAAGTTGTTCAGCCAAAGCTCCCTTCCCCTTATTTGAACTGCGCCCACCCTCAAGAGGTGGGCGGGAGCCGTCCCTCGTCACTCTTCTTTTATTCTTGCAGCACAATGACCTGCTATTATTACGTCTACCTTTGTTTAAATATTGAAAGCCTGCGGGGCTTTTTCCAGTTGGATCGAAATCAAGGACAAGCAGTCTCGTGTGTACCGAACATGTCAAATTGGCTCTGTACTAGCCTTTAAGAAGCTTTGCAGATGGAGGGGGGGGTGGGGGCCGGGAGTAGTAAGACAAATTAGAGATAAAGAGTGGAATCCTTTCATTCTGCAAAATATGTTGGAATATTGGAATTTGAAAAAAAATAAATACTGATCTGATACACAGTTTTTGGAAGTGGACAGAATTCGACTTGTGCCTCATGTTTTAACAGTCGGCGCTTTGGAAATGGACCAGTTGTCACGAGTAAATGTTTTTACAAATTGTGAGTGGAAGAATAGTCTCTGCGTTGGTGAAATAAACAAACGAGGAACATGTTTTGACCATCAATTCACGGCTCCTTTCAAATCAGCGGTCATCACTTGGACAAGAGCCGTCACCTTTGAGAGAAAAACCTTGGCAGACCAAAACATTGTGAAACAGGTTGAAGAGTTCATGCTTGCAAAGATGATGAATAAAAGTGCTCCACGCTATTGGCAGACTTGGTGTTTCTGGACTCTGTGGTATTAGAGTATTCTCGAATCACCAGCGCCATTGTGCAACCATTGAGCTTGATGTGATTTCAAGGCCACATCCCTCATAAATACTGCGCTGGGAGTTTCAGACCGCAGCTGCAGCTGGCCAACTCATGCGTGGGACAAAACTCATGTCAGGCCACGTAATCGTACGACTGAGAGTGATTGACCTTGCGCAGCATTACAACAGCTTCGGAAAGAAGGAATGGCTGTGTGCTTACTTGACGATCTTGATCATCGTCCAAGGATTAGTTGTTGTTTTTGTTGTTTTTTTTTTTTTTTTTTTTAAGAATCGCTGATGTATTCGTATGATGTTTTAATATTGTTAAGTGCCGTTAAATGCACAAATCATGTTGAGTGAGACGTTTTTAAATATCACGTTTGTCGTTGACAAACACCAGTGAGTGATAAGCATCTGAAGAACCTTAAAAAAAATGTTGGGGGGGGGGAGGGTTTAAGAGAAACTGCGGTACAATGATTGTGATCTAATTGCGTAATGATGGGCTTTGCTGCAATTACAGTTGATGCAGAATATATTACACCGAACCGTCAAAGTCATTCTGACTGTGACGAATCAATTTGCAAGAAGAGCAACAGCACAAGGGGACGCACGGGCATTGCCGGAAATACTGGATATAATTATAATGGCTCGTGAAAGGTCACCTTTTTGTTCTGCGGTTATTATTTTTTTACACGATTAAATGTAATGCCTCAAACAAACACTGTAAATCTAATTTGCAATGTAAGTCACTTAAAGCGGGCGGCCCGGTGCTCCAGTGGTTAGCGTGTTGACCTCACAGTGCAGAGGTCATGAGTTCGATCCCGGCTGCGGCCTTCCTGTGTGGAGTTTGCATGTTCTACCCGGGCCTGTGTGGGTTTTCTTTGGGTACTCCGGTTTCCTCCCACATTCCAAAAACATGCACGGCAGGCTGATTGAACTTTCTAAATTGTCCCGATGCATGTTTTTGGAACGTGGGAGGAAACCAGAGTACCCGGAGAAAACCCACGCAGGCCCGGGCAAAACATGTAAACTCCACGCAGGAAGGCCGGAGCTGGAGTTTACATGTTGACCACGCTGCCCGTTATTAATCCAACGAAATGAAAATGGCCCATATGGATTCGGCCATAGTTCCAGTTTTACACAGAGGACAATAAGCACACCTACGGGCACTGCCAACGCACGTCTGGATTTAATGCCGTTGAAATTGGTGACTTTGAAGGGTATCCAAAAGCAAAGCCTAACATATTGAAGTGACATCGATGAAATAGTTCTGCAGGACGAGGTCGGTTCATTTGATGCGTGACGGCCCATCAATCTTCAATGAATTCATTTTGGACAATAAACGAAAGCGAACGCGGGAGATGGGCTTTGTCACTCGGCATGATGATGACGGTGCATTTTCACTCGATTGCATCGTGTGCAGTGCTACTGGGGGTGAATTGCATTCCCCTCACATACCTGCTGCCCGTAGCGGTAGAACTGACAACATCAATATGAGGTTCTCATAATTAAAAGCCCCTGTCATACCATCCTGTGGAATCGCCGCCCACTTTCACACAGCCCATCAATCACAGACCGGCAGGTCATTTTAGCATCTTTAATATTACAGTCGCTGCAGCCACCGCCTTTTACAAACACCAATTGTTTGGGGATTTTTTTATTTTTTTTTTGACAGCAAATAGAATATCAGCAAAATTCGGTGGGGAAAAGGGCTCACTGTATTCCACTTTGACGCGGAAAACTGACAGTCAGAATTGAGTAAAAGCCTCTTCTCAGTTCCCTAAAGAAAAAAAAAAAACCCTTAATGTTCCCTGATAGCAGCGGTGAAGGGGGGCACGTATTTGCCTTGGATAATGGGCTTTTAGACATTAATGGTGCACAGCAAGCCAGCCAAACACAGGCATATTACAATTCAGCATCTGTTAGATTAGAAGTCGTTCCGTGTCGTCCAAAGCAACCATCTGGCCCTGTAAATAAAGGATGAGTGGATATTGATGCCAGTTTCGAAGTTTGTTGCAAGATCTGTTTCTGGTTGGAAAATTGTTCTGCCACAAACAAGCCGAAAACACCTTCAGACAAATTAAAGGCAATTACTATATTGCGGTGGTGTGCAGCTTGGGCCTGCAATGAATTCTCTGAAAGACATCATTCAACATCTATTATCGTGTGTGTGTGTGTGTGTGTGTGTGTGTGTGCGTGTGTGTGTGTGTGTGTGTGTGTGTGTGTGTGTGTATTTGTGTGTGTGTGTGTGTGTGTGTGTGTGTGCGTGTTTTCTCGATCTATTCACTTATTCATTTATTTTTGGACATTCAGATTTCAACTTCTGTGTGTCACCATGTCAATGTAATCTGCCCATAGCCTTCCGATTGACGTATGACAAATACATCCAACAAGGAATGGCTGTCTGGTTTTTTTTAACCATTCATATTTCATATTCAGCATTCGTTGCTTCACCTCAGACTTAAAGCCATGTCACATTTTTCGATCCTCTGATTAGTTGATCAGAGGTGACTAGTATATATACATATACACTTCTTGTTCTTCCACTTCTCCCTTTTATAATTTTGCTGCTGTAAATTGGGAATTTCTCCATTGTGAGACAAATAGTTAGCATCTGCAAAGATGGCCATAAAATAATTCAGAAAAGGGTTGGACCAAACATAATCGCAAAGTTGAAGTTCATTTCATTTTCAATCAAATGGGTCTTTTCACAGTAGATGAAACACAGGTGATGTCGCTAGTTTTCCTTCAGAAACACTCCCTGCCACTTCTAGAAGCTCCGATCACCACATCTCAAAGCACAAGAATAATTGTCCTTGAGGAAATTAATTACCTTTTTGCACCGCCACTCTCTGTGCAAAGTGGGTCTAAGTTAATGAATGATGAAAAAGTGTCATCGCTTTCACTGGCACTCATTTTTTTTTTCTCGTCGGAGTTTTGAGCCACTGAGTCTTTGATTGTTTATGCACGTGAGAATGTTTGATTTATGAACTCATTTCATTCAGACACGATGTGACAACTTGCAAAGCACGGAGTAGCCCCCAGCCCAAATTGAATATAAAAAGGTTATTTCATCATGGCAAGTGCATTATGCTTTATAGCAAAACGTAATCCTTTGATACCTTTTGCTTGGACTAAAGACCTTCAACATCTTTTGCCTAGTGAGTTTTAAACCGACTGTCGATAATGAGAGTTCCACTCACCTTGCATAAAGAGTCTGTTTGAAGCTGAATATTTGCCGTGCCAAACAACCTTGCATGCTTGTAGCCCGATTGAGTTGAATTTGGGCCGATTGCATGTCTTGCTGGATCGCATTTAGTGCGCGGCGTACAGCTTTCAAATGGTCATACACTGTCGGACGATTAGATTTCTGACATGTTGGGCAAGTGATTACCTTTCCATGCAGTCAGTATTCGGGTTAAGGTCAAAAATCTGACTTTTGAAACATTTGAAATATGCCACTAAAATTATGTTTGACAACTACTTGAAATTATTTTATTAGTATATTTCCATTGTTATTTTTTGTGCTGCGGGAGCTGTGGTGGGCCAAGACAGTGTTTTTTTTTTTAGGTCCCCAGTTGCTGTATATGAACAGCGCTCTACGAATAAAGTTAGATGTATTGTTATTTTGAATACCACTGCTAGTAATAGTTGTAGCCATAGTATTCAAGTCCATCCATCCATTACCTAAACCGCATTATCTTCAGGAGGGTCGCGGGTGTGCTGGAGCCTATCCCAAGTGTCTTCGGGCAGTAGGCGGGGTACACCCTGAACCGGTTGTCAGCCAATCACAGGGCACACAAAGACAAACAACCACTGGCGCTCACAATCACACTAAGGGACAATCTGGAGTGCCCAATCAACCAGCCGTGCATGTTTTTGGAATGTGGGAGGAAACCACAGTACCCGCAGAAAACCCACACAGGCACGGGGAGAGCATTTAAAACTCCACACAGGCAGGCCGGAGTCGAACCCTGCACATCTGCACTGTGAGGCTGACGCGCTAACCAGTCGCCCTCCGTGCCGCCCTCGTATTAAAGTCCTTCCTATTATTGTATGAAAATAAATAATGCGATCCAACCTCCCAAAGTGACAAAAACGATACGAGAATGGCATTTAGAATTGTCCGCCTAACTTCATCAGCTCAATGTAGCAAGATACGAGATGATTCCAGACATTGTCCTCTTTTCCTCCCTCCGAATATACTGAAGGACCGCAATGCAGCACACTCATTGGGTTGATCCTCTTCTTTGTTGTGAATAGGGTCCGTCAGCCTGAGGCTCACACACGGGGGGATGAAATCCTCCAATTTCAGTGACTGTTGTGTTTTGTATCTACGGGGCATTGGAGTGTGTGAAAGCCTGCAGAATGGGTTGGTTGTGGTCAAAAATAGCAAGCGCTGCTGGACAAAAATTGTACGGAAGCAGACATGCTCTATCAAGGGACTGTCTGTCGATTTGAATAATAATGCACCGACTGCACAGCTTCACTGGTGGATGGGCAGAGCGGCTTGAAAAAAATCCATTAACCCGCTACCAATTTTTAGGCATACCAACAGCGTGTAAAAAAATATATATATTTGAACCTTGAATAACGAATAAATGAGAAGAGCAGCTGGACTCCGTAATTTGAATTCTTCTGCATTGCATGAAGTTGTTTTCAATTCGACGCTCTCGAACAGTTTTGGGAGCAAACATTTCAGTTTTTCAAAGTCATTAATTGTGCTACCAAAGATCCTGTTCAGAGTCACGGATGAGCCGGCGCCAATCCCAGCTGACTTTTGGTGAGAGGCAGGATTGCACCCTGGACTGGTCGTGAGTCAGTCTCAGTTCACCAATTGAGACGGACAACCATTGACACCTATAATCATTTTTACAGTCTCCAATTACACTAACTTGAGGTTTTGGACTGTGGGAAGAAATCGTTGTAAACCCAATCAAGGGATCAAGCCGCCTATGTGGTCGCTGCGGTGATTTGTAGACATGCGACCAGGACACAAGGAAGGCTGCATTTTTGTAGGGCAAGCTTGTGTTTTCCACCGAAATGTGGAACAACATATATATTTCTCAGCATTGAAAGTGCATTTTTCTTGACATTCCATATTCCTTGATGGCTTATCTTAAAAGTCTCGGATGCATTTCAAAACGTATCTTGATCAACCTTTTTGGAAGACGACCCAGCATTTTCACTCACATTGAAGCTGCGGCAGATGAAAGAACCCAAAAGGCCAAATCATGTTTAAGTGGCCTTTACGTGACATTTCTTCGGCCTGTTTAACATTTGGCGAATTAAATATTCCTTTGCAAATGCAGACTTTGGATTGTTTTTCATTTTCATTCCCGACAGCGCAGACAGAGTTTGCAACAGAATGGTCTAAAAAAACAAGAACGTTAGATGCTTCCATTATAGCGGCATCGCAGCGACGGCGGTATGTTTTTTTTTTCAGGGTCTTGGGAATAGATTCCAAGAAAAAGAAAGAAAGAAACTCTGCATTGCATAAACTGTGTTGGAAGGGCTCTGTTAGATGTTACACTTGATGGACGAGTATCAGTAAATGGTTCTGTTACGGTCCGTAAATATGATGCACCCACCAACTCTATTGAGGAAGGCTGCCGGTTACATTATGGAACAATTTCCTGACATTAATTTGTCCCCCTGGCACGCCATGAGAGCATTTCCTCCGTTTTCTTTCACCGTTGTCTCGACAGAAAAACAGAGAACATGTTTCTTTTTGTTCTTAGATAATGAGCTTCTGCCAGCGGCCAAAACTACAAGGTGAGACATAATAACAGCTGTCTAAAATTTCCATTGAACAACACATTTTCATCGTCTCTGTACATGCTTGTGAGGCATGTAAACACAGCGGAATAAAAATGCACCTCCTCAGATGGCCAACTCGGCTTAACGTTCGGAGCACAAGACAAACAGGTGAACATTTCAACATTCTGATCGCCCTCAACAAGGAAGAAAGCCACTTACTTCTGGGCTCAGGTGACTACTGAAAACCATTCACGGCAGGTAGCAGCCATGCTTTGAACCATAATAAGGCCTGGCAAGTTTTTGAAGCGACGAGCTAAATGTAGCGCACTTTTCAACACTTTATCGCTGCAAGGTTGAGATTGACAAAGGTAGTCAGTTCCGATCCAGGGTCAAACTTTATTTCTGTTATAAAGAGAACTGCTATTGCTTTATTCTTGTGATGCATTCCGGGACAGGAATTGTGAGTGAAAACTATTGGGGAGCAAAAGATGAAGGTTCTTCACCACGTATGTTAATGGAAAGAATGTCGCAATGGCCGGTTTCCTCTGCGGCTTCAAAATATCAAGTTAATATTGAGATCTGGAGGAAAATGATTGCCATCGCTGTGTTCATTTGCATAATAATGCAGTCAGGTTTGTTGCAACCAGGGGCGTGGCCACACATTTTTCAGTGGGGTGGCCACAGTGGCACAACACCTCAGTAAGAAATGGCCAGAGGTCGCTGTGTCGCTGTTTTCATACCATCTTCAGTCAGGGTTTCACCACCATGTGGCTCTGCCCATGGTTGCAATTGTGAGGGGGAAAAAAACTCATCAACCCACCCTTATCAATTATACAAAAAGTGATTTTTTTTTTTCAAAATAGAGTTGTATCCTCATTACATTTTTTTTAATTTTATTTTTTAACATATTTTTTTTTACATTTGACATTTTCTCAGTAACAGATGCTTTGAAAATCAAATCATGGAATGGTGCAACCTTGCCAAATTGAAGGAAGAAAAAGTCAGATCAATAATTTTGAATATGAATGGACCAATTCATCATCATATATTCCGACACACTCACAGACTTGAATACATATTTCTAAACTGTTATCGTGATGCATCTGCACCCTCAGCCTGCATGTTGAGCGGCGCATGGGTCGAATACGCTCCGGTCTGAGAATGACAACACAATCGATGCTTTGACGGCCTTTACCGGTGCTCGCGTTACTCTTTCCGAAAGTAACGTGGAGATTCGGTGGTCCGGACGGCTCCGCCGCCGGTCGCCATGGCAACGTGAGATCGTTCTCTCGGTGCCGGCCCTCGCATTAGATCATAGGTGAAAAGGTCTCGGGATTCATGAAGCTACACTTCATAGGTCCACGTTGATGATGAGTCAGCCAGACATCTGCTCGTAATTTTGCTATCATTCTCCCACTTGTATATCAAAGTCTCACCAATAAAACCACAGCGGTCTTTACAATGTCAAGATTTTTAGGAGCAAGAGGGAGGTGAGTGTCCAGGAGAGTGAGTCCGCACCCTCTCCCTTTTTATATCACCGTGCTGCTTCAATATATGGCGCGCCGAGGAATTTGTAAAAGCCCCATCTGTTGAAATCTTGAACTCATTCAGTGCCAGCCATTTACAGATGTTTTTATACCCTACCGTGTGGAAAAAAAAAAAAAAAGCATATAAACGTGCCTGGGATCGAATGCCTGGATTCTTCAAAAACATTTTGTCACGACAATTGCTCTTGTTTGAGTTGAACGCAGCTGGGAGCTGTCGCGGCATTCAAAGCTAAGAGTGCTCGCCGCTCAGGACTTTTGTGATCTAATGCGACTGCGTTAATCGTTGAACGATGCAGATCACATTTCGTCCCAAGCGTGCCTTCATTCCAGACGTGGCTCTGCGCCAAACCTTGAAGGCAAAGCAAACTGTTGTGATTTTCTGTTGGATGAATTATCTTGTCATAAGCCACCTTTTTGCTGCATCTCTGCGTCTGACACAGAGTTCACTGCCGGAAGACACCGGGGGGAGTCAATTAGCCAGCCTCAAAGAATCAAAGTGTTTTTTTTTTCCCTCTCTTTGGATTGCAATACAACTTGTTGAATAGAAAGGAGCAAATTGACTGCACATGCTGCTTCTTTACGGTGACCCTGAATAGCAGTTTTGTCTCGGCGCGGTTGTTGGAGTGGCTGGGTCTGTGCTTGAAAGAATCCAGGCAGTGCTTTGTTTGACTAATCTTTCCTGAGGAGTGATTCTTGTCTTCGAAGCAAAGACTGTGTCGTGTGTCTCTCCGTCCACCGTCCAGTGATGTCATTTTTAATTAGATGAAAGCATTTTTCAGAATGATGCATTGAGTGCTTCCCTTTGCAAAACGAGGCGGAAGGATGACGGGGCTCGGTTGGTCTCGATCTGGAAATAAAAGTTGTACAAAACGATACGAGACCCGTGTCAAACTCACTTGTTACGAAGAAGTGATTTTTGGACCCTTTTTCAGCACAGCATTTCAGTTCAAGGAAAGAATTTTAAAAAAAGCGGCCCATATTTTGCAAAGCCCTTGGATTTTGTCCTCATCTTGGCTCCAGCGACTTGCAGGACGAGCCTTCCTTCCTCTTATAGCCTCCCCTTGAAGCTCACCAGTGGGACCGAGTTAGTGTGTTCTGCCTATGCAGTCATCCATCGCCAAGTAGAAAAGTGACATCGGGTTACGGCCTGCGTGAGTTGATGGAAGCTGCCACCAAGTCTCAGCCAAAGCGCTGCCGGACAGGCCCGCATTCGTCCGTTCCCGAGAGAATTCTGTCTCGCTGACATTCACTTAGGATAACACATGGACATCAAAACAGAGGTTATTTATTCATGAACATTTCCAGGAACAGTGTTTGCGCCTGGTTTTAGATTTCATTAGAAATGGACATGGGACTGTCACGGAGGTTTCGTCTTCATTACCGAGGTGAAGGCTTGAAATCAATGGTTGCCCTGGCCTCAGTGTCCTGCCCCTCCTTGTCTATTTTCATGTCCTCTCCGGTGTAATGACATTTTTGTGCCGTTGGATGGCTGGGGTGTCCTACCTTGTCATTCGTCAGGGGTCGTTTTTTTTTTTTTTTTTTTTACCGTTAGCTATTTGGTTGGCTCCAATGTGGTCTACGTGGATTTGAAACAACCTTCCGTCTTTCTATTTTCTCAGACACATTTTCCACAGATTCTGAACAACATCTGATCCAAGATGCTTGAAATAGCCGTGGCCCAAATTTCCACATCGGTCGCACGAATGTCATGAAGGATGGCATCTCTTTATTGTGTATTGAGCGAGAAATGCCACTTGATTGACAGGTGGTGGTCGGCGCAGCGTTCATTCCGATGCCCGTACCTCAATGAACAGCGAATTCTTGTGAACGTAGCAAATTTTAGGTTTTGTCTGGGTTCGTAAAACGTTCCAAACATGTTTGCATTTAGTTTTACTTCCCGAGAGCATTTCTGTCTCACTGACAGGCTAACGGAACACTCCAAATAGTCCCTAGTTGTGATCATGAGCGCGAATGATTGTTGGTCTATGTGTGCCTTGCCTTTTGGCTAGCAACAGGTTCAGGGTGGACCCCCGCCTACGACCGGAAGACACCTAGGATAGGCTTAGCACGATCCTTGTGAGGATAAGTGGATGAGAAAATGGACGGATTGATGGATCCGACTCGCGTCAATCAGCAAAATGTTCAGTATGTCTTGCGTGATCTTGAAAACACTGCAGAAATAACTTGAGCTCCAAATCGGAGACCCATGGCGTAGACGCCGTTGGAAAACCGTACTAATCCGATGCGAAGTTTGTAGCGCCTCTCTCGGCTAAAAAAGTTCGGCTAGTCCCCAGATTTAAGTGGTTCCCTTCTCGGCCCATACTTCATACAAAATGAGTATCGATGGTTTTTGCGGAGAAGAGCAGGATGCTTTTGATGCTTGATGAATAGCAGCGGTTACAGCTCAGCACTCAACTTAATTCACAATGGCGATAATGTGGCTTCACGTTTTACCTCCGAGCGATCAATTCATCATATCGTTAATTAGAAGAAAGGGACGGCAATGAGAAGTTGAACTTGTTTTACTTTAATGCTGGCATTTCAAGGTCTTCCAACTCTCACAGGGATTCCTTCAAAGAACGCGGACCAGATTATAGCCCGGGACCTTTGGGATCACGATTTTCAAGACTAATCCCCTGAAGAATATCGTCATTTGCATGTGGGACGACGTGGATTTTACTGTGGCGCCTGATCTTCAAGTCAAAATGTCGGCTACACCCTCAGCCTTTATTTCAAACGGAAGACGCTCCTCTTTCCGAGGGCCGGGTCGCTTTGAATAAACTTTGCATTGTGACGATTAATTGATACAATTGAGTAAAAATTGCACAAACCACAGACGCCAAACGACAGCACGTTGCTCCAACAAGGATAAATCTTCAACACGGCCTCCAGCCGAACATCTTTTATCAAATGAATCGTTGCATGAATTATTGATACGATCAGCCAATTACACGATGTGCAAAGGAGGATCTTAATTGCAAATCGCGCCCTAAACTTCAACGTAAACAAAGAGTAGATCATCGTTAGATACATAAAGCCATCCAAATCTGAAAACAATATGATTAAGAATAATAATGCAAATATTCCGAATGGCCGATACGAATGTAAACACATCATTTGTTTTATCTATGATGACAAAATGGGTAATTATCATTTCAGCTCATCTTTTCACAGCCGAACTGGGAGAGGAGCATAATGAGGACCTTCGAGACTGATGGAACCATTTGATGTTAGCTGTGAGTTGTTGGCATTTGACTTGGTAAATACTTCACTGAACATAACCGCGAATCATGAATGGGAAGAGTTTGTGAGATGCTCATTTCTGGGAAATGAAGAATCGATGTGACCAATGTTCTTGGACAGGCTCACAAAAACTGCTTTGCCGTTGTTTGGCTTCAAGACGCTACAGCTTCCGGTTTACTTTCAAACGTAGCTTGTCACCGATGTGTGCACATTTTGAGCTTGTCGTCTCCTCTTTCATCTATAATGGCTTCAATCAACAAAGCGTATGTAGGAAAAGTCATTAGAATTGCATGACTGTCCATGTCTTATGTTATGTGTTGTTTTGTTTGTGTATTTTGTTCTTTTAGGTTTACTGGTCTGTCAAGCGCTTTGTTACAGCTGCAGCTGTTGTGAAAGCGCGATCTCAATCAAGATGTATCTTATAGTACTCATACAAACTAACACAGCTTGACGAAACAATCTTCTCATGTGCTGGACAAAACCAATTTATTTTGGTTAAAAATATTCACATTTAAAGTGATAAAAATCAAACCTGGACTTTCTTGTGACTGATTGTACAAAAAAGAAGTCTGCCTCGTTTTCAAGACATCTAATGTGCCATGGAACAATCGGTGTGGAATTTGTCTTTTGTAACTGAAAGATTTGAAATGGCAGACGTGTGAATGACTGGTGGGTGACCAGTCCTCGGGGAGACGAAGTTGTAATCATTGGTCCTGAGGCCCAGAGATAAAAAAAACAAACAAACAAAAAAAACAAACTAAAATACAAACACTATCTCTACACAGGTAGAAAAGAAAAAAAAGAAGAAAAAATCTGGGTGTTTTTCTGGACTCTGAGCTCACTTTTATTCCACATATTAAAAATGCAACAAAAAAATCGGTCTTTTGAAGAACATACTTTAAGAACATCGCCAAAGTCCGCCCTTTTCTCTCTCTCTGCCCAACACAGAGACAGCAACGCATGCTTTCATCGCCAATCGAATTGATTACTGTCATGCCTTGCTTTCTGGGTTTGCTTAAAAAAAAAAAAAAAAAAAGCATTTCATGTCTGCATTTACTACGGACTGGAAGGTGGGAGCATATTAGTCCAATTTTCAAATCTCTCCTTGTGTGTTTCGGGATTGATTTGAAAGTAGAATTGCTGATGTTTGAATGTCTTCATGTTCGAGGGCCTTGATATCTCTCCGAACCACTTTTACCGGATGAACCCTCGCGGGCTCTGACATCCTCTGGTATTGGCCTTTTTAATCATTCCAAAAGTCAGGACACACATTCACGGCGAGGGCCCCGTTCCAGTTTTACGGCCCCCGTTTGTGGAAAAGCCTGCCGGAGCGCCTCAGGGCCTCAGAGGCGCTTCATGTTTTAATGAAGACCTATTTAATGTATTTATTTCTTTTATTCATCTTGACTTCTGTTTTAATTTCTTAAAATATTATTCACGTGCTGCACTGAGATCTGCTTTTTTTAGTGCTGCTGCACGGGGGGACTCGGCGGCGATGGCGGCTCCTTGATATGGTTTTTCCGTCCGTGCATGTGATTGAGGTTTTTAACATTTTTTTTTTCTGACAACGGCATTTTACTTTAATAAGTGGACAGTTGTGATGAAAAATATCGGAAAGTAATTGTTGTAAAATTGTAATTTTTTCGCATGTAGACTGGCTCGGGGAGCTCCCGTGCACTTTCAGGGGCGGGGTCGAAGCTGAAGAGCCAGTCCACTGTTCTACGGCCAGGAGAAAAATCACACTGCTCCTCCCTTCATGAATCTGAGATTTGACGTGTCGTCAAACTTTCCTTCCCAGCACCCCGTAGACCCGACCGGCCAGGCTCAAGAGTGCTAGCCCCCCCTGTAATTAGAACACACCCTTGTGTCCCCCTTCTAACCAAGGAGGACCACCAATCCAAAGACGCTGTCCACGATCGGCCATACGAGATTGCAGGGGGTGCGTCAACCAGATATGGGCAAAGACGTGTGACGTGTATTGAAACCAAGGGGTGTTGACCAGTTGACTTTCTAATCATCACAAAGTGGAGAATGCATCAACTACCTTTTGTCAACATTTCAAACGGTCACTCCGATCGCATACTTGTGACCTTTGCATTGATTTATCCCGATCACCATTACGTCAACATTGAAAATGTTGATACTATTCCAAAATCTTTTGATTGAACCGACGTCACTTTCAAATTAATTTTTTCACTTCTCCAGTAAATCATGTGTGAAATGTTATTTTCACAGCCCCAGTGACATTTGAAAAACATTAAAGAAGCTCTGGATTTCAAAGTGATCCATAAAAATGACAGCTGTGTCCTACTATAAAACGTCCAGTGCGGTATTTTGATACTCACTTGAGCCACTTTTTTTGGAATGCTTCATCCACTACAATTAATCTTGAACAGATGTGATGCTGATGCTTACATAGTGGATCCATGATCTATTTTCTGGCTTTGTGTCAGCTTGCATGCACCAGACTCACTTGTACGGGATATCCAAGTATTCCAGTTCATGCCTTCATCACATCTCGGCTAGGATTACTGGAACGCGCTTTTTCATGGCGTCAGCCAATCCTCCATGAAGCATCTCCAGTTGGTCCAAAATGCCGCTGCTTGCCTCTTGACAAATACGAGTAAGAGGGAGCGCATACTGCTCTCTCTACATGTTCGAGTTCTTTTGAAGATCCCATTATTTGTTTTCAAATCTTGAAATGGCCTCGCTCCACCTTACCTCTCTGAGCTCCTCCGCAATTGCCCAGTGCCTCAGGTCTGCGGACCAGACATGATTAGAGGTACCAAGAACTAAGCGGAGGCTCAGAGGGGATGGAGCCTTTTCCGTTGCTCTTTGGAATGACCTCCCAGTGACCGTTTGGCAAGCCCCGTCGCTGCACATCTTTAAAACTCGCTTTAAAACTCATTTTTATTCTCTGGCTTTTTGACTCAGCATGAGACTTGATTTTTAGTTTTATAGTTTTGATACTTTCTACTGTCTTGGTTATTAATTTATTGTTTTATTGCCATATGCTTGACAACCAGCAATATAATTTTTGGAATGGGAGAGTTTTGTAAGCAGAAAGCAGCGGGAGGAAATTATGACGGGATGGGATTGAAGTTTATTATTCATCCATTCATTCATTATCCGAATCGCTTATTGACTACACAGTGGACCGACCGATACGATTGTCTCTGTGTGTGTGTGTGTGTGTGTGTGTGTGTGTGTGTGTGTGTGTGTGTGTGTGTGTTTTCATCCGCTTGATTGTGTAATGCTGGACTTGCTCGCCACTGGGGTACTAAGTAATCTTTTGTACAGTTGTCTTTTCTTTTGAGGCTTGGGCTCTAATGGGGAGTGTTAAGTGTTGCAGCAGAGATGATAGATACCCTGATAGAAAGAAACAGACTTTTAATGCATCAAAAGAAGCAGACTTTTTGTTGGGTAAGGTTCGCTTCCGAGAAATAACTGATTATATATCCATCCATCCATTTTCTGATCCACTTTATCCTCAAAAGGGTCGCGGGGGATGCTGGAGCCTATCCCAGCTTCGGGCAGTAGGCAGGGGACACCCTGAACGGTTTCCAGCCAATCGCAGGGCACACAGAGACGAACAACCATCCGCGCTCACACTCACACCTTGGGACAATTTGGAGTGTTCAATCAGCCTGCCGTGCATGTTTTTGGAAGGTGGGAGGAAACCGGAGTACCCGGAGAAAACCCACGCAGACCCGGGGAGAACATGCAAACTCCACACAGGGAGGTCGGAGCTGGAATTGAACCCGGTACCTCTGCACTGTGAGGTCAACGCACTACCCACTGGACCACCGGGCAGCCTACTGATTATATATGTCATGTATATTTGCGGCGGCAATTTGGGCGACTGGTTAGCACGTTGGCCTTGCAGTGCAGAGGTGCAGAGTTCGATTCCTGCTCCAGGCCTTCCTGTGTGGAGTTTGCATGTTTTCCCCGTGCCTGCGTGGGTTTTCCTTGGGTACTCCAGTTTCCTCCCACATTCCAATAATATGCAAACTCAGTTAATTGAACACTCTAAATTGTCCCTAAGTGTGAATGTGAGCGTGGATGGTTGTACGTCTCTGTGTGCCCTGCGATTGGCTGGCAATCGGTTCAGGGTGTCCCCCGTCTACTGCCCGAATACAGCTGGGATAGGCTCCAGCACGCCCGTTGCGACCCTCGTGAGGATAAACAGATTAGAAAATGGATGGATGGATGGATGGATATAGAACGAAAAAGGGAGCTGAAAACTATGTTATGTAAAGTGACTAACTACAGTATCAGCATGCATGAAAAAAAATGCAGGAATACTATTCAACAGTGCACATTTCAAACAAGCAGGTTATTAACATTTGGAGACAAAAGCTTTGACTGCGTAACGAGACTTGTTTGTCGTTGTAGCCTATTACCATATTTTGTTATTCAGCGCATCGCGTTGCTAAAAACAAATAATGTGGAGAATTTATTGTCACGGGTCTCCATGACTTAAGGTCTAATATGCTCCAAATGATATTCCGCACAATGCCTTGTATCACGGTGGCTATAAGTACAAAATAACACCGTGTTCTTTTTCCGACCGGTGCAAACGGCATTTTTATTCAAATAGCCTTTGGGTACTCACTGTGCAATTATACATCGGGGCATGTTTGATTGAAAACTGATAGAAATAGAAACTTGCATTTATTTATTTTACTGTCCCTTCAAATGAAGCTGCCATTATCATAAAGCCCTAATAGGGAGCAGTCAAGAGAGAGGGAAAAAAAAAAAATCCATTCGATTAATGAGACCAAGCCAGCATATGTCTCGAGGTCTAAAAAGGAACACGCCGACCGATGTAGCAGACAGGATAACATCGATGAAAGAGCGAGAACCCTTCAATCCATGCCGTCTGTCTGCCCATATCTTATTAAATACTCGTCACGGTAATTATTAATCATTCCATCAGGAGTCGGCATCTCCAAGTCTGACCGGACTCGCATGAATACATTCACTGAGAGTGTCTGGAAAAAGTCATTTGCGTCTCTCAGCTATATCGAATGAAAGCGACGAAACAAACTCCCCCCCCTGTGGCTTACCGTCAAACTTTTTATGGCTGGAAACAAACGTCGCTCTCATGTTGTGGCTCCTCTCCTCCACCAACTTCTCAAACTCCATCTTGCTCTGCTGGTTGAGCTTGTCTTCCATGTCGGATGTGCAGCAGGTGTATCCCTGAGGACAGACGCGCAGGTGCTCACCTGAGAGACAAGGAAAAAAAAAAAAGCATTGTTTGTACATTCATCACAACCACTGCAGTCACTTTTTTTTTCAAAGCCCTGCGCTGCGTCTTTGATCACAACACGAGGTTGTGATGTTTTGTTTTTGTTTTTTTTCCGTTCCCTCAGATGAGGACTGTAACAAATTGCCAAGGATGAGTGACCTGCAAGCGCGCATGCATTCTCGGCGGAGAATGACAGCACCGGCAATGGAGTGCAAATGAAAAGCGTTGCATTTCTAAACTGTGGAGCTGGGGGGCAGGGTGTGTGTGTGGGGGCAGGGTGTGGGGGGGTTATTTTTACAATCTTTGGTACGATACAAATTGTTTTGCAGGTGTGACCCAGCAACATTGATCAGCCCAAAAGAAAAAAAAGGGGGCATCAGAAAAATTAAGACCCTCAATAATGGACTACAATGATGTTTCGACTGACTTTCAAGTCACCAAGTTGTCACGTGCACCGGGCCAATGTCAAAGGACACCCGCTCGCATTGCCGAAACGCCCATCTTGACGCAGGGCGGACTTTAAATTCCTTATTGGCAAAAACCGATGTTATCCGTGTTCTTCCATTTAAGAGAGGGTGAGTGTGTAATAAAAGAATAAGGGTGACAAGGATAGATTTCATTTGTAATTTTAGAAGATTGAATAGCGAGGCAATCCTTTCAACAATAATTATCACTCAAGATGGAATATATTCAGATGATCATCATCAAAGTATGAAAATTATTACAGCAATTAAATCAGGAAAATGACAAGAATCCATTTATGGCTTTTCCCCCCCCCTGTGTCTCTCTTTTCATTGTTGTTTTAAAAAAAGAGATTACAGTTCTTCCAATTGGAACCTCACGGCAACAATGGCAAAACTGCAGAAAATCAATATTTCAAGATTTGATCCACCCCAAAAAAACAATTCCAGTGGAAAATGGAAATATAAACGCATCTTCTGGCCAAATCCTGTTCAAGTCCCGATGGCTGGCAGGCCTGTCTGTTCTGTTCTACTTGACTGTGTTGCACCAAAGATGGAATTGGAAAGCAAGCTGTCAATACGAGCAAGCTCACAGTTGCGTATCTGAGTTGAAAACTCCCGTTTGAGGTAGAAGATGAAGCGCTCTCTCTTTTTTTTTTTTTTCATGTCATCATAATGACCAGCTCTTGCAGCGCATGGACAGTTTCTTCATTTTTGAAATGCGGAACCTTCCTCAAAAGCAGAGCCCCTCAAAGTCCCGCCGTTCTATTTTTATGGAAAATAAATGCTTGACATTCCTTTTTGATACTGACAGAGAGGATCGTGTGATTTGAGGTTTTTATTCGTCAGATCGACCGCGATACCGGCGGATAAAAACACAATGAAGAATAGAGGTGGCGCGGGGTGAAAAATAAAGATGACGACTTTGCGGATTTCACTCATGACGGGTTCTTTTTGGAACGTAACCTCCCGCGATAAACGGGGGGATTACTGTAACGCCAGAAAAAAAGTCGCTTGTCGCTTTTTTTTTTTTTTTTTTAAGTCACTAGAGGGGGTCTGAAAACTCGCTAAATATTATGAGAAAGTCGCAAAGTTGGCAACGCTGCTGATCACCAGTTCAAGGGGGTGCGCCTCTTGCTTGTCGTCAGCTGAGATCGGTTTCGCCTCACCCAAATGAGGACAAGGAACGGATGAAGGTTTCATGCAACGGAACGAAATGTACTCCATGAATTATAGCCCTCGATTAATTGTCACCCCGCAGTGCCGTTACAAATTATAATTAGTCGATAGACTTCATGTAATGCGGGCCTATTGCAACTTCTTCTGTCTGTACGGTATATTTTCTGTTCTACGCATGACCTGCTGCTTCAGATGTCTCAGTCCAGTGCAAAATAGGACATGCACACTCCCGCAAGATCGTTCTGATTAATTTGAAGCGCACGTGCGCCGCGTGCTCACGTCGCACGCCCGGCGCACCTGCAGACGGAAAAGTCATTTGCAGAGGAAACGAGCATACTTGCCTTTGATGAGCCATTGTCATGCTCCGCCACGATTTGCCTTCGCTCTTCCAAAGTGATCAGACGTGCTGTGATTGCGCCCTAGACCGCGGCCCCCTTATCCACATGGTCTTTTTCGACTTCACGCTGCAGCGCATGAAATCGGCGGTTGGCTCGGACACGCACGGGCGACCGCGCTCTCGTGATTTCATACAATTGCAATAACCGAGCACCAAGGTCTGTGACAATTTGTCTCCTGGAAAAGTATGCCGACAGCAGTCGGCATTGTGTTACCTGGATTCAAAAGAAATCCCAAATTCCTTTTATTTATTTATTTTTTTACTTTTACATTCCCTTCCGAAATAAATTCAGCACATTGCGCCACGGTTTGAGTGTTGATTGACACTGTCGGGGTGTTTATATTCATTGCTATGACCGTACTGTGCCATGGTGTCGAATGACATGATACAAGTGGTAACAGTTTGGACTGTTTTGGTGACAGAGCGTCGACTGAGTTAACTTCATAAAGGAAGAACTTTTGATGCGCCTCTCGTTTTGGATCATTATCCGTTATGTTGCGGCGTCGCATATAAATTTTTTATGATCCGTGTGAGGACATGCAAGTTCACGGATGATATTCCGCTGAAGAATTCACCCGTCATTAAAAAACCAAATCCCGGTTGATTGGCCAAGAACAGTACGGCGCGGCGTCGACGGGTGAAATGGCAAAGTGGGACGGTGCCCGGAATACAACGGCGGCATCTGTCAAAACGCTTTGCCAAATGGTGACTGTGACCACGTTTCTCACTCTGCACTTGTGTTCATCCAAAGTGGCCCCACACATTTGGTCGCTACAGATTGAATGTGATCTGTCAGTTCTGTATTTGGGTGTTTAAGTTGACAAAAGAACAAGCAGTGGCTGTGTGGGAGGGTGTTCAGTTCAATTTCAATGAGTGAGCATGAAAGACAAACTAGATGGAAGCCTTTCACTTGAGTGACAACGCTGACGGCAGTGTCAATGGATTCAAAGAAGATGGACATGTTATGTCAGGACTGCCGCCTCTGTTTCTCCGCCAGCCGACACAGATTTATCTTTAGCAAAAGCTGTGACGGCGCCACCTACATTTCAGCTGTGTTACACTCTTTACTTAATCCGGAGTCATGTGATTATGAAGCTATTTTTGTTTGATAGTTAAGGCTATTCTAATTCGTGTGTGTGTGTCTCTCTCTCTCTCTCTCTCTCTCTCTCTCTCTCTTTCTCTCTCTCTCTCTCTCTCTCTCTCTCTCTCTCTCGCTCAGCCGTCTTTCGGGCAGTAGGCGGGGGACACCCTGAAACCGGGTGCCAGCCAATCGCAGGGCACATAGAGACGAACAACCATCCACGCTCACACTCACACCTTGGGGACAATTTAGAGTGTCATATTAATTTGCCATGCATGTTTTTGGAATGTGGGAGGAATCCGTAGTACCCGAAGAAAACCCACACGGAGAAAAACCACGCAGGCAACTCCACACAGGAAATGAACCATGCGCCTCTGCACTGTGTGGCCGACGTGCTAAATGGTCGCCCACCGTGCCGCCCACATAGTATATATTTTGTCGAAATGATGAGGCTTTATAAACTCCCGTTAACTAAATATAAGTCATTATGGATTACAAAAATGTGACAAAGGTAGATTGAAACCTTTTTCAACAAAAACCAGACTAGGCAATTTTTTTTATCTTGGATGTCAAACTGGACTAAAACTATTGTATATGGAGATAATGGTGAGTCATCAGAGTTTTAACACTAAAACAAAAACAAAACAGCGAGCACTGATTGTATGAGTGTGTATCCATCAAGAATGTGTTGAAAGTATCTCAAATACTCTTACAAGAAAGAAACTCGATGACCCCATAATGCATGCATTTATTTCAATCACAATCATATGAGTTTAGATTTTGGCAAATAAAAACTAAACAAAATCCTGGAAGCAAATTGAATCGTTCGCCAAATATTGGCAGGTCGGAAAATCAAAGGACTACGGAGGAATAAATCGTTCCTCAGGAATCATGAAACAACTCCCAAAGCTATTATTCTTATTTTATTTGTATTTTTTTTTTAAATCTGAAGTAGGTTTTGAAGCTGAAAGTACAAGCCTTTTACAGATTGAACCACTGCTGCACTTTATATAATCATAAACCGTTTACAAAGTTTGCTGCTGTGACAAGAAAATACAATCATAACAATAACAAAAAGTGGCTTTTATTCCCATGCGTGATAATGGACAGTGTGATTAAGTCCCACAAGGATTCATTAGTCTACCTGGCCAAAGGGCAACAAGCAGATGTTCCTCACCATCTGCTCCGTCCCTTGACCACTCTTGTCTGCATTCATAAAGGGAACATTTTCTGCATGCCAATAATTTTAGCAGACCCTGAGGTCAACCGATAAACCACAATCTAGTTTTAGGCCGCTAAAATTGTTTGTAACAAAAAAAAAAACATTGTAAGGGGGGAAAATAGCCACTTCTAAAGCACTGGTACTGACAACAAAGATAATGATAGATCATGAGTCATTCCGCATTTTATTCATGTTCATTCGTTTCAAACTGTGTTATTCTAAGGCACAACAAATGTAGAATAAATTAAAATGACAAAGTGAACTACTCATAAATGGACCAATAAGGAACAATAAATACTCCTGATAATGTAAACATAATCTTTTTTGAAGTTGTGATCCCACGTACGGCGTTAGCATCATTGCTACTCGCAAAAGATGACACGATGGATTGCTTCTTTCATCCGGTGGCAGCCGGCTCGTTATTAGCGACTAAACCGTTAATGTTTACGCGGGCAGGCAAACTCTTCTTGCATTTTCAGGATTTCCACTTGATCACTTGGGTGCTACTTGTTCAAATAACACAGGTTTCTTGTGTTGCCTCGTTTTTGACGACATAGCACGCACAAAAGCTTCCTCCTCCGCGTCGCGAGGGGAGGAACTTCTCTTGTCCAAATAGCTTCATCTTCGGAAGTCAAGGATGCCCAGCAGCTGCGCTTATAAACTGTACAATTTGTGACTATTACTTTCTGTTTACTATTGTTGCCACGTCTGATAGAGTAAATTTGCCCACAGCTCGCAGGTCTGTCTCTGTGTGGCCCGGTACCGGTCCGCGGACCAGTTTTCATGAATCCGCCTTGTCACAATATTGACCCAATTTCATGACACGACAACACATATGGTGAGTCTTTTTGTATGTAAATGACACATTTTAGAGGCATGGACATTTAGTCGTGGTTGGTGAGGTGGCGAATCGAAGCCAAATTGTAGAATCATGTCTTCCACACCTCCACTTCCACTTATCTCAAACGTTACTCGTCAGTAAGATGCGCTGCAGCGTTGTCACCTGTCACTGTTTTGTTTGTCTTGTGAGGGGAGGGGAGAGGGGGGTCTTCTTTCAAGTCCAACCACTTTTTTAGTTTTCCTTTTGACCTCGCTGTCATGTTTGTTGTTGGTTTTATTGTCGGCTGCAACGGCAGCCAAACAATATTGCCGTCCTTGCTTCCACTGATGCAGTTGTCATGATTCACCCTTCACAAAGCGTTGGCCCGCATGGCTCATTCATATTCATGTTGTGCTTTGCGTTGACTACACTGGAAAAAAAAAACTTGCAGTTTGAATTGACTCAATTTTATTTCATCAAATATTTGCATGACATAAAATCATGTGGCTGCAGATGCATTCTTTTTTTTTTAAGTCGACTATACATTTACTTTAAAAAAAATGCAGCTGATTTAATTTTGTGCAGCCACTTGACAAAATAAAAAAAAATAATAATAAAATCAAATAAATATAAAAATAAATTCAACATGCCATTTTTTTCCAGTGTGTATTTGGTTGAATTTGGGCATCTCGAGAATCGCTGGGTGGAACTGTGAATTTTCGAAGGAAAATTTAGATTTGTTTGGTCGTACGCCACTTTCAAGCTTCCCACTGTAGGGTTGGGGTTTGAGTTAGTAAGAATCCTATGCACTCTTTTATAAATGAAGACCCAAAGGCAGTACAAGACTCGTGTCTTCGGTGCGGCCAAATTAACAATTTAATTGCTGTATTCACCAACTTTGCCAACCTTTTAGGTGGCTCATCGTTACAACTTTTCACTTGTCCTATCAGGGGTCGCCACTTGTTTAATTATTTTTATCCAGGCCTGGGACGACAGATGAACTCTTTTCACCCCCGACCCCACCAAAACAAACAAACAAAAACAGCTGAACTTGTTGGTGTGGGCCCCGACAAACCCGACAGTTTATCACATGGCCCCTGTAGACAATTGATTGGCCAACCCGGTCTAGCGGAAAAAGGAACTATCTTTACTTGACTCTAATGGGGCGCACACAGTCGAATGTTAAATGGCCGTAATTATGGCATTTGAAGAATGGCTAGTTATTTTTATGAAACAAAAGGGCTTCTGGTATGTGACTGAACATGTTAGATGTGACTATTTTTCTCACTTGGCAGCAATTTTATCATCGGCTGACATTCATAATTATAGTGCTGTAATGATTGGACAATATAGACGATCTTAAAATGGATTCTGAGGCTCGGCACCAATTAAAAGGTTGACACTGTTGTCTGTGAAATGTGTGACTCAAGCGCAATTGGCTTGTTTTCCACGTTTGAGATACGACCGGGGGGGGATTCAATCATGACATTTGAAAAAAAACCCAAATGAACACGTGACACCTTTGCATCCGAGCTATAAAAAGGGAAAAACCATCATAAAAAATAAGCTAAGCTTTTAAAAAATACATCTGATCAACTTTTGAACATTTTCGTTGAAAGTTCCCTTGAAGTGGAGCAACAATGAAGACTGTGAATAAAGACTAGCGGTCAAAACAAAGTGCAACGCTAAAAACGGAAAGTAGCTCATTGCCAATTAGGAAGGCTGAGGTCTGCGCAGCAAGAGACTTTGTTCAACCACTGGCTCAGGTTAGCTGGGGGTTGGTAAAATCAAGTCGATAACACGCAAAAAGCAATCGGGGTGAGTGATTTGTGAGTGTTACTTTAAACTGAAGTTATTTTGGGGAGCATGCGGCGGGGGGAGGGTGTACACGCTTGTTCATGCTTATTGACATACTGTCCATGAAAATCAAAGCCAAGACCATAAATGTCCATCCATCCATTTTCTGCGGCGCTTATCCTAATAAAGCAGTAATGACGGGGCCCCTCCCCAGAAGCTTTGAGTCCAATCGGATTCTTGACAGTTATCCTCTCGTCGATAAATGAACTCATAAAGATTGAGTTTTTATAAGCGAGTGTTATACATATGCCGTATGGGCCATTATTACTTGTCAACAGAAATGCAAAAAGTGGAAGGAAACCCAATTACTGCGCTAAATCACATCTGTCGGCATGTTGAAGTGGGGGAGGGGGGCGGGGGGAGGGGAATGCATCAGGAGTGATTGATCTCCGTGCCGCTTTGCCATCTGGATCGCCTCTCCATCACCCACATCACCCGCTTTCAACAGATTCCACCGGGGCTTGAGACCCGAACTGAATGTGTCCAAATAAGATGGCACAGATAACTCCCACCGTTGCTCCTGCCATATGTTACCACCCTCGGAGGGTGCTAAAGGATTTTTTTTTTTTTTCCCCACTTTCAAGTAACTTCCAGGCCTGAATTTTTCTGACGACATTGATCAGAAATTCACTGTTTTCATGAACAGTATTGTCAACTCACATAAGTGCAGGACGATTCTGAAAAGAGTTCACGTTTGTTGTGTGCTCACTTAAAGGGGAACTAAACACATTCCGGTGTGGGACCTAACGAATAAGCGGAGGTTTAATATGAGTTGGTTCACTGTTACAAAGAGCAGTTACTCAGTCTATTTTGCTTTCACCTAAAAGGGCTATTGGAAGTGATCACGGGTATAGGCGTTACATCAATGTTCATGATGTCTGTATTATACATCGTAGTTGACGGCCATTTTATTGGTTACAAGGCACCACCCTTCGAACGTACAGATTCACTATGTCCCTCGAGGTTCGACTGTATTCTTTTTCTTTTTTAAATTGTGTTTGGTTCCCCTATAAAGCAATCATTTAGCCAATGCCTTCATGTGGTTGCCACGTGTTTTCCCGTCCGACTCGTCTTCCAGTACATATTTTGTAGAATTTCCCCAAAGATGAGGAATGCTCGAAGCATTTCATTTTGCATCCGTCAGACTCTCTGGTGAAAAGCGTGGCCTAAATGAGATATTATTACTCATTTGAAAAAAAATGAAAAGGCGCACTCTGTACGGCACAATTTCACTTGCAACTGTAAGCAATGTTCATGGGCATCCTGCAGTATTCTAACAATCTTCCAGGAGATTGCTCGAACGATATTACGAATCACGCTCAAGCAACGAAATGACATGAAAATAAACTTAGCCCTAAATGCGATGCAAATATCATTGTCCGACCCAATAAAAACACGGCGAAAACATGGAAATGATGAATTACGGCAGCATAAATGTTAATATCAGTGTTCATATAGAATGACAATTTACATTCAACAGCCTCGAGTCTCTTTATTGCAATTCCTCTCAGTTTTTCCACCATTCGGCTTAATTGCTTGACATTATCTTGGCTATTGAGGACAACGCACATCCGGAGGTTAGACTCACGCTGGTGTACGACTGAGGTCTAAACATAACAGCTGGTGGTCTGAAGAGCCTGAGGTAGAGCCCCAGGGTGGGGGATGACCAGCCCACTCATTTACCAGCTCAAACGGGAGACGGGAGACAGCAGCATTCAGGGAGAAGCAATCCTTGGCTCTAATTCAAATTCCAGCAGGAGCCAAAGGACAAAAATGTGCCAACGGCAAGCAAAAAGTAAAATATTTCATTCGCCGCTAAAACATTTCTTACATTTTCCAAATGAATTTTTTGGGACGAGATGAGTGCGCAACATTTCATCACTTAAGACAAACACTTTGATTTTTTTTTTTTTTTTTTTTTTTTTACATGACTCACATTTTTCCGCTCAAAATGTAAATTCATGAGATGGGGGGGGGGATATTTGGACCTTTACAAAGATAACAATTGAAACTGTCAGAAAGACACTCAGCGGATATATTAATTGTGTTTGAAGATGTCAATGGGCTGCATTGCACTTCATTAAGACATTAACTTTAAAGATGCGTGTCAGGCGACAATTGTTGCGTTGTATCTTAGTTTAGTGGAGCACTGAAGCTCTGGAAGGAAGCATCCTGCATTATGCATTTTCCACCCACGGTTCCCAGGTGTCTTAGTAACATGTCTCATGTCATGAAACTACATCAAGAAGTCGAGCTCACTTAACCGTTCGCTCCCTGCTATTAGCTATTGTGAGCGCCAATTAACTGCTGCGCACTCCAAACTGTAACCCGCTGGACCAAAAATACTGATTTGCTTTTCAGGACGACAGAGCTCAGGGGACAGCGTGTTGAGTGTAAGGGAGCAAGCGTGCAGGTCCCCACAAAGACAGGGTGGATAGAAAATCGGGTGAGATCTTCTCTCGCAATGAGGCGACGCTGGGTCAGAGAATATCCATCGACCTCCAAAGTATTTAGGAGCATCGTGTCCTCTTGAGAGTTTTCAGCAAAGCCCGTTATTAAATATTTTAATTAAAGCAAGAGCAATTTGACCTGAGGTTAAGATCCTCTCTCAACCTTTTTGCATCAACATAAAAATAACGCCAATTAGACTTGGGATGATCTCAATTAGTCAGCTCACCCTCGGGTACCAACGGGATCATGCCAGACTCGGTCATGAACTCAAATAATTGCTATAACTTTTTAAATGTTTTTTTTTTTGTAACAAGGATTTGCATGTTGCATTCCAGGTCTGCATTTTGGGGAGTTAGTAAATTGTGACGCATGCAATGCTGTTGTGGAAAGTGACCCCCGTGGATAAGAGAGAGAATGTGAGTCAAGAGTAAACTGTCTCCAAATTGCTTCATACACTCATCGTTTTATTCCTTCCTTTGCCACCATTTACAGTGCATTTACACACCAGTCCATAGAAACAAAACAACAACCCACATTTGCATGGTATTGAACACCTTACTACTAATAAATTAATGCCTCATTAACTGGCATCGAAAAAATACCACAGGGGGTGCCATTAGCGAACTGTAAATACCTTCATCCAGTCGACAGTCCAAAAAAAGTGTCTACACTGAAAAAGATGTTGGTTGAATTTCATCAATTTTATTTCATTAAGTGGTTGCACAAAAAATAAAAGCTGACCCAGATAAGTCGATGAATAGTCTACAAAAAAGAATATTTCTGGGTAAAGGTGATTTCATTTTGTGCAACCACTTGACAAAATAAAATTCAGTAAAGTCAGCACCACATTTTTTTCAATGTAGATCCACTCTTAAAACAATAAATAAATGACAACGAAATGTAATATCAGTAAAGGAAGGGAGCAGGTGAGAAATATTGGAGCGGAAAATAATTGCCTCATTCATTGACAACATTCCTGATTTGCAGCAACAGAGACTCCCCACGCTTCACTTTTTAGCCACAAGTACATTTGAAACGATGCATATAGTGATATACTATTGGAAAATATGAATTTCAAAAGGTGTATCATTGAGTACAGTTTTTTTTTTTTTTTTTTTAGGTAGGATGGTAACATCTGACGTTTGAATGTCCTGAAGATGAAACGGATGTGCAAACACATCATTGCAAATACACAGACCACTGTTCCATTCCGTGGTGACAGTTTACAACCATTGGTTGGGATTTTGCTTTTTTTGACAGCACCGGATGTTTCCATGACACTTTTGATACACCTTGTTTATTTGTGCCAAATGCTTGTTTACTTCCAAATCACTGAGCAGAGTCTAATTTGGCATGTTAAGTCAGCCATGAGCACTGAAAAACAAAAATAAAAAGTCCCCTGTGTGAAAGGTATTTGCAGCTTTGACACCTCTGTTGAACCCTCGAGGTTTCCCACCAGCACACTGAATCATTTCTCTATCAGTCTCATGTCAAGCTTGGGAGTTCATCCAGAGATCCTCCAGAGGTATAAAGTCGCTGAGCGCTGAGAAATGCCCTAAACAAGCGGCCATTGTACACACAAAGTCCATCAACGCTCTAAATGAAGAAGACAAAAGCAGGGACTATCTCACCTCTGCTCATAAAATAATCTGGAATATTTACAAAAATGTTACCTATCATAACTATGGATTAAGAAACGGCAAAAGGAGAGATGGGCTGCGTTTGAGCGCAGCTTTATTTCAAAACCTCTGCAGTACGATCGAAAACACGCCCTTCTCGGCAACTGATTCACTTCCTGCTTTCTTTTTCTTCAGCCAATCAGAAGCTATCAACATAAAAACATGTATAAGCAATTATTAAACAACAGAATTTAATCTTAACAGAAAATAATATGATGCTCAAACGTTAAACGATCATTAATAATATAACATAAGCTTACATATTTAGCAGATAAGACACGATGTCACGAAGTGCTTTGCATTCCATTGATGTCACTGCTGAGGCACGGCCACAAGCACGCCAAGCCAAACCACCGCAACGTCCAAGCTCGTAAACGCACCACTTGTGAGCGAAGTGACATCACAACCACAATTCGTCGGCTAAAACAGCACATTTGAGTGAGCCTAGTTTGTTCAAAAGTGATCAGTAGGAACGGCAACTGTGTCCGGCTGTCAGCATCAAAGTGTGCAGTCTTTCACGTCGAATGAACTGCCTTTGAAATGGAACCCGACATTTTTAAAAGTTTGATTATAAAGGGGAATATCATAGCCATGGTGCCGTGTTGTGCGGATCCGACATGTTTTTCGACCAGGATTTACAGAATGTGTTGGCTTTAAATCACATCCCGGGACATGCTTTCAACAACAGATTGTATATTTTCTCGCTATTCAGGAGGCTTCGCAGGGTAGAAAAATCTGCAAACCTCACATTCACTCCTGGTTTACCAGTTGATTGAAAGCAAAGCAAAGTGTTGTATTGTAGCCGCCCATATGCTATCTGGAGGCTATTCACACTACTCTGGGAAAAAAAAAAAAAGTCTTGGCGCTGAGAAGAGCTTTCAGAAATCCAGCAGCCCATACAAACTACAGTCATTCATTCTTTCTCCTGCCCAAAACCATTTTCAGATTACAATTGAACATAGCAAACTCAAGCCGAAGTAAAAAAAAAAACAATTGACACACGGCTCCTCCAGCCGCCTGTGCGCGGAGCTCATTCTCGGTAGTGCGAGTCAATTGCGTTTTGAGCTGTAACCAAGAATTGCGAACCGTTCGCTAATCACTGAGCAATCTCCCGACACGATATGCATTATGCCGGATAATTGTGTTTAATTGCTTAGTTTTAGTCCTTTGTGATTTTAGAAGTCATTTCTCGGAACCGGCACTTGAAAGTTCTTCATCTCAACAATGTCCTTGATAACGATTGTCGTCTTTAATGGGAGAGCTTCGTGTTAAAACGTAACAAAAAAATGCATTCAAGGAATGGAAGATTGGTTGATTAGTTTCTCGCATGATTTCATAAGAAGCTTTGTACAATGGGATTTGGTAGCACCGATAACTTTTAAAGGTATCTCGCCATCGTGGGCCGTCGTTTCAATGGAGCGTAATTGCCGGTTTTCTAATTTGAATGAAATAGATCAAAATGACATTTCATGAACATTTCCGTCTGTATGAACATTTGACTGAGATGTTTTTTTTTTTTTCTTTAACGACAGTGAGAACTGTGGTCTGGTGATTGAGGTGCATTTGTAAAACTCGGTTGAGCGCTAACTCGGGTCACTTGAGGAGGCACAAAAGTAGTTTGCAAGTGAAGCCCATTTGCATTCCAACTCATTGAAATGTACCACACACACCAGCTTTCTAACCTTGGGAAAAAAAAGTCAACAAAAATAGTCCAATGCCGCATTGGTAAGCAAACCGAAATGAAACAAGAAGACCCAGGAAATGAAAGTGCCTCACACAAACACACGCACACACGCGCACCGATGCCGTGCTAATGTGACCCACATCTCATTAACGGCTCTCTCCGAAAATGTACACAGCAAGGAGACCTATTTCCAACTTGGCATAGTCAAGAGCATTTCAGGCTTTGACAACAACAACAACAAAAAAAAAAAAAACAAGCCTGCACATTTTGCATATGAAATTTAATATGCAACAGTTTTATGACTGTGGGATGAAATGACCCTCCATTTTGAGTTGCAAATATAAATACATACAGTACATGATTGAGGATAATTTTCTGAAAAGTTGTGCAAAGAGTGAGAACCACACAGTATTCACATTTGGAGATACAGTATAGCGTTTAAGTGTTTTAAAAATGTAGTTTTTTTTAATTTATTTGTTTATTTGGGGGAGGGGCGGGGGAAATGTGAAAACACATCTACTAGAACGGCCAGGCCAAGTGCAAAGCCCTGCTGTTACTTTTGCTTCGGAGGAGATGACGAAGGGCAGCAAGAAAAAGCGAGTGAGTTTATCCGAAGCTTCTTGCCAAAATAGCTCTCTTTTCGCTCTGAAATCACTCCGCCACCAACTCTGCAATTGGGCGCTATCCGGTCAGATGATGCCGGTGGCAAAATCCCACCCCACCAGGGTTGGAATAGTTTGGGATTTTTCGTTGCAGTTTCAGTTTGTTTTTTGTTTGGACTTTTGTTTTTAAATTCAGTCAGTTTTAACTCCTTTTCAGAATAGGCTTGTTAGTTTTTATTTATTTTTTTTAATCGTGCTTGGTTTTAGCTTAGTTTTTATTAGTTTAATATTAGCTTTAGTTTATTGAGATGGAGTGCAAGATTTTTTTTTTTTTTTTTTTTTAAAGGCCACAAAGTACCGTATAAGAAAGTAAAATAAACTACAATTCTCAATTGACTATTTGACTTTCCTTCTTTTGGATGGTCATACAGCAATAAAAATTAAATAAATAAATCAACTCCAAAAGTGTGATATTAATTGACAGAGACGAAAACAAGGGACACTTTAGTTGCAGTTTGTTCGTTAAATTGAAGACATAGTTTCAGTTAATTTTCAGGGTTTTTTGAAAACATTTTTTCAATTTTGTTTAATTGAAATGTTTTTTTTTCAGTGTTAGTTTTCGGGGGGGTTCTCGTAAGTTTTCGGGAGCCACGATAACCTTGCGCCCCACAAGCCACCAGGCGCGACACTCAGTTAGGCTCTTCGACGCTGCGCTGCGCTTTGTTGTGTCCTTGAGACCGCCTCACGCCGCCACAATTCCTGCCACAAGTCAGTGTTGCCAGCATCTTATTTCGCAAATTTGCTGTCAAAGGATCACGATAAACTGGCAAACACTTCGCTCTGCGTACTCCTATGCCGTAAAACATGAAATCTCTTCCACCTTTGTCGACAGAGACCACTCAAGCTACAGATCTTTGAAGTAACCTCAGAGGTCATTTGTTATTCCGGGAGAAGAAAAGTGAAATTGTCATTCAAGAAAGAGTAGTGCAACATGCGATGCTGTTTCAACGCTTTTTAAAGAGTTACTTTCACCTGTGAGATTGCTCTTTCGAGTAGACGTTTATGTGAAGTGCCTCGGAGCATCCAGGGGCTGTTTTGAACAAAGAGCAGCTCATAAAGTGGATAAAGTGGCAATGTGAGTCGCGCACAAGGATAAACATCAGACACACGCTTGCAGTATATGCCTAATCACATTTGGGTGCGAGCGTTGTGTAACAGGAAGGTGATACTGCATTGTCAACATACGCGACTTGATTACTAATCAAGTGTTTGTAAAGTTCAGGCACTGTGTTTAAAGACCAACACTTGGACTTCCGCGGCTGGAATACTAATTCTGACAAGCAACAAAGTCATGGTTCTAACGCTTCTTCATCGCTTTAGTGTGCAGTAAGGAAAAAAAAAAAATTACAAAAGTGCTCAGAGAGAGGAAATACTGGATAAGATGCTTGCAATTAATTACATGACTAATCATTCTCTTATTTTGCGTGAATGAACACATTTTGCAAGTACAGAGCAGGGAAAAGAGACACATTGTTCCTGTTTTGTTGTCATGGATTTCACATCAAGTCTGGCACATTTGAAGTTACGTACTGACAGACCTGACCTGGTCGAGTCACTGAAAACGGCTGCCGCAACAATAGCGTAACGACCATACACAAGGTGCATCGGATTTTAAGGCGCGCTGTGAGCTTTGAAGAATATGGAAGGGTTGTAGGTGCGCCTTTTAGTGCGGAAAATATGGTACTCGATCAAATCTCATTCAACTGAGCAGTTGTACAGTGAGTGTAATCCAACCTGTTAAAAAAAAAAAAAAGTGGAAAAAATGCAACCCTTAAAAGCTGTGGGAAATAATATCACAAGTAGAACCGATTTGAGGTCTCTAAGGTTGTTTATGTTCTGGGGTTTAGGAACCTGGAGCCCATGAGAGCCATTCAGCTCTCCCGTCATATTTCCAGAATCGTTGGACTTGACAATTTGAGCTACGTGAATGTGCTAAAGAAAAAGGGCCCATAAGAAAAAAAAAATGACACAGAGAATTAAATTAGAAAGTCAACCTCCATCAACACAAAGCTAATATTTCCAAAGCTCAAATGCTAGACTTGAGTGCAGCTAATATAATTTGAATACAGTCAAATTAGCGTGATCATTATTTACATTGAATGTAAGATCCCTCGTACAAGTGCAACGTTTGCACAAACACGTGGCTTTATTCGTCACTTCAGATATATAACGGTCACTTGCTGTCCAAATCATGATTTTATGTAAATTGGAGCATGTAAACTGAAGTAGCCACCCCTGCAAAGGTATTAAGCGCTTGTGTTTTCATAGCAGTTGCATGACAAAGCAGCTGATGAGGGGGGATGAGCACTAATGCTCTTCATGCTGTTTACCACACGTTTCGATGCGCGGAGCTAATTCTCCCGAGGCTCTTATATAACCTCTGTTGGATCGACGCAAAGGTTAATGGGAGACAGCGAAATCCAACAACAAACTGTGCATATTGTGTGGGTAAAAATGCTGGTGATAACGAGGGAGAAATTTCAGTTGAATTCTATAAGTCTGAAATTTTTGGACAAATATGCTGACACTCAGATGAACAATGGCATCACTGAACAAATCCAAATCTGAATCACCTTCATCTCGTACACCTCCGTACATCAGTAAGCACCTTATATTATATGTCAGTTTTATTAAACATTTATTCTTGATCTGCATCAACACTGATTGATTTCTACTTTGACGCGTGACACACGGTTCTTGTAAAGTAGGCATCTTCTTTGCTCAATACGGATTTACTCTCTTGATCTGTCAGTGAGTGGCAAAAAAAATGAGGTCGGCTTCAAACATTTGACAGTAGCCATTTCGCGAGGACATTATTTTTGCCTCAATTCGATAGAGCTGCAAAAATCCCCTCAAGATTTAACTTACTTTGGGAAAGTTGCACAACATGAATAACACATGAGGAATTTCTGAAAATAAAAAAACGGACCTCATGATCAGTGTTTTATTCTCCCCAGATGGAGATGGAGAATGATTTCAGTGCCCTGATGGAAACGGGCTTCTTGTATATCAAGGCAACGCCGATTAGCACAGGCAACAAGGCCACAAATGAGAATTTCTTACAGTCAGCGGCGTTTAAATGGCAACATTTAACTTCAGCTCATCCGGCAGACAGTCGACCCCCCCCCCCACCCCACTCCCAACATTTTCAGCTTGTAACATGCATTTTTAAATGCTTCCCTGAAACTTAAAGTGTTACCCATTCCTCACAAATCCCAACGACTCGAACACGTCAAAACAGCAGCGCGGGGACCAGCTGTTATTACACACATTTACGACAAATTATACCATGTAAACTGAATTAGGTTCAAAAATGGCTTCAGTGGATTTGGATGTGCATTTGGATGCATTTAGATAGCATGCAACTGAACCCTGCGCCCGTCCGTCTATGATCATTACTGTGAGTCATCAATTGTGTGAGCATTTTTTGTTTAGTGTGTGTGTGTGTGTGTGTGTGTGTGTGTGTGTGTGTGTGTGTGTGTGTGTGTGTGTGTGTGTGAGGGGGCAACACAGTGATTCACTTCTGACCTCTCTCTGCATGTCCCTCCTTTCCACATGTGGAGTGCACAATGTTTGCCGACTAATCTTCTTCCCTTTGACCATAAATGTGATTACCGCCACGCAAGAGATAATAGGAACCTCATATCTGCGCTCCACCAAAGAGCATGAATTAAAAACTAAGCTGTAGCCTTGAGGAATAGAGAAGAATTTCTCATCCGAGGGACGATTCGGTGCTGAGTGCAGACAGCCCCCTGGTGGCCAAAAATAATCTGTGCCGCGTTTCATCAAACGGCACCGCTGCCGGCAGGCAGGCTGCATGTTCTTCTGTTGCATATGAGCAACAGGTACGCTTGCCAGTCCTAAATCATGCCTGTTTTTCGCCGAAGCGACGACTTTTGTGAAATACTCAAGTGGTGCCAGCTCCAAATTAATAAGTGGACAGCTCACTTCTTTTCGCAACAGATTGCATTTAAAAATGTTTGCCCCGTGGGCGAAGTGGGCTTTGATGACCATCTGGAGCTCATGAAACACTTAATATAACATTTTGTATTCGTTCATGGACGATTAAACTACGACTAATGACTACGACTAACAAAAATATCCAAACATGAACACCTCCGGGACGGTTTTGTTGACGGCAATGAAAACATTTCAAGTTTCATGGCGCATTATCGTCGTGTTGCATTCGCCGCTTTTGAAAAGACGACCAATATCAGATTCTCAAATGAGCAACCTAATTATTCCATGTCAGATTTAATAGATGCACAAGCTGTCAACCGATAATGGACGACTGAAAACAGAGAAACAACACGCCGATGTGTGAGTTATTCCTAAATGGAGGCTTTAAGAGGTATCACACAAGACTAACGCGCATCCATCAATCTTACTGGCTTCACACGAATGTCATTGTTCTTGTATGAACGTTCATCGATAGAGTCGTGGCACTCATTTCGGAATGGCACGAGGCGGAAGCACTTGCCCGCGGTAATGGCAACACTTGATGTGATTCGTTTTTCTGGCGACGACAGGGCAAGGCTGCGGGTGTCCCAGTTGCTGTCATTATATGCTGTGACTGAGGGGGGGGGGGTGACACATGCCAATTGGGAGGAAGAAGATGATAATGATGATGATGATGATGCTGGTGGCGGTGACCGTCTGTGAGCCTCACCTGATATTTCCTGATGAGGCGCATTGACAAGACTGAATCCTTTGGCATGAAACGCTTGTCTAACTTCGCTGCAGCTTCGAGCTTTGCTCTCGGCACCGAAAGATGTGGACAGCAGCAGCCACAGCGTGCACACAACCACTTGCGGTCTCCACATCGCAAACCACAGCGTGTGGACTCCTCGATGGTGTCTCTCAGAAAGGATAAATCCACTCGGAGCGGGGAAAGGAAATCTTGAAAGGATGCCAGGAAAAGGTCTCCGATAATGAATCTGAATGTGCCTTAAAAAAGAAACGAAGCAATAACTCGCCACTTGGCATCCGTCCTCCTCATCGTCAGCTGGGCGGGCTCGTCTTGCCCTCGTGTGCGAGGCACTCGCCGCGGGTTCCCGATGGCAAACGAAGCGCGGAGAAGCGGCGATGCTCAAGTGATGTCAACTTGTCCCGCCGCCGACGTGTCGGTGCGAGTCGAGTGACGAGGAAATGAGAAGCGAGCGCTGCGCGGCGAGCACGCAAAAAAAAGCCAAGGGCAAAACGTGGAGTGGAGTGGCCGAGACTTGAGCGGCGGCACAAGCAGCCAACGTCCAACGGGCGCGCGCTGCTCTCCTCTGCTCTTGTGCATCCTCGATGCGCGCAGCTGCGCTTGGGGGTGCGCACACGCGTCCGCTGGGGGAGTGGGCGGCTGCAAACATATCAGGACACTGGATCATCTCCCGCCCACCTTTCGGACGGATCCACTCCTACATTCACGGGCCACAACTTCAAGAACGCGTCCACAATCTAATTAGGTCCATATTCTACAACCCCTGGGGCCCCAGAAAAGAAGGATCATCGATTATCACCCCTCTCCCCCAACACTCACATACCCCCAAAAAACTGAAATCAAGATGATGGACAGAATGATATAAAGTTTCGCGTGATCGTTTCATGGTTAGTACCCAGCATTGCGGCCGCCTCAACCCGGTTCGAATCCTGGTCACGGCATGTGCAAACACCAAACTTGTCTTCTGGGCGGCCTGGTGGTCCAGTAGTTAACGCGTTGTCCTCATAGTGCAGAGGTCGTGGCTTCGATCCCGGCTCCGGCCTTCCTGTGTGGAGTTTGCATGTTCTCCCCTGGGCCTGTGTGGGTTTTCACTGGGTAAACCGGTTTCCTACCACATTGCAAAAACATCGTTCTTGCCAGCAATTTTATTCCACACAAATTGCAAAGAAGATTTGAACCGTTTAAAAAAAAAAGATAAAGGTTTCAGCCTCTTCATTTTTTAAAAATATTTCCCAATTGACTTGTTGTTGATTGACTTATCAGTAGTTACCTATTGCCTCGGCTATCTGTTACGGCAGATCTGCGCTCGTTTTTACATGGGCACCTCTTTCTGTACGACGTAGTTAAGGTTGAAAATATTGACTTGAGGAGTCCCTGCTTACGGAGCCGAAGTGCCCACCTGTGTCATCAAGTTTTAATTACCTCTTGTGAGTCACACCCCCACCCCTCCCCCCATTTGCTTCACTATGTAATCAGCCCCTTGCCTTTCCTCGCATTTTATCACCTGTAGTTAATTGATCTCTCTCTCTCTCTCTCTCTCTCTCTCTCTCTCTCTCTCACACACACACACATTGTTGATGTGAAAGTGTCATTTAGAATAAAGCATATCGTCATCCGATTTACTGCACTGTTGAAAATGACAGTTCAACCACAAACACTGGCCTTTTATGTCAACCCTGCAGTGTGAAAAGGTAACTTTGTTAATTACAGTAAAATCCCGTGTACAATACGCGCCGTTTATCCCTACACAAGCTAGTCGCAGGTCTCATCGGTATTGATCACATGGTCTTTACTGGCTAACACCGTGAGTGAAGTCACGTAAAGGATCTCTTCTCTCAAGGAAAGACTTGGCAACATCGCGTCTGCTACAGAACAATGGATTCATCTTTGACCTCTTCTGCCGAGTTGGCTTTTCCCAGGTGGTCAGCATCTTGATCTTACGGCGAGGTTCGGTGGTCGAGTTGGCTTTTGATGACACTTGCTCTCGGGCTGCTTTGCTCCATTGGGCACGTGGCGTCTTGGATCTGGGAAGGTAAATTTCAAGGCATTTTGGAGTGAAATATGCAGATCAGGGCTAACAACACAAGGGGAAGAATAAAAGATTCGACTAATTGGAGGACCCCTGGAATCCTATGAAGCAGAAGTGGAAGGAACTGAACCGTGCAGTCAGAATGAGGCGGCCTTCAAATCTGAGATCGCCGGAGCAGTGGAGATTGCCTGTCTACCTCTCCTCCGGTGCACACGTCAAAGTGAACTCAACTCGACTCAACTGTATTTCCTGAGCACTTTAAAACAACCACAGCAAAAATAATTCATACAACAAACAATACATTAATTACAAAGATAGTAGAAAGCACAGAAACAGAAGAAGTAAAACTCAAGTCTCATGCTGAGTCAAATGCCAAAGGCTCAAAATGAGTTTAAGTTGTGATTTAAAGATGGGCAGTGAGGGGGGGATTGCCTAACATTCAGTGGGAGGGCATTCCAAGGAGAAGGACCAGCAACGGAAAAGGCTCGAGTTCCTCTGAGCCTCCGCTTCGTACTCGGTACTTCTAATAGTGTCCGGTCCGCAGCCCTGAGGCAGGTGTGTCGGGGTGGAGGAGCTCGGAGAGGTACAACAAATAATAGGATCTTCAAAAGAACTTTAAAATGTATCGTGAGCCAGTGAAAGGACGCCAGAGCAGGAGTTACTGTATGTGCTCCCTCTTACGAGTTCCAGTCAAGAGGCGAGCAGCAGCATTCTGGACCAACTGGAGATGCTTCATGGAGGATTGGCTGACTCCAAAGTCAAGTGCATTCCAGTCATCCAGCCGGGATGTGACAAAGGCATGATTTGCTGTTTCCAAGTGCTCTTGAGAAAGGAAAGGCGCTGCTTTCGCCAGCTGCCTAAGATGAAAGAAGCTGGATTTAACAACGGCACCAATTTACCGGTCCAATTAAAACCACTGTCCAGTTTAAGACCCAAGTTCGAGACAGGTGGCTTAAGATAAGGAGCCAGGGGGCCCCAAGTCCGCAGGATGGGATGTACAAGGGCCACGGGGACCAAACACCATCACTTCTGTCTTCTTTTCATTAAAATTCAAGAAATGTAGCGCCATCCAGGCCTCAAAACCCTTTTCCAGATTTTCACTTTAAAATTATGTACTTTTCACTCATAAATAGGAGAAATAAATAAACACAACATTTGTAGCATCGGCTTTCTTTCACCAACACTTTTGCTTATGAGTGAGGCATCTTTGCAATGAGTGAAATTAAGTGAGAGAGACTTGCCCCCCCCAAAAAAATCTACACTGTCTTGCTACGACAGCGCAGGATGGAACCAGCCACTTGTGTCATGTAAATGAAATGGAAAATCAAATGAACGCAGCCTCTGAATATTAATTTAATTTACTGCATTTGTTTGATAAGAGTAAGAAGTAATACATGTCGTCTTTGATGAACTGTGAAGCGCCGCACTCTCCGAAAATGGAACACTTGTGATTGATGAGATACGTCTGAAGAAATCATTTCTTTCTCCCATACGGAATAAATATTTCCATTTTCTGTGATGTCCCGCCAATTTTGTTTTTACTTTCTTTATATCTACGACATTTGATGATGAAAATGTGGGCTCGGACCAATCAAACTGATTCCAGTAAACGACGTATCGCGCAATAAAGCAAAAGATTCATGAAATTGATTTTGTTTTGGCTCCCATCTCTCTGCCCGCAGCCGCAAAGACCCCAAATCAAATGTGTTTTCCCTTTTCACCGCCGTTTTATTTGCACGGTATTATCACAGCCCGACTGAGTTAATAAGCCTTTGCTAATGAGGCCTCACGTTGATGGCCAGGAGGTGATCCCGCTCGTGGATCGATAGCTCACCATGAGGAGTCAGCGCAAGGTTCATCATGACTCACTCACGGCTCCGCCGGGAAAACGGAGCTTTCCAGAGCAAAACTCGCACTTTCCTCAACTCGTGGTAATTGGAACCTACACGGACCATTACCTTTAATGTAGATTATATTTATAACCTAAAATTTGCTACATGACAATTAGACAGTAAACGAGATGGAAGAATAGACTGTGGGATGCTTTGCCGTAAAACCTGCCAGAAGTGAAAATGCACCTAAAATAAATTGAGCTACAGTAGTATCACCAGTCGAGTGGTTAGCGCGTCGACTTCACAGTGCAGAGATTGCGGATTCGATCCCGGCTCCGGCCTTCCTGTGTGGAGTTTGCATGTTCTCCCTGTGCCAGCGTGGGTTTTCTCCGGGTACTCCGGTTTCCTCCCACATTCCAAAAACATGCATGACAGTTTAAGGGAACACTCTAAATTGTCCCGAGGTGCGAGTGAGAGCGCAAGTCTCCGTGTGCCCTGCGATTGGCTGGCAACCGGTTCAGGGTGTCCCCCGCCTACTGCCCGAAGACGGCTGGGATAGGCAAAAATTGGAGTGTGCTATGGTCTGACGAGTCCACAACAGAAACCCTGAACGAACGATGGGCAAGAATTCCCCCACCTAAAAAGCGTCAACAATTCGTGCCCTTGGGTCCTAAATGCCTCTCGAATATTTTTTTCAAAAGGAAATTGTGATGTTTTGGGGTTTGTAGTTGGAAAATGCTCCCGCATTCAGTTGCATGCGGCAGCTCATGCGCGAGGCCCCCTGTAAACAGATGAGGAATAAGGTCACTTTGTTCACATTAGCACAGAAAGCAGTGGAATGAATAATTAATGAACATATATAATTCATGAGTGTTAAAGACAAATATGAGCAATTGCAGTAAAGAAATACAAAAAAAAAAAAAAAACATATAAAGGAACCGCTCGGCTTTGTGATCACTAAATAATCTCAGGATGGGATGCAATCATCCTTTTCTTTTAACTGGCAAAGTAGCCTAATAGGCCATCACCTTGATTGTCCTGCTAGCAACCACAAAAAGCAAACACGTGTGCGCCATTTGAGGGAATCAAGGACCCCAAGAGTTGAGAGCAATCTTGATCAAATGGGGTTTAAATGACTTGAAGTGTCACATCTTCAGGGATGCATGCGCCATGAGCGTCATCATTTAAATGGCGCCAACACCCGCGTGTACATTTAAAGCAACATTAGTTTAGCTTGTTTGGATGCATACAGGGGAGGTTTGCTCATCTCTCTGTTGCTCGACAGGCGCTTCTCATGAAAATTTGACCGGACATGAAAGCACACTTCACTACTACTAATTAATTAATCTAAAAAAACAATAGCATACACATACAAATACTTGCACATACAATGTGTGCATTTTCTGTGTCGTCCTTGCTTGCTATTGTTTTTTTCTTTCTTCTTTTTTGTTTTAATTTCTAGTCAACCGCTATTGTAACTGATAGGATGCACATTTTCCCATTGTGGTTATCATTAACGGTTATCATATCTTATCGAAATGAATCAAATCGAATCAAATAAAGTCCAACCCAAGCTACTTTGCTTACGCCCGCATTTTCAGCAAAATGGTCACTTTTTGGACAAATTTCTCTGAATGCTCTTGAAGTAACACAATAAAACACAAACGTAAACAAAAGATGAATGGACTTGCATCGAACATTATGAATTGTCTGGGCGACACGGTGGACGAATGGTTAGGACGTCCGCCTCACAGTGCAGGGGCGTAGGGTTCGATTCCGACTCTAGCCTTCCTGTGTGGAGTTGGCATGTTCTCCCCTGGCTTCCTCTCACATTCCAAAAATATGCATGGCAGGTTAATGGAACACTCAAAATTGTCCCTCGGTGTGAGTGTCGTTTGTCTATATGTACCCTGCGATTGGCTGGCGACCAGTTCAGGGCGTCTCCCGCCCACTGCCTGAAGACAGCTGGGATAGGCTCCACCGCGCCCTCGACCCTTGCGAGGAGAAGTGGATCAGAAGAGATGGATTACGAATTATATGTTATCCTTGGCTGGTAGTGGTAGCCTATTCAGGCCAAGGAGCAGTCTGAATCCTCCAATCACACCAAGTAAGGGCAAATAATAACAGCAACATCTAATCTCGGGAGAAAGTTTCCATCCAAGATGCTTGTGCCTCCGAATGAATTCAGGTGAAGACATGATCAATAAATTGCATGTTGGCCGAAATGTTAAATCACAGTATGGCCATTCCTTAATCATGTTCGCACAACATGGAAAAGGTCACGTCAGACGAGTGTCAATCCGTGCTCGTTTGGCCTGATTTAGATTAAACAAGAACAAGCGGTTCACCTTTGCTTTCCTGTCTGCAGTGGAGTCCTTTGTTTGCATTGAAATTCCCGTCAGAGAGTGAGTTCAACAGAAAATAGAGCAGAAGCACTTCACATCAGCTGCGCGGTATGAACGTCTGCATCTAATCAATGGCTACATCGACGTCGCGGGTGTCCCAACTTTTTCTTCTCGGGGCCACAGACGGAAAAATTGAAGCTTGCAAGAGCCACTTAGAATTGATTTTACTCAATTTCTCAAGAACACCCCAATCAGTCAATCAAGCAGTTGCATGTTGTTAGATATTATTGTGTTTTTTTTTTTTGGGGGGGGGGGGGACTCCAACCTGTGCAGCTTTCTGTAAGGCAAATAGTTTGGGATTTTACATGATTTCTGGGACTCTGAGACCCACCAGAGAATATCAGCCCCTGCACGGAACAGCAGCTGAATCCCATCTCAACTTTCAGAGCCAAATTACGAGCAACCTGCCATAAAATGACCATTTTAAGCAGTTACCTGGCAATCACTCATGTGACATGTTCACAAATTGGACCTTGACACAGACCAGAAAGTGGAGGAAACCATTTTTGCCTGTGAAAATTTGTGATCTTTTTTTAATCTACCATTTACCATACACTGTTATGTGAACAAATGCCGTCACTAGTTTAGGTGTAAAAAAAATCAATTATCACCTTTGCAAAAATATCAACAATAAATAAAACAAATGAGTTTGAAGTGAATGTCACTGTTTTTTGGACATGCAGAGGGCCACAAATGGTCCCTGGGCCATAGTTTAGACATCCTGATCCACATTCACATTTCCGAACCCTTGTGGAAAAAAAAAACAACTTTTTTTTTTTTTTAGCGCTGAAATGAGACGAAAAATGATGTCCATATATATATATATATATATAGAGAGAGAGAGAGAGAGAAGAGAGAGATCCACAGCAGAATGCCTACGTAAGTAAGCCTGTAACCTTTACCAGTCAAGTGCAGCATTAAAATTTATCACCTCTATTCATCTTAGCACAACAATAATTTACTTTGTTTTATGACTGACTGATTAACACTCATAAAACACTACGCTTATGAATGCACGTCGTTTTTGTAAATTTCACATCAATGAGCATGAAATGGAGGAAGGCAAATGGGGAATCAGTTTCCCAGGGATCCATTAAGTCGGACCCATCGATCGATCCATCCATCCATCCATCCATCCATCCATCCATCCATCCATCCATCCATCCATCCATCCATCCATCCATCCATGCATCCATCCACATGGGTACTATCTGGTGTTCATCTTTTCTGACCAACAATTGAGAGATAAAATAAAGCTGTTCAAAACCAGGCCTTCTACACTTTGCCATGCATCCATATGCAGTGGATGCAACATGTGCATAATTTTTGGTTTTAAGCCCCCCCACCCCCCAAAACAGTCTCCACTTTTGTTGATCCCTTTTCATAAATTGGAAAAAAGAAAGAAATATCGTTTGAGGCATGAGGTGGGCTTGGTGAATCCGCAAAGCAGATAACAAATGAAGAGCAATCAAACAAGCCTTTCCTCAACGCAAGTAGCAACAAAAACAAACCACTCGTGAAAAATAACAATGACAAACGATCGTTTTCTTCCGTCGAGTCGTGCATTTTTTTTAATGTTATTTTTTGTGAACGATCATGCCACCTGGCATTTTCATTGGGTGTCAACAAACCGTCGTCGTGTGTGTGATGCATTACAATTTCGAAACAGTAATAATTGAGGCAATCCAATTATTTCCATTTGACAGTATCTACTTAGATCTCATTTATTACATTTTGGAGGTGTCTTGCCCAACACGTGAACGATCATGCCACCTGGCATTTTCATTGGGTGTCAACAAACCGTAGTCGTGTGTGTGTGATGCATTACAATTTCGAAACAGTAATAATTGAGGCAATCCAATTATTTCCATTTGACAGTATCTACTTAGATCTCATTTATTACATTTTGGAGGTGTCTTGCCCAACACTGACGACAAGTCATGGTGAGATTAAAAAAAAAAAAACTTTCCCTCTCCTTTTTTATTCTTCAATAGTAATGATTTTTGAAGGACCCTTTGTTACAATTTGAATCCATTCCGTCTTTATTCATCGATTTTGCACTCACCGGCAAGCAAAGATAACAAATTTAAATTCATTCCTCCATTTTCGACAGCAGGTTGGGGCCACGGGTGACTTTAGGTCGCGAGCCAATCGCAGCGAAATTAAATTCATCTCTTACAATTACCGTTGTGCACGCAGCACACGCAGTCATGACGGAAGAGGCACAGCTGCAAATCATCTTGGAGGAAAAAAAAAATACATTTTTACAACACTTGAGTCAAGCAAAATCCACAACCTCAAAGCGATACAAATTCACCGTGGACTCGTGCAACTTTTATTGATGAATCAACATGTCTTCTTTGGCCATTCTGTTTCTTCTTCTCTTCGGCAAACCACATTTCTTCACCTTCTCTCAGCTCCGGTTCTTTATTTAGTCTCATATGAAAAAGGATTCATTCATTGAACTCCCTTCACAGTGACAAGGTTGACATTTCGCCCCCCTGTGAATGGGGGGAAAATGTAAGCCTCAGATCAGCTTTCCAACTCGGGAGATTTAGCTGACCTTTAAAAAATGCAACAGGGGGGCGAGAAAGAACCTTGCCTTGAACTTCAAATGCGATTGTGAGCTCTTAAAAAAAAAAAAAAATTAGCTTTTCAACATTAGTTGAAGGACAAAAATCAAACATTAATTTCAAATTCATTTAAATGAGTAGAATACGAAACAAATGAAGGCCGGAAGTTAGAAGTGATTATGTGTGTGTGTGTGTGTGTGTGTGTGTGTGTGTGTGTGTGTGTGTGCGTGTGTGTGTGTGTGTGTGTGTGTGTGTGTGTGTGTGTGTGTGTGTATGAGTACAAGTAATAATACGATGTGGTGATTAAACATTTATTCGGTTTCACTGTCGTAATGGCCCTCCTGGTGAAGACATAACTCCCAAGTGGCCCGCGACACAAATGAGTCCGACGCGTTTGGTAATTTGGATGCACAGATTAGCGTTAGCTAACACTGTTCGCTTCTAATAAGGAGTACATGCTAATTTGTTTGGTAAAGTTGGTAAAGGGTAATTTGGATGCACAGATTAGCGTAAGATAACACAGTTAGCTTCTAATAAGGAGTACATGCTAGTTTGTTTGGTAAAGTTGTCACCATACCCACCGGGTAGTATGGAGGGCGTATTTGTGTTTGGGTTTGGGTTAGGGGCAGTGAGTTCACGGTTAGCACGCCTGTCTCACAGTCAAGAGTTCCTGGGTTCCGCGAGCTTGCACAGGTTTTCTCCAGCTACTCAGAATTACGTATTCCCACGTTCCAAAAACACGCATGTAAGGTTCGTTGAACAATTGTCGAAAAAAAAAAAAACAGTCGGCGGTCTAGCCTGCTGTTCATCAAAGCTCGCATGGACGGGCTACTCTCCGATAAGATTGTTACATTTTGAAGATTGAGGCAAAATTCGGCGTTCAAGAGCCTGATTTATAATGATAGAAATATATAAATAAATAAATGCCAAGCATTCTTGTCGATCATTTCAGTGAATCAACTTTTGCAAATCGGAACATTTTAAAACGACGGTGAGCAGAACGGAAAGTTAAACAAACTGGAGTGTCGTTTTAAAACTTGGAAAAGCAACCCGGCTATGGTCATAAATCAATGGGATGATTTTCAGGGATTTGTCATTTTGTTATTTTCGGTGTGGGGGCGGGGGGGGTCACCCAAACCAAATCAATAGTGTGTATATCAGGAGCTGACTCTCATCGTCACACTTTTATTGCTTCTTTTTCCTGCCAAGAATGATCAAAACATCCAGATGCACTCTTGCTTGGCCTATTGCTTTTTTTTTTTTTTTTGCAAGGCTGTATCCCGCGCAATGACTTGTTATGTTGTCACGTTCAATTTAGTATCAATGTCTGCTCTGCAAGACCACCCCAATCTAAACTTAACAAAGTCTTTCACAAACAAACAAAAAAAACCCATCCCTTATCCAACAACGCTCACTCTTTGCGACCCTGACTCATTTTTCAGACCCTTGACAGCGGTTGGCATCGTCGCTGTCAATCATCCCTCCTCCTGTCGCACCTGCATCCACCTCTGCCACTCTCCTCGGCAACACAGCTTGCAGGCTGCGCTCTCAGCTTTGCGCCTGGCCATTATCTCGGTAGTAGGCACAACACTTCCTTTTCATCACCATGTTGGGGATTGTGCATTGAGCTTTGTTGGGTATTAGTGAGCATGATTGAAGGATTTAAAAAAATAACACACACACACACACACACACACACACAAACACACAAATGATGTCTTACTAGTTTTGAAATCAGTCAACAATTTGCAAAATCTCAGCGTTATTTATTACATGTAACAATTTCACATTTTAGTAAGGATCATGGAAGTCGACACACATGATTTACTTTCGCGGGCCACATAAAATGATGTGGCGGGCCGGAACTGCACCCTGGGCTTTGAGTTTGATACCGTGTATTATATAATCCAAATAGGAACATTAAAAAAAGGGGGTTGACCCAAGTGCTTTTGAAAGAGAAAAACAATCAAACATCATAAAAACTCATATTGCACTACATTGTACTAAGAATGGTAATAAATAAAACAAAAGTTTGCAACGATATGTCTGCTCAGGGAACATTAAGAAGAAGAAGAAGTGGGATTTAAGAAGTGATTGAAAAACTGCCAGAATGGGGCCAAATCTGATTTGGGTTGGGTAGTTGGGTCCGCAATTTGAGAGCCACCACCACCACAAGAGCTCTGCCACTCCCCCCCATTTCAACCGTGACCTACAAAAAAAAAAAAAAAAAAAAGACAGGTCACTGTAAAATCCTGAAAAAAGTTAATTTTGTTCAAGACTTAAACATCTCCTATGACATACAACGGAGTATGTATGTACAAGTGCTGCAGAAAAGCAAATATGAGTCAGCTGCAAGCCTCCCTGTTGTCCACTGGAACAGAATGGAAAACTGAGGAGGTGGGTTAAAAGTGCCGTTCTATGCCAAGACAATTATCTCCCTCGCCAGTAAATATATCAGACCGAAATGATTGCTTCCCACAAAACTAATGCCATAAAACGAGACAGTTAACTGCAAAAAAAAAAAAAAAAAAAAGCCCACATTACAACATACGTGATTATGTTACTGTGGACCTTAAAAAAAAAAAAAAAAAAAGTGATCAAACTCATTAATCTACACGACGACGACCGGGAAGCAATTCGAGCAAGTTAATCCAATTTCTTCTGTATTTATATTGGTGGGTCAGCACAATTATCGATGGCCTACACCTCTACTGCGCAACATAAAGAATCACCACACCCCAAATAGAACTGTGGTGTTGCTGTTGATTTTCTGTGGTCGATAAAGTGAGCTCAGCAACAGTTTCATATAAATGGCTTCCAGAGCATTAGAGCAATAGTTTTGATCCCTGAAAGTTGTTAAATTGCACTTAGCGCCTTGCTAATGTAACAATGCTGAGCCTTTGTCCTCGTTTAATTGTTCATCATATGAGACATTTCAAGGCTACTTTCAGAAATTTAGGCTTCGCATTATTTCAAGGCAAGGAAGCTTTATTTCGAGAGCACGTGACAAGGTAACTCATTGTGCTTCACATAATTAAAAGTACAGCATCTAAAAGCATTTGCAAACACGAGCATAGCACGTGGGTACCTCGATTTGTCTCCATGCCAACGATACACTGACAACCCGAAGAAAAGCCCCCAAAATCATTTAATGCTAGCGCTCATCTCTTCTGCATTTCTTCCTTTTGCTTTCATTTGTATGTTTGTTATTTGAGCGGCTCGGCCGACGTGGCTTAGACATGGGCAGCGACGGGCCGGAAACTGAAGTGGCAACTTACTAGGTTCGGGATTATAAATGCGCTTTGGCTCGGTGTGACAATGACAAAGTGAGTCACAACGCACGAGTTTACTTGAAATGCCTTTTTAGCATTTCTGGACCTCATCCAAGCCGAGCGTCTCACAAGCTCTTGCCTCGCAAAGGAGGCCCGTTCTGCTTTTCTCCGATTAGGCTACTTGTCTCGTCTCTGCCGCGCCATGCAGCTCATTCAAATATTCTCAAGCCAATGGCATTGTTGTCACATAGGTCACAGATAAAATGTGACATTTTGCATTTCAAATGAAGAAGAGCAAAAATCAAAATGCCATAAAGAATACTGTCCTGACAAGATCCTATCCAAACAAACACCGAACTACCAAACAGACTATTATCTTTTTTAAGAAATGTGGGTGTTGAGGAGACAACCATTTACTTTTATGAGTTGTATAGACCACATTCTAAAGTGTCACATTTGACATTGTATTGATTCTATCTCAGAGGTGCAGCAATGTGGATCAGTGGAATGACTTGATTGGATGTTGTGGTGAGGTCACACATTGATACATCCACTTTAAACTACCGCCAAATTACAGCAATCAATCGAGGCAATCATACTTCCAACGTACCGAACTGGTACCTGGCAAGAAACGATTGATTTGGCATCATGAGTGTTACATAAAGGATGAAAGGGAAGCTACAGTATGTTTATTGCTTTAGTAGCCTACTGTCGCTTTTCACAATTTTTTTCAGGAGTGCCAATTTTAAAGCACAATACAGACAAGGGTCACATCATAAAAAGTATTGCACAAACGTAACGGTGACATCAGGAATCCTGTGCAACTTTTTTTTTTTTTTCCACTTGAGCTAAAGGTGATTAATTTGAAAAATAAATCAATCAATAAATCATCAAACATGCTTGGCATTCGCACGTGTCCCGGAGGCCTCTGGAGGTGTTCAACTCATCAACCGTTAGCCCCCCAGGAGCTGCTCTGTATCAGTGAGTCATTGCTGAAGGATCAGAATGTGGCCTGAAATTAACTGGATATTGATTCTGCGCACTGCAGTCCCCATGACAGCGATTTGAAGCTAAATCCTTCTCCTCCACATTCATACTATACGGGCGACTTAGTGGGGATTCCAAATGTTAGCAAACAGTGGGGGGGCTGAACGCTCGTGTGGGCGTCATGTCTTGTGTAATGCGCCCGCAGGGGCAGTAAAGGCTCCAAAGTGCTACACGGTTAGAGAAAGGCTTCTCTGATTTCTTATTATGGATTTCTTATCCTCCAACCTATCAAAAAGGAGAGTTTTTTTTTTTTTTAATATGATTTAAGATTACCAGACATCTTGAATGCTACCTTGAAATCTGATTCATCAGCCAGCCACCTTCAGCTAACAAAAATCCTCGCTATGTCTTCACAAGACATGCGTCTTCACAAGTCATGGAGAGTCAGCGCAACAGCTGAATGAAACCGTGAAAGAAATCGGCGTTGCGAGGGCGTGTCTTTTGACATCCACCTGGCGTGTGTGACAAATTTGTGAGTGAAAGTTAGTCCAAACGTAAGCGCCACGTCTACCTTTTTGGCGCAAGGCTGGTCGAAGACAATTTGGATGAATTTGACGAAGGCGCGGGCAGACGTCCGCCGCCTCTGCAAACACGTGCGGTCGATGTCATTTTATGACCTGATTATTTTGTTACCTTCTGTGCAGTGGGGTGCAGTAGATAAAAGGTTGCAGCCATAAACAAATGAACTTAAGTCCCACCATGTAATTATGTGCCAAAGAGGCCTAATTATGATTTCATTTAGGTCTTTAATACAAAGTACAATCAAATCCAAAACAACGAGGAGAACATCTGCATCAACAAGTCTGCCATGATCACTGCCCTTTTGGCAGTCGTCTCTCCTTTACCGAATGCCATTTTCGGTTTCACTTGAGCTTAATAAAACAAAACAAAACCAAAAAAAAATGTACTTTGGAAAACAAAACCCCAAAGGTGCTTTGACTCTGGGAAAGTGACAGACCATTTCTGTCACGACCACGCACTCCAATGCTGCTCTTGAGTCACACTTTACAGTCCACAGGAACTGACTGGCGATAGCTCACATGACATTTTTCTCACACGAGAGTCGACACGTCGCCTTTGATGCGTCGCGCCTGTCGACCGATTTTCAATGCAGAACAGCAGATCAGCACCGACAAGTGATTAACATGCTGCTAATATCCATACTTTTAAGGTCATTACAACAGATAAACACAAAACAGCACATTTGCAGAATGCTTTATACTAAATGATCAGTTTTTTTTTTCTAGCGAGGGGGGGGGGGGCGGCAGATGCAGTGAAGTGTTACCTCAACATGTACAAGTCTCATATTTCCATTTAAATGCCAGGACAGAGAATAATAAAGTGCGGTGTTCTTCGGGGAAGGAAGAAAGCTCGACACTGACATGATTAGCCTTTTTATCCTCTGCTTCACTCACGGTATCATGCTGCTGGAGGGTGCGGGGGAGGGGGCAAGTCTTTCCTCAAGCTTTCTCAGAGATGGAGACATGCTATACTCTGGATTGTGTTCGGCATCCAGCTGCGACATCGTAGGACGTCTTTGATCCGTTTGCATGACTTCAAATAAAGTCAACCAATTTGAATAATCACTGTCGGTTATGCAACTGTCATTTTGAACTGTTTAGGTGACACAAAGAGCCCAACTGATATGACAGATGGGCATTCCGTCCGTGGGACGGAATGGTCCGTCCTGGATAGAGCCCAACTGATATGACAGATGGGCATTCCGTCCATCCAGGACGGAAACGGTCCGTCCTGGATGAACGCCCGTTTTTGGGACAATACGTTTTTTTTTTAACAGTCCGGATCAAGCAAGGATGGAAATGGGTTTTCGTCCGTCCCTTTAAATCGTCCCTTAAGTTTGTGGTGTCGGAGGCAAAAACACTGCGTCTTCTTAACAGGATAGTTCATCTCAACAGTATTTTTATAGCAACAGTATTTGTATAGCAACAGTGCCACCTATCGTACAGTCAGAGAACATACAGCCTGGTACGTTACTTAGCGTCAAAGTGCGAATCTGCCTAGTTAAGCTCTGTGTGTCAAGTGTACATTCTATTCTCGCCTACAATGTTGAAACAAAGAAAATCAGATGGAAGGGATGAAAGTGTATCGTGGCGTGAAACCACGTTAAGTCCTGGTGAGGACCATTTTCCACATGTAGCAATGACAGTGAAACTCCTCTACAACGAAACCTACATGGGCGAAAATACCCCCTAGTGTGAAAAAAATCTTCATGCATTAACACCATTCCCACTTTCCTGCCCCCCCATAAAACGAAAAAAAAACCCTGTTGTGTTATACCAAATCTTTTTCTCTGCTCTACTTAACCGTTGGGCTCGACCAGGAACAATTGTCGGCTTCCAATCTGTGGCGACGGTTTGGAGAAGGCCTTTGCACGTTCCCGCATCAATGAAGATCCGCAGCATGACATTTGCACGACACACTTTTAACATGTGCGGTGACATCACATTGGATGAAACGTTGATGGCCGCCGTGGGTATAACCACTTGAAACACTTTAAAGTTATATTCCACAGCAAATCCTTAATTATGCCGTTTTTATGTGAAGTATCCCGGCGGTCGTTTTTTTTTTTAATTTTTTTTTACACGGGCACGGTGATATACAGGATTGCCTTAAAAGGGTCGAGCCAACCCCGAAAGAAAAATAGCAGCTATTCAAGTTAGAGAGAAAGCTGCTCTTGAAACATTTCATCATGGACATTTGAATATCAGGCCACCTACAAGGGACAAAGCGAGTAGAGCAGATAGTGATCTCTTCGGGGCTCTTGTGGAATGAAGTCATCTAAATGCATTTCTCGTCTGACGCGGAACACTTTCAACAGTGCCATCATTTGGTTTATAGAAATGTTGCCATTGCCAAAATGATCAATAAGCCCATTAAGGGCACCAAAAGAAATCACTTTCTCCAGCTCCCTCCAGGGTGCTCTTCTCCGCTCCCCGGTCTGGGAATTTGAATGGATAAAAGGTGTCCACTTTAATATACGAAAGGCTTCTCAATTCAAGCTTTAATGGTTCGGGGTGCCCAAGCATTAACAGCCTAATGAAACTAATCAGACATATTGCACACAGAGAGATGATTTCCACAGGTTGTGCAGCATTCTTTTGCTTTGCTTTTGCTCTGCCCTAAATGTGTTTTATTTGCTATTGGAACAAATATTGTGTTTGTTTTCACGTAGCTCTACTTTGCTTCGTTTTTATCATTTTGGTAACTTTCACTTTTACGCCTCAACATTTTATCAGTAAAACCGATTCTTCAAGGGCCAATTCTACCCCTCAGCTCTTGTTTCAGCAACTTAACCAGGGGCGTGCAGGCCATTGGGAATTTCTGGAAAATGTCCTGATTTTCCCGAACAGCCCGCCTACTTCTTGGCCAGTCAAACCATGTGATGGTCCGTCCATCCATCCATCTATTTTCTAATCCGCTTGTCCTCACAAAGGTCGCAGACGTGCTGGAGCCTATCCCAGCTGTCTTCAGGCAGTAGGCGGGGGACACCATGAACCGGTTGCCAGCCAATCACAGGGCACACAGAGGCGAATAACCATTCATGGCCACAATCACACCGAGGGACAATTTCGAGTGTTCCGTGTGATGATCGACTTAAACAAAATTAACTTTATACTGTAATATCTGTCATAGACGCCCCCCCCCTTCCCAAACAACGCATTTTTATGTTGAGTCACTTGACATCCAACCCCCGACACCCTCGTCACTGATAACTTTTGATCATTTTTATTTATGGTCATTTCCTTGTTCCTCACCCGAACCACTTTGGGTCAAATCTACTCGCAGGCTCTGCTGATTCTTGGTGAGCAGCCAAAACACTTTTTTTACACAAAAAATGAAATATATGGGTCTGAACACAAGAAATTCCGATTTATGAAATGACTGTGCAGATAATACATATATTTTTAAGAGTGGATGTCGGAAAATCAGGAGATCGTATAGTAGATGAGTACAGAGAAAAATAGCTTTTAACGGGGGTTTTTTTTTTTTTTTTTTTTTTTTTTTTTTGTTTGTTTTGAGGGAGGGCTGGGGAGCAAAAGACAACACGTTTCTCTGTAAATGTCCCTTGTTACACCTGCTGCTTATCGACAAACGCGGCCTATATATGTACCGGTACTATTTTTTTTTTTTTCGTGGGCGCACCTGATATTGAGTCCTGCTCTCTGGTCCGGAAATGGCGGTAGTTTAATTTCAGAACAGAGCTTACTCCATCAAGGATCTAATTGATTAATTTAACATTTTCATTATTTTTCATCAATTCCAATTTCCCTCAAATTCTTGTGTCGCGGATTGGAAAGGTGAAGCATGATGGGAATAAAAATACACCGAAAGTTAGGTTTGTTTGCTTGACGGCACCATTTGTCATAAAAAAAAAAAAAAAATCGATGTTGCTGACCACGACGGAACTGCATTTGTCGCTGTGTTATATTTGGCTATGAAATGAAGAGGCTGTAAACTTTGTTTGGAATGTTTGGCTATTTAGGAGTTGATTGATTTGGTCATCGCTTGAGTGAATCAATTACAATGAATGTGGATTACTTTGCATTTAAAAGTGAAAAGTCAATCTCTGTTCAGCAACAGCAAAGGTCATCATCGGGGGACACGAGTGGAGCAGGACTGTTCACGAGGAATTCATCCACCCATCCACTTTCAATTACGCCGATCCTGCTTTGGGCCGAACCCCGGCAGGGCAAAAGGGAAACAACACCCCGCACTGGTTGACAGTCAATCACAGAGCACATATAAAGACAAACAACCTTTTATGCTCACACCGAAAGTGTCAATTGCGCCCCGACTGACTGCGGTAAAAGTCAGCTTAGTAAACTGCTTTGCCATCGCTGAGTGACACATACTTGAGTTCCGCTGCTATTTCAAAGGTTCAACATTTCCGTGACCCCAATCGATTCGTTGCATTGTAACTTTCACGAGAAATGGAACAACAAGAAATGTCGAGCTCAATTTGAAGGTATCATCAGTCCGCGCATTGTAGGTTTTGGTGACAGACACGCCCCTAAGGATGCGCGGGCGGTAGGATACTAAAAGACGTCTGCCAGACGCGGAGGCAGCGGGAGAGACTCAAATCGATTTCTTTCAGGGTACCGCGGAGAGTGTAAGTGGATGAAGGGGCCTCCCTAGCCAAGCTGTTATTAATTAATCGAGTCTCACGAGGGGATGGCGTGATATGATTCCTGCCTCCATTCCACGGCGGTCAATGACGGAGCTCATTCCTTAGCACGCCTCCGACCGGGATGGATCTTACAGTGACAGCGCAGTGTATCTTTCATAAATATGGTCATGTGAGCTGAACTCGGCGGCACGGTGGACGACACTACCGGTCAGCCTATCCACCTTACAGTGTCAGGGTCCCGAGTTGGATTCTAGGCTCCGGCCTCCTGTGCGGAATTTCTTCTCATGGAATCGAACCCCCGCAGCTCTGTACTGTGAGGCCAACATGCTAACCAGTCGATAAGAAAATGACTATTTTAACATTCTCCCGCCAAAAATATTTCAATTTTATTTTTGTTTTTAAAGGTTGCTGACATTATGAGCACAAATCACAATTAGCATAACATCATAACAGCAGCGCCTACTTGACGTTTTGTCGACTTCATAAAAGGCTGCGGTGAGTGCGGACGGGCTGGTCACGGCCCTACTTTGCTCGGATGCTTTGTAAGGTTTTAAGATATTAAGCAATGGCATTTACAAAGCGTCCATGGTATTAAGAGAATATGAGCCATCTTCACCCTGCACTCAAATTCTTCATTACCGTGTTTTTTTTTTTAATAAGCTGTGAAGCCTGTCACGCAGTTTATCATCTAAAACCAAAAGCGAAATCGACCTAATTGCACACAATGAACATATCTTATTGAGGAAATGTGCATGTCACATAAATAAATAAATAAATAAAAAGACTTTTTATTGGCTTAGGCCTGCTCAACGCGTGGCCGTTTAGTATGAGTAAGCCATGGATGTGGGAGTGCAATTTCACGCTTGCAACCACCCAATCGACCGCGTCATAATGTATGCTCTCTGTCAGCCTTCCTCAGGACCTCCCAATTCAGCGCTCACGCTTACATTTACAGTGACGTGTACCTTGCGTCGGTGCAGACAATTCCATCTTCTTCTGCATTGTCAATGTAATGCATTTTTCATCAGAAAATAAACTTCCGCGACCAATTTTTTTTTGATGAGTCACCAATAAAATGATGTGAATGTTAAATGCATTTTTCATCAGAAAATAAACTTCCGCGACCGATTTTTTTTGTTGAGTCACCACTGAAATGATGTGAATGTTATGTTTTTGTTTTTTTTTTGTTTTTTTGTTTGTTTTTTTGTAGAAAACATTGTTCTGCTATTTTCTCATCCAGGGTCACTGGCAGGGACGTCCACAGACATTTTGGGGGGCACGGAGGGGCTTAAGCCCCCCCCACCGAGTCATAAAACGTGATTGCCGTCTTCTCTGGAATGATTAAGGTTCCGCAAATGCACACCACTCAAAAACTGCGGAAACAAAGAACACAGTTGTGTAATACATGTGGAGTAAAATCTGAAAAAAAAGAGCAAAAAAAATGGTTTGGCTAAGGAGGTGATTGCAAATCAATCATTTTCCCCTCGAACATCTCTGCAAGTAAAATAAGAGAAAAAGACTAATTTTCCACTTCAACTGAGACGGCGTGCAAGACTTTCCCACAGCGGCCGTCTCGAGCCGAGTCCCCATTCATCATATTTGACTTTTCCGCTCATGAGGCTCAAATCCGTCAATCTGTTACTTTTGGACAATAATTTCACAATTACTTAGCGCATGCACACGCACGCTTTTGCATCGATAAAGGACAGCTCTCATCAGCTGCTCACTGTTGTGGTGCAGAATCTCTCCTTCCTCCACACTGTAGATGTTAATCATACATACGAAGCCTATTTGGCTCGCATAAAGCCACTGAAGGTCAAAAAGCGCTTCTGGAATAGATTTATAAACCATCGCAGTAAACGTGAACTCTTTTTTTGTTTCAAAGCACCTCACATCTATGTTCATTCGGCAGTCCTTTTCACTGGTTTTACGAGCAAAAAAAACGTGGCATCGGGTCAAGTGTGTCACCCGCCTCTCGTTGTTGGTTGTTTATCATTTGTAAAACAGTCATGTTCATCGGCAGTCTAACCCACGGTTCATTTCAAAACACCTTCAATGTCATTTCGGGCGAATATTCACATGACCAATATGCATGTCCCGACTCCTGGTAGGGTGCTAACTTTGTGACCCACTTTCGAGCAGGTTTAAGTTTCTTTAGGTCAAATGCAAATCGGAGGCGAGTGATGTCGGTGCCTCCAGGAAATGAACGAGCAGAACAGAACTGTCTGCACATTTGCGCTTGAAGCTGTCTTACCACCAGACGCCAGATAAACTACTGCGGGCACTTGGCTTGTATCATTTTTCGGAGAGACTAAAACTGCGGAATGCTAATATTGGCTCTGCATGGTTGAAGAAGGGCGTATTGTACTTTTGTACAACGGTGCAACTGTAACAGGCAAATATCTTTCTCTCTCTCTCTCTCTCTCCACATGCATCAGCTGTTTAAATGGTATCGCACAAGAAGGCACTTTCATGACTGCGAACGTTTTATGTCACGGCAGGGGAGCAACAGATTGTCACTTTTCTCAGCGGGAGTTTTGCGCTCGAAAAGCTAATCATAGAACCTGTTGTCATCGTATCCAACATAGCAAATGCTTCTGCTAAAAAGGTGCCGTAATGTTGCATGCGTGGCCTCGTCTCTCTTTTGACTCGAGCGAATGTGTGGGAGAAAAGACTCGAGGTGCACCGGTGGAGGAGTACGTGGAGGTTATTGGCGCCGCTCAGAGCTCGGAGTCGTTGCGACTTTCACCGCGCTGTCGGTGAATATTGATCAACGCAGCGAACTAACGGCCACTCCAATAGCAGACATGTCTTGGTTATCTGGATAGTTGGGAGAAATATATTGTTTTCACTTCCGAACACACATTCCGGAAGTCGTGTCTGAGCGGTCAGAGGGGTTGGTCAAAGGGTGTAGTATCTGTGAAAGGCAGCACGTCAATAAGAAGTCGATATGGCTCATCTCAATGTCGACGATCCGTTAGCTCGGCACGCCATCAAGCACACGGAGACAGCGGCATGATTTGTAAAGCGCTCTTCTCCTTCACGAGGATTAAAAATCTCAACTTGAATTGAATTTGTTTGAGACGGGATGATTTATTTTAGAAGGTAGGCTTGCAGAGTGACATTCGCGGAGCCGTGGACTCGATTGCACGGAGGGAAGTTCAGACGATGACGTCTAATCTTGAATCGATAAGGATAATTAGATAAATACACGTAAGAGTCATTGAGACACTTTTAAGGCTTTGCTTGTGTGTTTTTCTCTTTTAAGATGAGTGTCAATGAGCTCATTAGAAGGAAATTGCCACTTAGCGCAGAAAATGATCCTACTTTTCCTGGAGTTGTTACACGCCCGTGGACTGTTGAGAAGAAATCACTTGATGGCACTTTGCGGGACTTTGTATTTATATTCACGTATTCCTTTGCCTGAATTCATAACTAAACTCGATGCACAGCTTAATCATTCCAACAAATCAACAAGCCAGGCCGTATTTTTTCCGGAAGGTACCACGTGCTCCATCACAAACAAATGACTGAAAGTGCTGCGCTAGTATTTCTTCACTCAATTTTTAATGACGTGACACCTTGTCACGATGACCGGCGATTGGATTCAGCTCAGTCTTCCTCTTTTGGGAATGCAAAATTTCACTGAAAAAAAAACAAAAAAACCACTGCTGGAGCGTGACTACATTGACAGGTTACTTGGGATAAAATTTCACCCCGGGTCAACTTTTCAGTCCCCGTAATTGTTCTGGAAATGTGTGATGGTTCAGCGTGGCATTTGGCCAGACCCTGTTTGGGCTCATGGGGTGGACACAAAGCCAACAGCAGAACCTTGGGACCTGCGTGGTGACAGGTATGATGGAGAGCCACATTTAGCAAAGATTTGTGTGCGTTTGTGCTGTGTTGTGTGTGTGTGAGAGAGAGAACTCCGAGGAATAATCACTCATTACTGCTGTTTTGTGCGGTGAGGATGTGACAGGGATGAATATATCAATGCCTGCCCTTTGGTCAGCAGCCGTCGGAAGTGCGCCAAATGGAAGTGATGAAGTGCCGTAGTTCCGCAGAGTTTGGCCGCTTCACAATCATCTTTTTGTCCCGTGTTCACCGAAAATTCAAAAAGATCACCGCGGCAGCATCACGTCGCGATGTACAACCGCTTTGGTAATCGAGGGTGATGGGTGGGCGGGGTTGAACGGAGGGCAGAAGAGTTAGGTTGTACTCCAAGCTGAAGACACAGGCGTGATTTTTAGAGCCAAATATTACAAGTTGAAATGTTTCAATTTCAAGGCTCGACAAATTTGGTTCCGCGAGTAATTATAAGATTGGTTTAATGCAAACGGTGGAACCAAAAGCACGTGTGGATGCAATTTTTGTTGATCAAACCACATTTATTTTTCCTTTTGACCAGTAGTGGTACAATTTAAGCCCCAAATGCTCACATGCCAACTGTCCCATCGACACATTCCTGTTATCTACTCGACCGCAAACCGATTGCCCATCTTGCTAAATGGACGACAATCCGCGCGATCAAACGATTTCAGCTTCGGGGCGTTCGCCTTCTCTTGTTTAAACACTTGAATTAGTCTCTCTTTGATCAAATGTAAGGTGTCATTTTCAGGTTTTACCCGTCCCGAGTATTTTTTGGAAGAGGTCAATGTCACGGTCAATTACCATTGACCGTGAAGTCTTTAACTGATGCTCTGTGTCATGATTCGGTTTGGGACCAACAGGTGGCACTGTCGGGCTCCCCTGCAGCTGCACACCTGTTGGCCATTAGGTAATTAGTGGCTTTAAAAGGACTCCCAGCCCGAGCAATCATTGTCGGGTCATTGTTGCTTTGTGCTACTGTCATGTTTGTTTGTTGCTGTCAGGTTTGTTTCAGTCAGGTTTTGGTCATTATGCTTTATCTTCGGTCATGTGTTTTGTTTGATACTTTGGACTTTGTTTTGGATTTAGTTTTCTCAGTTTTAATACAATCTTTCAAGTACACCCTGCTCCTCCCTCCTGCCTGCTTTTTGGGGTCCACCACCACCTCGCTACGTGACACTCTGCGCCTCTGGAAATGAACGAGCGATTGACTCTATTCATTTCTCGTGATGAGGATGACATATATAAACATCCCCATGATACATATGAAGCCGGTCGACATCCATGGGACCGCACATTTTGCAGAGCGATCTCTGATCTATTAATCATGTTTCTTTTAATGAGGTGCACGCTCACTGAGCTCTCAAGAAGAAACAAACCACAAAGACAAAGATCTGATCTTAGATTGTGATACTGTGTGTGACGTTGTCTCGCATCATTCATCAACAGAGAAAAAAGTGGAAAATGTGGGACATGTTTTATTCTGATTTGTGTTTTATAATCAGTTGGCACAATGAGACTGTTAAGTGTGACAAAATCCATGACTAGTGAGGCACTACTTCCCAAACAGCCAACCGCCTGGGTCGCAATTCTTCTGTGCCTGTTTTTTTTTTTAACTCTTTAAATCACAGGTGTCAAACTAAAGGGCCGGGGGCCAGATCTGGCCCGCCACATCATTTCATTTGGCCCGTGAAAGCCAATCAAACATGTCAACTTCTACCATGATTGCTCAAATCTGGATGGAAATTTCAACTTCTCATATGTAATAAATGAGAGAGATGCTTTAAGCATGTTTTGTTACCAAACCGCTCGTCACAGTAACTTAAACAATCGACAACTCAACCATCACTCTTGACTTCTTTAAATGCTTTCACAATCATAACGGCCCTCCAAGGAAAACGGTCACTTCAATGTGGCCCGCGACAAAAATGTGTTTGGCACTCCTGCTTTAAATGCAGAGAATGCAGAGAATGGCCAGTGTGCAAAATCTGATTCCTGTCTAACAGTGGAGTAGTCTAATGTTTTGTTTTGTTTGTTTCTCTTCCAGCTAAGGTTCTGTCTTGTGTTTTTCTTTGTCCTCTCTTTGATCCAACCTGATCAAACCTTGTCCTGTCCCATTCCGATTTTCTATAAATGTAGATCATAATACACATCACCACAGAGGTTATTGGTCCCCTGTTGTGCAGAAAGATGTTGCAGCATTAAAAGGTATAGATCCTCCGCTCTGCATGACCTAGCAGCTGAGAAGGAAAAGTGCCCCCCCCCCTCCCCATCCCACTTTGTACAAAAGTCAATTCAAGGTGCTTTGCAGCTACACGGAATTACAAGAAGGCAAATAAAACCATTCATGTTCCATTAAAAAAAAAATCTCTGGATATATAATTACTAAATTAAATTGAAAGCAAAAAGTGCAGATTAAAATTCGTTCAGTCGTCTCATCCACAGCGCAATAGAACCGTTTTCCGCCTGGATTTGAACATGATCAGAGTTAAGGCCTGTCTCACATCAGCTGCAAGACCGAAACGCGGCGTCACCACATTTAGTCGTGACTTGGTACACCGGCAGGAGATCACGCCCTCGGATTCTCAGACGCCGAGAAGCTTCCTATGATTCTTCCATGTCAGAGTTGTACTTGGGCGCGAGATCATGAAGTTATTGTGAAATCTGTTCTCTGTCAGAACAGAAACCTGAACAGTGGGCTAATCTGGTTTTAGTTCCTGGTTTTAGTCTGTACTAATGCAGCGGCATTCTGGATGCACTACAACTGGCATTTTGCTGGTTTCGAGAGCACAGTGAGCAGGCCGTAACAATAATCGAATCTGCTGCAAGACAAATGCATGGCGTAGTTTCTCCGTTCAGTGTTAGACACGTATCCTTCGATTTGTGCAATGATTTTTACATGGTTAAAAGCTGCTCATGTCTACATTCAAATTCAGGTCCGAGTCCAACATGACCCAAAGGTTTCTAAATTCTTCGTTAATTTTGAGAGAGAGAGAGAGAGAGGCTCAAGGTGACTTACGAAAAACATTCTCGTTGTTTCCAGAGGCCATAGGAAATGATTTCACTTTTGTCTGAATTTATCTGGAGAAGATTTTGTTTTGCATCCACACACTGCTCGTGTTCGATGCAGTGACAGAGTGAATCTGCAGGAAAGAATTCTTCAAGAAACCTTGCACTCTGTTTTTCCGGGTCGCTGGCATGGACCGTGAAGCAGACTGTGTCAAACGTGCGAACTGAGTCAATCGAAGCTTTCTTGGACATGCGTCTTAAGTTAAGCTCGGAAGATCTCCTTTATGGATCTCCGGCAGGGAAGTCCAGTCGTTGCCGCAGTAAGATAAAATATATGAATAATATATTAACATAGTAATGAAGAAATGCAACAAAAAAAAAATGGTCAGTGACCTCGAAAAACTCCCGCGGCAATTCCTGTGTCTTTGGTCCAAACGTTCACGAGCGATCTGCTGTTCCACTAGTGGCCTGTTGGTGGCCTCGAGGTGTGTCAAATTGTTGTGAGATTCTCCGGAGGAGGCAGGGAAGAAGAGATCAATGTTCCTTTCACATTAGCATAAAGTAGGTTGGGACTTTTTTTGCAAAGCGTGTTCATAAAAATAACGGGGCACAGTGGCTCTCCAAACATCCCGTCTTTCCTGAGACGGTCGTTGTCGAAGACGTGTTCCTTTTTACACTTGTTGTCAACCATGGTTCAATCGGGCTTGTGCGTCCTGAGACTGACACCGAGCGGAAGACTCCCGTCTGAATCATTCCTGTTAACCCGCCTTCCGATCTACAGCTGTGCGTGGTTTGATTTATTACAATTCGGAACGGAATAACATCGCATCCACCTACTCACAGGCCACCGGTTTCCCATGGCTGCAATTCGAGGGCACTTTTCACAGACAAGCAGCAATTCGAGGTGGTTGCAGCGCAAGAGTGGAAAACTACCCTCGCCGTGAAGAAAACGGTGAATTTGCGACTGGGTTGTTGGCTTCAGGCAGTCAATGACTGCAAAGGATTTTCTTCCAAGTAGATCAAAAAGTAGGAGCCAAAGATGCCAATTTTCTACAATTGAAGCACCTACTATTGTGCCCTTGAATGCATCAAAGTCCCTCAATGATAAAGGTCATACTTTCTCTCAAATTAGTTTTGAAAACAAGATTATATTTTAAATGATCACAGCGACATCAAAATAACTTCAATTATCATCTGGTCATTTCCTGGCTCGGCTATGATTTCCCCTGAAAGATAAAGAATCAACGCAACAAAATCTCAGAAAGAACAGAAAATATTCATTTGGGGCTCACACGTGTCCCCAGGCTGTGCTGATTCTTCCAAAATTTCCTTACATAACACTCCACGTTGCATAAAAGTGTCATTAAACTCCGGAGACGAGTCAACAAGTGTGTCAGCCCCAAACGCTTCCCAGCAAAACATTTTCAGTTGCATCATCTCATTTCAACACAAAGAAACAAAAGTTCAGGCGCAATATTGATTTAAAAAAAAAAAAAGATTTGACCTGAGACATAGTGTACTTTATAATTTTTATTTTGCTTCAAGAGAATGTACCAATACTCCTCGTGTTACGTGTGTGTGTGTGTGTGTGTGTGTGTGTGTGTGTGTGTGTGTGTGTGTGTGTGTGTGTGTGTGTGTGTGTG
>NW_017805496.1:2074531-2076712 GCF_001891065.2 Hippocampus comes | reverse complement strand
GTATGTGTGTGCGTGTGTGTGTGTGTGTGTGTGTGTGTGTGTGTGTGTGAATGCATTGATTCCAGATGCACCACCAAGTAATACACATCGCATAATAATCAATCAGGCTGATGGCAGATTATTGATTCTAAACTAACCTTCTCCTTCCTGTGCACTTGCTCTTGACAACCACAACATGTTTTTTCTTTTTGTTTTATGTTTTTCTTGTTCATTTTAAATAGATGGAGGGCGCACTATTGAACCATTTATCTTTCTCCATACCTCTGCGTAGGGAAATAAATGAAAAGACAATTATATCTCATTTTGCTCTCGAGTCAAGGCAAACAAATCAGCCTTCAAAATAACAAAGCCTTTATTGATTCTGAACTCATCTCATCCTCCACGCATAGACATAGTTAGGCCCGATGTATTATGTATTGTGTATTTCGATTGTATCTATATAAGTCCATTCATTTGAAATATTTGAGATTTAACACAAACAGGCCAATAAAGTTAATGTTTGAGTGATTTGTAAGTCAAAAGTAAATGACACCATGGAGAGAGGGATTTTTGTATATATCATTTATCACCAAAAAAAAATTAAAATGAATAAGAATTGTATCTTAAATTTCAGCAGTTAATATAGCACATCCTGTATTACGTGACTGACGAAGTGAACCTTTTCCGGTAGCAGCGCTAGCTTACTTTGTGATCGATACACGGAACAAACTTCACCCAGAACACTGGAAGAACAGATTCTGGCGCGACACCTAGTGGCCTTTTTAAACAAAACACTTTCAGGAACAATTGTGTGTTGTTTTATCCTTCATAAGTCATTGATGCACAGAGCCAAAGACATTTTCTCATCCAAACACGCTAGCAGTTGGACTCTCCGCTTCCCGCCAGTGAGCGTGACATCACTTCCCAAGCTCCAGCCACGGGAAGTGGATCACTGGAATTATACACACTGAGCACAAAAAGTGCTTAATTAAGGCGCCAACAGTAAATGAGAGACGAGGACAAATTTCCTCAAACATTGAATGATTTTGGAGCTGTTTAAGAAGGCTGACTATGGATCACATTCGTAGCCCTACTTTAGTAGAGCCGTGCATTTTTTCCCCCGGATAAAACCTATATTTTCTCCCACCAGTGCTCCTACTTATCTCAGAGCAGCCACCCACCCAGGCTAAGTGGTGATAAAAACAAATCCACCTCTGCTCTAAAGCTACCAACAAGCCATGTAGGATGCTTAATTTTTCATTTCATAAAAGGCCCTCGTGAAGCTGTACTTTTTTTTAATGAAAGGACACGAAAGTGCGGATAACAAATCAGCAACCAACAAACTATCCTCGTCATAATCATATTTTTGAAGTTGCTAAAATTAAAGTGTTTGTGTGAATATTCATTTTTATCTCGCGCTGTAATATTCTCGAGCATGTTCCTGTTTTACGCACTTCTCGCTTCCTTTGTAGTGTGCATATGCCAGGATATTAATGACCTTTTCATTTTCTCTGCACTTGGACAAAAATGAGACACCTGTGTTTCAACACTTATTGTTTTACCAGCTACTGTATATTCAACTCTCGTGATATTTTTAACACATCCATCACACATGCAGTCAAAATTACATCATCTGAAATGAGCATCGCCTACTCTGACGAATAGATGATTGCATGTGAAACATTTGCTATTTTAAATCTTTCATATTGCTTTCAAATCCATGCCCTCCATGATGACACCTTCTGTATACACATCTAAAGAGTGGTAAGAGCTCATTCTGGTGCTCAAGGACATGTTTGGCCTCCCCTCTCCCTGTTGGCACTCTTCATAAATGGAAGCGTGGAGGTCAAGTCTGCAGCTAATGATCTCAAATGTGAGTAGCATGACCCTAATGATTTGCTAATGCAGTCTCTGCACTAAGTATAAGATTACTTCACTCGCATTCACCCGTAGTGTAAAATATCTCATATAATCCTGCAGGCAGACATATCGGGTTATTAACAGAGTGGAGAGGATGAAGTCAGAATGGACATATATCAGTAGGTATTGGAGCAACTATATTTTTGGTGTACATCACAAGGTGATGCAGAAAAGAATTTTACTTGTCTTATATATATATATATATATATATATATGTGTGTGTGTGTGTGTGTGTGTGTGTGTGTGTGTGTGTGTGTGTGTATAAGAGAAAGAGTGTGTGTG